>NW_026623450.1:196003-279254 GCF_030028575.1 Malurus melanocephalus
CTCTCCTCTCCTCTCCTCTCCTCTCCTCTCCTCTCCTCTCCAGCCCAGTGGGGCTGAGGGTGCAGAGTGTGAGGAGAGGGGTGCAGAGGGCTCAGCTCAGCCCTGCTTTGCCCCATGCCATGCACTGTGTGTGTCACACAGCCAGGGCAGCCCCTTCCCTGCCCGGGGCTCTCCTGAGCTTTGCACAGGAGTCATTGGGCTGGGAGAGGTGTCCCTGCTCCTGGCTGTCCCTGGCACCCCGGGGACTCTCCCCTGCACTTGGGACAGGGTGCCTCCATCACACCGTGGCGTGAGAAGCAGCACAACCTGGAATTAGCATCTCCATCACCAATAGGTGTCACAGAGAGCATCTTTCCCCAGGGGGTCGTCTCCCTATAATCACTGCGAATCCACACTCCAAAGCCTTCATTTCCCTAAAACAAATAAGAGTTTTGCCTGTGCTAAGGGTTGCCAAAAAAAAACTGATCTAGTGCCGCAGGATCTGCCCTTTTGGCATCTCCTCGTTTTGTCTTTGCTGCTGCCTACACATGCTCAGGGGACACCTCCAGAGCCCAGTTTTTGCTGTGTTTGGYTGCTAGCTGCCAGCTTTCCAGGCTAGGATAGTATGTGATTTGGCTTCRGGACACATCACTTGTAGCTTTACATCAGAAATGGTAGTTTGCCAGTTTTAGGTATAATTAACAGACCGGAAAAAAACCCTAAACAATAGACTCAAGTAGCCTTAAGCCAGCTTGTGGGTAGCATATTAAATAGACTACGTTTTTTGGAGTGCATAGAGAGAATTAAATCTATGGCTGGGGAGTGGCTCCAGACAACCTGAGGGGAACTTTGAAAGGCTCATTAGCTTGCGATGCTGAGATCAAAACTTTGCATTCATTGAGAAGTTGGAGCCTCAGGAGTAATTCCTGGGCTTTCACAATTAATACTCAGCCCAACAGCTCCTGTACTTACTTAACTTGAGAAAGAGAGAAGATGGCAATTGCTGATGTGAGGCTCACCAGTGGCTCATGACAGCCTGTCCTGCCCCATGATTAATAGGATAGTCATTCRCATGACATCCGCTCTGGGGATCCAGGAGATTTGGGTTCAGTTGTCAGGTTTGCTATGGATTCTATGGAGCCTGGCTTCTCTTGTTTGCAATTCCTTCTCTCTGCCTTGTCATGTCTCCTGTGTTAYTGAATGTAATGACTTCAAAGAAGAAAGAAACTCCTCTGGCAAAAGAGGCTGTCAGATCTCGATGCCACTTGGAACTAAGAAATGCTTGTGATATAATTCAGCAGGCACTGAACTCAGAGTCAATTAGACAAGAAAAAGCAGAGTGGGATTCAAAACAGAACAAGAACAGAATGCAAAACCACATAATAATAATGTATRTGCATGTGAAGTCACAGAAACATTGAAAAATAGAGGGGAAGATGCTCCAAAAATCCCTTACCTCTTCCCTGGTCTCTAAAATTTTCACCCTAAAAGTATTCACAGATATTTGTGTAGCCTGCTCTCAAAGATGCCCACTCCCTCCATCAACACYACATTTACATGCCCTGCTTATGAAAATGGCAAAACAAAGCATTCAGTGCCCAGGCTAAAATGAAGCCTCTTGCCCTCCCCCACAAAGCCTCCTATTCACCCCAGGGGGAAAATGACTTTATTTCTGACGATTCCATGTTGAGTGCTATTTATTTCCCTGCTAAGGATTTTTTTTTTTTAATTGAGAGTATTAAAATTAACTGTTAAAGAAAAAGCTTTGCCTCTTTTTCCCTAATATGGAACTGGTTACCTGGTTGCAGCAGACTGATGCAAAAAATATGTAATAATTKTAAGTCTTTTGCCAAAAGTTGCAACATCGTTGGGCAGTGAAGCAGGGCGTTCTCTGGCCTTTTTCTTTCCATCAGTGTTTTTATCAAAGGGAGTCCTTTTCCTCTAGATGTCACCTGGTAGCTACAGCTTGATGTGTGCTGTGATTTTCTTTGCTGTGTCCTCTGGAAGGACCTGCATGTCCCCCAGCCCAGGCATTCTGTCAGCCTTATCAGCTTGTCAGATAAATGTGCTTCTTCTCTGTATGAGTTCCATGTCCCAAACATTGCAGGACACCACCAGCTGCAAAGCCACCATGCTCCTGCCCCCTCATTCCAGCTTTGTTCTTGCCTCTCTCTTGCCTCAGCCCTGCCTCTCTTTTTCATACTTTATACTTAATTCACACAATGTAGTTTACACAACTTTTGTTTCTCTGCAGCCCACAAAGCCACTTTTTAGCCAGGCTATTCACCACCCTAATTAGGATGTGCGTCCTTGTGCTCTTGCTATGAGTTCCTTGAGGAAATGACAGCTCTCCTTGGCCTCTTGTCTTTCTTCCCTCCCCTGGAACCTCTCAAGCMGTCGTTTTCTYCCTTKTTTTATCATCAGATATCCAATCTCTATTAGAGAAGTTCTGTGCAGGTCTTCTGGGTATACTTTTTCATTCTTATTCCTATTAAAAAAAAAAAAAAAAAGAAAGAAAACGTAGACAAACAAAACATGTAAATCTTTTCCCTGTCTTCAAGAAGGATTCCATACAGACTGAGGAAATTTTCAGCCTGAGACTTAGGGACGAAGAAATAAAACATAAATGTAAATTCAATAAATAATATAATGGAGCTTTTCAAACCTGGCAGAACTTAATAAATCTGAGTTGCTTAGATACACGTCTATCATACAACTATTTCTAGGAATATGGTGTATATCAAAGAGAGTAAAATKTGCTTGCATTCTTGTGCAGACATATTATAAGGTGTGAGAAGAATRTCCTAGTCAACAACTGTGTTTTTATTTCAAAAGCTGGAATAAAAAGAAAAGTTGGTAAGTAAAGATATTTCAGGAGGAAAATAAACAGCTAATCCAAAAGTTAGTTTTCATTGCAGAGAACATTTTATTTCTTTGAGGTTTTTTTTCATTCCAGAATGAATATTGCAAATGAATCCTAATTGTGAAAAAATACAAGATGGTTAAAACATCTTAAAACATCTTGTACTAACGAAAATGAAGAATTTGATTGAAATAAGCTTTTGGGAATAGGTTATAGCTCATAATACAAAGACTGATGATGTCCAAATAGAAAAACGTTCAATGTTATGAAAATTATATCTTGATTTTTTTTCTTCAGTTGATTTTATTAATTGAAGGCCAAAAGTATCCTCAAGACATTTAACTACAGTCAGCATTTTGCAAGAAAAATTTTTCCATTGGAAGACTTCCAGCCAGGTCTCCATTTCAGTTCTGTAGAACACATAATTGATTTTTCCATCTAATTCTATTGTACTTGATGCATTCAAATTTGTTTTAAGCTCTCTGTTTATTGTGGGTGCCATGTTTTATTAATTTAAAGGACAACTTATTTTTTCCAGTTTTCTCGGTGCAATTTTGCAGTTCATAACCACACCCGAGGTCCAGATTTTGGTGTTCTCATTTTCTCATTCTTGCTCTTGCATGGTGACATGACCTATCTGGTGCTTGGAACTGCAGGTTCTGGGGGGACAGCAGGGACATGGACAGCTGCTCTGGGCTGTGAGAACATGGATGATGGTGCCTCAGGATACTTTATGCTGACCACTGTGTGTGCTCCAGCCTCCAGCCCCTCTTGGTGACTGCACAAGAAAGGCAGCAGGGTCCATGTGTGAATCCCGAGGTGGAATTCAGCCCTGAGAGCAAGGGTCTCTACAGGTGAGGGTGTCTGCTATCCCCCTCCTGTCAGTGGTGATCTGGTCAATGRAAGGGTAAAGAGAAATTCCTCTCGACTCAGGTGCTACATTGGCCTGATCACTAAGGAGCACAGAGGGCCTTAGACCCCTACATCACCTGTGGGCACCAGTGCCCTGATCTGTGATSTGAATTCTGCCTCTAGTTTCTTAATTCAGTGGTCGAGTCCAGGAAGCATGGATCTGTTATTTTACTGCAAACTTTCCCCCTTTCACACAATGCAATGGCCCAAACTCTTCCAAGAATTTAAAACAGGAATAAAACCCCCTTTTACTTCCCCTATTGGACACGTAAACCCAGATCAGAGCTGCAGAGCCACTGTGGTGTGCTGGTTTATCACAGTTGCTGCATAAAGATACAAATTGGAACTGGGGACTGAAGAGCTAAAACTGGTTCAAGGTAAGATACAGGGAAGTCCCAAACTTTCAACAGTGTATTRAAGTTGATATTTGCAGTCTTTTAARGCTAGAGAATAATTTTATCTCCTCTTACCATTCCACCATTTCAGACAGATAGAAGGTAATAGTACAGCACATGAGGGAAGTTGGGCTGCTGCACGCGTGGAAGTGCCATGAGCTGTTAAACAGAGGACACAGTGGTGTCTATGCAGCAGGAGCTGCAAGARGAGTGAATAGTCCATTTCTTATTTCTTGTCTTCATTGGTTTGCCTTTCTCTGCCCTCACTGTGCTGTGCATCAACAGCAGGAGGAAAAGGGCAAYATCTAAATGCCAAAACTCACATAGGCACAAGTTATTCATTAGGGATTTTCCACTGGCACTTCAGGATTTTTAAGGGGCACTGGCTGAGCATAGTTTTGGTATTCCTCTAGTCTGAAGATGGACGCATAAACATTGCTGAGCAATCTACAGGTGGAACTAGCAACAAGTAAGACAACGGGAATATTTTCTTCCACTGCCATTGTTGAACACATGTGGATAGTCTGTCCTAGCAGCTTGAGAGTTCTTCAAGACAAATTAGTGCCAGTTATATGATTCTTGGCAAAAAAAGAGTCTCACTACACATCTGTCTGACCCAGCTACAGGCCTGATCAGGAAATCTGAGTGAACATCTCTTCAGTGTCTTTCACATTGCATGTGCCTCTCCTGCTGACAGCTGCAAAATAAATGTGGGGTTTCAAGGAGCATGTGAGTGTTCTCTTGGGTAATAATGTTGTTCCATTAGTTAGAGGTCACTGTTYCCTTTAATGTTCCCCTAATAATGTTAATATTTTTTAAACTAATATATAYCTCCACGAGGGAAATCTCTAAAGAAAATTATCTTTTACTTTTTCAGTTGCTCAGGAATTGTGAGAAAAAGGGATMCCAACACACTCAGTTCAAGCTGCCTGCATGGCTTTTAATGGAATGTTTGATTGTCTGAACAAGTCTTTTTTTCCCACCTAACTAAATGCCATTTAGCTTAAAACTGGCAACTGTCTCAGCTGCTCATTCACTAACTACATCATTGTTATTTTCATGTCATTCAGTGTAAYAATGAATGAGGGACAAATTGTTTTATCACTGCAGAAAGAATGATTATAGTGCACCCAAAATCTGATGACTGTATAGACATGACTACCTAATGCCTGACACAGGAAGAGCCAAGTAAGACAGCTGACAGCTTTCGTGCACATACAGCTTGCTGGACAATTCCCAAATGAGCTTTGCTTGCTCTCTGCCACATCCAYGTTACATCCTCTGATAAAAATGCTCAAGACTTAAGACATTGCAATTCATGATACATTTTTGACTCTGTTTAACATCTAAATACAGCACCAGTCAGAGTCTTCAAGACATGTATCAGAAAGGAATCCACTCATCAGCTTCTTGCTGTGAATGCAAAACCAGGGAATTAGGAGACTATACTCCCATGGCAGATGGTGCACAAAGAAGATTGGTAGGAAAATCTGCTTCAGCTACTGTAGAAGAGACAGATGACACTTTTGATACTGTGCATGTACCAGGCACAATCATCACAGAAGGAAACCAAGGAATGGGTACACGGTGATGATGGAAACCTGATGTTCCTAAATTCAGTAAATCCACATGGACTTGCAAACAGCAGGGACTTGTACATTTTTTAATGCTGCTACAYTGTAGAACATAAAATGAATGGCACATTTCTTTCCTGTAGAAGCTCTCATCTTTATTCTTGTGCCAATTTATGCTCATCCTGTTCTTTCASACAGGTTCGTTTTACCTCGTTCAGCTAAGCAGTGGTCTGTATTATTATTCAAGGTCTGTAAAGTGAGATCTTTATGCATATCCTGGGATTCATGTTTTGGGAGGAAGAATGCTAAATTTTCCTGGTTTAGATAAGGAAATGTTTGGAAGGGCATATGAAGCACAGCTTCCATTCTGTATGAGAAAAAAGATTGTTCTGCAAATCTTGTTTGCGCTTTCTGTGTACAGAAGCAGCTTTGCCACCCCAGTAAAACACAAGAAAAGCTGTTTGCTAACAAGAGATGCCAGCCAGCACCTTCTTGAACTAAACAATCCCTCCACTATGCAGAGGGGACAGGAAAAATGTATTTATCTTTTTGACCAGTTCAGCACTGGCTGTACATCATTGCCCAGTGAGCAGAATTGCAGAGTGGGAAGTGGAAATCGTGTGTGTGGGGCCATACCGGCACAYTGATCCTTTTGAGGGGGTGTTGCTTTGCACTATCTGGATCTGGTCCCATGTGCTGTTGAGTGCATTCCCAATTGTTTGAAGGATCCTCCAAAACATTTCTCTGATCACTAAACATGACACATGGAGACTTTTGCTTTTAAAGTCCCATTCGGGTCTGCACTAAGTTGCTAATGGAGACACAGAGAACTCAGGAGTCCCTCGCTGTCCATTCACCTGGCACAGCAGAGACACTCAGAGAGCTGAAGGGCAGAGTGAAAACCCACTTTTATAACCTATCTGGTAACATTTCCACAACCTCACTGTTGTAATACTGATGGCATAATTGTCCAGCTTTAATGGTGATTTCCTCCAGCTCCAGCAAGTCTGGCTCTTTTTATTTCCTTCAGCCCCACAAGCTAACCCTGACTGCACAGAACACAAGTTAAGGTTATTTTATGTTTTACATCCATGTAAGGACATTCGTCATGAGGTCACCCCTTGCAGAAACCAAGGGGATATTGGCACAGATCCTGAGCAGAGCCAGCTGTCTGCCCCACCAGCACCTTGAGGCCCACCCATTCCCCTGTGGTGTCAAACCTTGCCAGTTGAGACCAGGCAGAGTAAGCTCTCAGACAGTGGCTGATTAAATAGGGGTGATGGAGTATCCAAGGAGGCTGCCAAAATGCCTCATGATTAATCAAAATYTTTAAAAAATTCAGGGAATCTGAGTGCTGCAAAACCTCAGTTTGCACTGCTGCAAAAACTCTGTTTTTCATCTCCTGAGAAGGTAAACATATGAGCCTACTCCACACCAGAAGTTAATCAGCTTGGGAGAGCCTGGAGCCAACAAACGTTGTAGCCATTCCCAAAGCAGAGGTCTGTCTCTTTTCTAGCACACTCTCTTCCCAGGCCCTCAGGGCATGTCCCTCAGCCTGGCCCCTTGTCCCCTCTACTCTTGGCCACCTCCATAAGCAGTGGCTGTGGGGGTCCCCTGCGAGGGCTCCCCTGGAAGGAGCATGGAAAATCGCTCCCCATTGTACAGGGGCAGCAGATWCACAAACAGCAGCAGCAGAAGAGGACTCTTGGAAGCACAGAGTGTACCTGAGTCAGGGGAGAGAAKCTCTTTGGTTACACAAGTGAGAGCCAGCTGAGTTAGGTCAATTTGCAATACTGTACTTTAGGTGAAATCCACCTCTTCTCATTCTGAGGCTCCTCCATGCTCTTTCGCTTSTCTCAAGTGAAGAAGCTGGAAATATTCCTCCCTCTGTCACCTGAAATGCTCCCTGATGACTCCAACTATCCTGGAACAGGGCAGCTGACTGCTCTGCTATTTATTCCAAGACGCTAAGACCGGAGACCCAGCAGCCAGCATACCTCAAACACAGGCGATGGGCAGGCAGGAGCTGCCCTTAAATTAGAACACAAAAGTTGTAATTTTGGACAGGAAGATGAGCTAGTAATACTAGTTTTATTTGTGGTGGGATTGACTGAAAGAGAATGTAAAGTCAGGGCCCTTTGTCTGGGGTGTTGTTGCACCCCTGACTGTCCCCCAGAGTACTTCAGGAAGCCTGTGCTGTCTGAGCAGTTTGCTAATGACTGGCAACTGCTTCGTTTTATGCACACCTGCCTTGACATTTGCTGACTCTGCATGTTTGCTTTTTCCCTGCCCAGCAACGTCAGACACAGGATGCTGGAAGCAGCTGGGAAAGCAGCAGGAATRCCAGCCACCACCCAGGGCCAAGAGCCTTGTGGGGCTCATTTCTGCCCACAGCTGGCTAAAATACCCYGTGCTGCAGTGCAGGAAGACATGGAAAACTCGGGCACATATGGGCTGCGATTTCTGCTCACACAGACTGAATGGGCAAGCACCAAGACACAATATGACATTTTTCTTTTCATCATTTAAGTTTACATGTCTATGCTTTGAAACTTAAACATTGGAGGAGGTAATTTTCTGCATGGCAAGACACATGTTGTAAAATCTTTGGGCTTGGTTTTGAGAGTAAATGGCATATGCTGTTCTGTGAGACCACAGACATGGACATGTGCCTGWAAGCTGCTGCTCTGTTTGGGCCCAGAAATGTGAGGGACAGAGCTGCATTGCTCTGGCACCGCAGCCATTTCTGTCTTTTTCTGTTGATCTCCTGTGTGCTCAGTTTCCCATATCATCTTCTCAGCTACAGTGTCTGTGACCACACTGCTTGGGGTGCATCATCTCCCCACAGAAGCAGAAAATTGGAATCGAATGAAAATAATTTTTTTTCTCAAAGTTTTGCTAATTTGAGGAGGAAGACAGACAGGAAATTTGCATGTTGGTCCTCACTGACTCTGCAAATAATGTAAACACCTTATTTCCTCCACAGCTGGCTGGAAGCTTGGCTCCTTCCACACAATGAAGGGAAATGTAATTTTCTGTTTGTTGTATTGTTGGAAGTTTTAGTTTTTACAGCTGCTATTTGACTCCCTCTACTTTTTATAATAGGCTCTTGTTTCTCCTCATATGCAGGTTGCCTCCCTGAAAATAAACATTTGGAGGTTTCTGCATCACGGTCCCCAGCTCTCAGATCCATGCTTGCAGTGGGGCTTGCACCTGGACAGAGCAGATGAACCATCATTCTGGGGTGCACCTCGAGCCCCAGCCCTCCTTCTGTCACTTCCCAGTGCAGGCACTCCCGAGGGAMTCCTCTGGAAGATGATGGAAAGCTATAACATCATTGACAGCTGTTCTGGATGTGCCTCAAATATTTGCCCCATGATGCAAATGCTTGTGGTTATCCCGCAAAATATCCTCCAGACAAATGTTTTGAATTATCTGTTTCCAGGAACAAGCACTGGGGAATGGTCTGGAGCAATTTTCCCAAACAAGCTTGCTACCTCGAGTCACGCAGGTATCTCTGCCACACAGGTAAAACCCTGCCCTGCAAGCACAGTCTCTGATGGGCACCTTACAGATCCTGACAGTGTCCCAGGTCCATTCCCATGCTCTCCTCAGGATGCAACAGCTTCTTGTTATCAAACCTCTCCATATGAGAAAGTTCCCACACCGTGGAATTTGATCTGGTTCTCATAATGATCCCACCTGTGTTCCAGTCCGGGGACAAGCAGCCCCAGCTAACAGAGCCCTTAGTGCCTTACAATGCTAACCCTGCCTAGTAAAACAGGGGCAGCTATTCAATCACAATGAGGCTGCTATGCAGACACAAAGGCAAGATTAATAAGCCATTGTTAAACCCAGTTAAGTCAATAAAGTGGAACTGATTGGAAGCCAGGACAGCAGGCAGGTAATGATTAATCTCTATGTGTGATACTGAGTTTAAAGACCAGCTGTTACTTGAAACCGGTGCAGATGCATGGGGTGTCTGGGAGGGCACCACAGGCTGTTACCTTACACCCTGCATGGAGAGCAGGAAGAGCTGCATTCTTTGTGATTAACCCAGCTTGAACTTTGAAATCCAAGACCCAAATATTTACAAGAAAATTACAACTAAGTCAAAGTTTTGGTGTTCAAAAGGCCCTTTAGTTTTACAGTGTGGGACAAGCTTTCTATGGGGCTTGGGGCAAGTCCCTTCTCCTGGGACTTCACATTCCCATAGTCAGAGTACAATTCTTCCCCAAACATATTTCCTTTGCATATCTTATTTCCACAGCAGATTAGTACTGAAATTTTAGAAGAGAAAAACAAAAAAAAAGGAGAACTAAGAAATACCAAAGCCAAAAATTCTGAGAGTTTTCCTTTATTTCAAAGAAGAGCATGGCTGATCAGACAAGCACCAAACATTTCCAAGTTCAAAAGAAGTCTTTCCCTAAATACYAGTAGTGCTTTGTTACCCAGGCTACACAATTGCTGTAGGAGAAGACCCCAGTTTCCAGGAATCACAACTTCACAGCTGTAAAGTTCATAGGTGGGGAAAGAAGGTCTTACATTCTGAGGGCTTTAACAGAACTGCTTTCCCTGGGTTTGGCTGACTAGGAAAATAATCCCCTTTCCTCACCCTAGAGAATCACCAAGATCTCCAGAGGACAGGGAGGATGTGGGGTGTGGTGGCCCGGGTGACTTGATGACCCAAAGGTGAGGCATTCCCACCCCGAGGCAGATGTGGGGAGASCCCTGGCAAAGGCACCCACAGAATGATCCCACCCTGCATACACAAGTCACTGACAGAGCAGAGAACTGATTTTACCCTTGTGGAAGTGTTTTAACTTACGGATAAAATATTGTTTTACCCTCTGCCCTGCTGCTCAGCGTAACTCCAGTGTTAGCTTTCATAACTATAACAAACCTCCTAAGGAAACAGCTTTTAARCTCTGCTTCCAAATCAGGCTGGACAAGGAGTGAGCAAGCTCAGTTTGGTGCAGTGGTCAATTCATTGCCCCTTCCTCTGCCTCAACTCCCCCTGACCCTTGAGATAGACAGGACTCAGTGTGTTTGCTTTACAGCTTTCCCTGAACTGAGTGGACRTTAGTCCACTCATTTGCATGGATACTTTAATTGCTTGGAGCCAYGACGAAACTTCTGGAATGCTTAAAGCTGTGGGGTTTGAGTGGAACCCTTYCCTGGAGGAGGATAGATGCAGTCTTGCTGTTGACTGCACGAGGTGCTCCCAGCTGTGTCACCCCTGTGACAAACAGRGCTGAAGAAGTTGTTTTCGGAAGGTGACAATGGCTGGTCAGACTCCAGGGTGGGGGTGATTGTCCCCAYCATCTCTCCAAAGTGCACAGCTCCAGCAGCAAGCAGAGCTGGCAGGAGGGGAGGAAGGGAAGGGACGTGATGGAAACTTCCCAGGGCAGAGTTATTAAAGAGCCTGAGCAGTCTCTGGTATATCCAAGCACAAGTAAACTTAGAGATGAGGGCCCTGTTCTGTCTCATGACAGCACCTTCGAAAACATCTCAAACATTTGTTTTTCTTTGTGCAGCCTCACATGCCACCACCCAGCACCAACAAATACAAGCTCCTCACTTTTTAAGCACAGCCTTATGAGGAAATATTGTTACAATGAGCCGCAGCTCAAGCCTGGCATAAAGATAAAAATGAGCACAGGAATAGCAGATGAGTGAGAGCGTGTGCAGAAAATTGCAAGGAGAAGMAAGACAGGAGCAATTGCAATGGCTCCCAGGAGCCCCATGGGGAGAAGAGACTTTCAGATACTGGAAAATTCAGGAGTCCTCCTAGGAAGAGCTTATGGAGTTTGTAAAAGCTCTTCTATGACTCTTTAGATGGAGWTGACCATCAAGAATGAGTAGGTACACTTTCTATGAGGTACAGGGAATGCTGTTGCTGCTGCAGCAGCAGCACCTTCACCAGAAGCTGCTGCTGTGCCCCARCAGTGTCTGTCTGGTGGGGCAGAAGTTTTGCAGAGCTCACATGAAATATGGAGCCAGTAAGCCTGACCCTTGGATACATGTCAGCTCTGCTTGAACAGGYCTGGCTCTGGAGAAGAGATGCTCAGCATGCTCTGAAGTTCACTTCTACTGAAAGACATCACCACTACTCATCCCAAGCCACTAATGGWTTTGCAAACCCTGACCTCAACTCCCAGTCTTCTCAGGACACTCTAATGCCAAGACTGGCTGAGAGAAGCAGCTGATGAGCACATCATGTAGACCCAAAGCCATAGATTTCACTGAGCTTAAGGGCAGAAGATCAAACCACTTGCAAATTAGGCATTCAGCTCATAAAATTTTTCCCAGCAACTTCAGCTGATAGCCATGAATTAGACAAACACACACAAATCCTCACAGAGAAGAGCTACTAATTGCTACCATCAAAAGAACAGGGATCACCCCACTAACATCCACACACAATACCTCAATCAAAATCTCCCTACAGGGGAACCAGGCAATGTCATCCTCATGTAGGGAAAAGGAGTTTCACCATAGGCCCCARTTAGCCCCAGGTATATAAACAGGGAGGATGGGGGATTCTTTGAACATTTCACATCCTGTCTTCCCAACTCTTATAAGGTTTCCCCCACTCCTGTGTCATGATGTGCATCCCTCCCAATATTCCTCTGGAAGCACAGAGAAGTGAATCGTACTGCACTCACCCTAACAAAGATGTGTTACAAAATAACTCCTTCCATATTCCTCTCTCCAATGGACATCCAGGGGACCCTAATAAGTCCAAGATTTCCTTAAGCCCCTATTTCACTCCATCCTGATGTCGAGCTCCTGCTGAGGCCCTGTTAGCTGCCGCTAGAGTCATGGCTCCCGTCCTTGTCAGAGCCACTGCTTGCCAAGACCATGCATCCCTCCCTGGGGCMCTCATGAGCATTGATCTCCATTTCCATTTGCAAAGAGCAGCTGGTTTGAAGGGAGAGGAAGCTGAATGCCCCATGCTGCCAGCAGGACCATCCATAACTGGAGGGGTCACAGTCTCATATCTGCACAGGAGCTGCGGGTTTGTCTGTGCCCGGCCACCAACAGACACTTTCCTGGAGACCTCCCCATGCCCCAGACCTCTCGTGGTTGCAGACCTGGCAGCTGGCACAAGCCAACCCCAACACATAATTTTCCTGAAATGTTATGTTTTTCAGGGTGTTGGTTTTAGCTGTGATATTTAGCAAGTTYCCTTCATTGCCTTTAGTAGCAATGTCTTACTGATAGYAGGGAAAGTTTGGGGACATTAGTGGAATGTTCCAGCTTCCCTACTTTGTCTCCTACACACACAGGCCRCTSACTTACTATCAARCCCACAAATAGGGCTGGGTGGTAARGACTGGTACTCAGGGCAGYGTATATCTGTATCTTCCTCCTTGCAGAACATTGCCAGGATCAGGCTATCTCTCTGTGCTTTGGTTTGTTTTTGATAACATTCACCAACTCTTTGATAGGATGATATGTGGGGTAGATGAAGAGATTCAGTTTTCCCTGTTGGGAGACATGTACAGGAGTTTTGTCTTTCTTAACACTGCGGGCTGGCATTTCAAAAATCYCTCTTAAATGACAAAAAGGTAGCTACAGGCTCATCCGAGCTCTGATTCTGTGTGCTGTCACCCTGCTGTGAGGCCTGCAAGGAGATCAATGGACAGATGTTCCTTGCCAGTTTCTGAAAAACTTGATCTTATTTCTATAGCTATTTTTGACTGTTTCWGCCACACAAATACATGGTCAGAACAAAGAGGAAATGGAAGGTGGAGGGAGATGGGAAGAGGAGAGAGAAAATTCATCTCTTCTTCCTAACAGAATTCTTTGATCTGTGAATATGGGTTGATASCTCAGCATCAGGATTTGGGCTGAAGGTTTACAGGAATGACATGCAAAACCTTTTGCCTGTTCTGAGGGAAAGATGCATGAATGGAAATAAAAACATAAATATTCAACTGGAACATAAGATTCTTACCAAGGCCACCCAGTGAGCTGGCTTTTATTCTAGACCAACTTTCTGTTCCATATTTGTGAATGTCTTTCATCATGGGATCCTTGGCTCCAGGAGATACCACRACCTACCGCTGCTATGCTGATGGCGAATTAAGGCCTCTTGTGCTTCATGTGCTGAGCTTTGCTGCACTCCCCTCACCAAACCTCCTCCAGAAACAGTCAGGAAGCTCCTCAGGGTGCAACACAAACAGCAGGAAAGCTCTTTGGCATGACTGATTTCTGAACACAGAGGATGGACTTCATCTCAACACAAGCTGCTAGAAAATGACTGCTGAGGAACAAGTCCTTCCTATTTCTGCTGTCACTAGAGCAGGTGAAAAAAAAAGGAAGAAGTATCCTGGGTCTTCATGACCTGGGGCCCCCTGGAAGGTAAAATGAATCCTGCTCTGAAGAGGGARCTTTGCAGGTTTTGGTCCAGTTTACTGAGAGCAGGAGTTCACTGTGAGCCTTGTCTCTCAGTTTGTTCTTCAAACCTTGGCTTGCCTTTTGTCCACCCCCAATGTAGCCCAACTAACATAATTTGGATTTTAGTCTGAAAATGGATGTCTCTATAGAGGGGCTAGTTATTCCTAATTCCTGATGGTTCTAGACCAGCTGCACAGCTTTTCAGGAACCCTCCCAGGGTYACTGTGCAAGCTCTGCAGTTCAGCTGCAGAGACATGGAGCCCCCCAGTTCAGCTGCAGCTGCCTCCCAAATGCTGCTTGAGGATCCGGGAAAGGCAGGAGCTCTTCTTGTGCTGCATGCAATACATTCAAGTTACAGAACAATTTCTGTCTCCAGGATCCTACAGCTCATATTAAGACAAGATTGCAGTGAGGGGTGTCATGGGAACTGGGGATAGGGAGAAAGGAGGCTGGGAAACAGGAATTTTGCTTCCATACTGTCCTTTTAGCACACTGTCCTCTTGTTTAAAACAAACTTTCCTGTTTTCTGTAGTGATCTCCCAGCACATTCAACTTCATTCCTGTTTACCTCTGTCAATATCTGGTGCTTATATTGCATTTCTAGATACATAATTAATCAACTTCACATATGGTTTCAATAAGCAATGGATATCTGGACAGAGTGGTTGCAGAGCATCTGACTGATTGCATTGAGGAAGGATGCCTGGAACTGGGGGYTTTCACAGATGAACATAGGCAGGACATATCTGAGACCATTTTTTTTTCTCCACTCCTTCTCATCACATGCATATTTTTAGGACTCAAAGTCTGGACAAACAGGACATCACAATGTCAACCAAGGGAAGATGTAAATCTCCTTAAGTAATTTTTAATGAAAAAAAATATTGAGTTACTCTGAGCACCATAGTTTCTGGGTGGCTGGTTTTAACTTTAGCAACCCACACTYAAAGGGAAATTTTAGTCTTAATATATTCCAGATGCTCTCTCAGTCCCAGATGAAAGCTCTGTCATCGTTTACTGTTAATATTTTTGTCAGCAGTAGAATTTTATTGTAATACCCCATCTTATTTGTAGTCACTATTAGTCATGAGAGAAACTTCCTCTACCAGTAATCTGTGGGTCACTCCTTGAGTGTCCTGTCTCACTCTAYTTAATTAAAAACCATTAACTGCTTGTTGTGTCCAGGACCTGTCTATATAATGCATGTATACAATGACTTTTTACCTGATGAAAACCATTTGCTTTTAGTAGTTAGACTAAAAAAAATAAAGTTATACTCTACCATAACAATAGCTGGCTTTATAACAGCTCTCTGGTGAAAGGAAAACAAGAGATTTGCTTTGAAAATAAACCTCCATGAACTTGGATCGACAACAAGGGACATGCAGGTTTRCTGCAAAAACAAGAAACGTATTTCATGCTGTTAATCTTTGATSAGATGGTAGTTTCTCACAAGAAGAATAGTATTTAAATGTGGCAATTTTGATCCTTTGTAGTGACTGATGGTCTGATTACAGGAGGGAAGGGGATTTGGGGAAACAGCAGAGTAGATTATCAAAACACAAGTCTTGTGGATGGAAATCTKAGGACCTTCATCATTAAATGAAGAGCAGCCAGAGTTTAAAAAAAGCGTTGCTACATGATGGGCTCCACATGAYATTCAGTTAGTATGTAAGTTGGAAGCTGCTTTGCTCTTTTTTTTCTCACCACTGCCTCTGAAGATTAACCTGGATTTTGAAAAATCAAGTCATGTTGTTCCTGCTCTCACCTCACTTCATTCCCTGAAGACTTTGAGAGGAGCCAGGGAGACACATGCTTTTCCACGTCTTTGGCCAGCTCCTGGTCCAGTAACAGGGTTCTGATCTTTTGGAAAAGAGACTTGTGCAGTCTGTTGGCAGCTCAGGGCTCAATCAAACCTTTTTAAACAGAAGCTTCCTTTTAAGTTTACAAACATGGTGACAGCAGGTTTCAAAGTGCCAGCTAAAACATTGTTAGGGAGATAATTATTATACAGAGACAGTGCTCAGATGACAGCAATAATGAGATTAGGGTTTGTCAYGTATTATCCTGCAGTGGTGAGCAGGAAATCACTCTCAGTGCAGCTGAGCTCTTCCCTGTGTGAAGCTCCTCACAAGAACACAATGGAGAAGAAGAGAAGAGGAGGATATTCTGTAGCTATAGTGGATGTAATGAGCCTGAATATCACAGAGGCTTAAAGAGGTCACCGCTCCTCTGACTGTCATTGAAACACCAATGCCTTGTTTCTGAATTTCTTTTGTATAGTTGTACCATGCAYTGCTGGAAATGGCAGTGACCACATCTAATTATGGACAGTGCAGCTGCATCTGCAGGTGTTCAGATGCTCAATGAATTTCACGGGTTTACATTGGAAGGAAATAGACCTCAGTAAGTGGGCTATACCTCACATATATCCTGCTTTCACTTTGGCATCATTATCATCATGCACGGGTTGTTATTGCACATGAACACAGAATCTCCTGTGATGCCTGCACTGAGAGAGGACTGATGACTGACAACACCAAACAGGCATGACAGCAGTGTATGAAGCTCTGCTCTTTTTTGACATGTGTGGTTAGGCTGGTCATTGGAAAACCTCATCTCYGGCTACACTGAAATTGTACATTAGTGTTTACTACTGATTTACAATCCTGCAGACTGCTGAGCCATCCTCTGACAATGAACAGATGACATAACCACTGGATATTATGTATTGCACCATCTTTGGACCCTTTATGGCTTGAGTTGCTCTGATATTTCTGAAGAGAGAAGGCTTCTAGGTTGTTGAAACTTGTTATGACAATCTGGATTTCTTTGTTACATTCTGCAAGCCCCATRCACAGACATGGGGCTTGCAGAAAGCCCTAGGCTGACAGCCGCTGGTGTRTGCTTGGCACTGCAATTGTCACTCATAGTGTGAGTTGCACTGTATTTGGGGTGAGCCAAGAGAAACACCAGATTTTGCTGGATGCAGGTCAGCTGATGGGCTGAATTGCACACAATTGGTTAACATCACCTCAYGGTACATTCATGGGCCATTATTCAGCAACACCAATACATTCTTTCTCCTGTGGTCTCAATTCCCTCATATTTCCTCATGTGTCCCTTTTTGAATTTTATTCTTACTACCATGCCTGTCACTCTGGCCCTGTAGACCACCACCTTCTGGAATGCCCCCAAACCCCTCACTTTCTATTTGTGTTCCCCACATACAGGCTGGAGGGACTGTGCCCTCCAGCAAGCAAATAACTGCTAGCTTCTGTAGATGTTCCCATCTGGCAACACGGTACKTGGTATCACAGCCGGTATTATTTGGAAATAAGGCACAAATGTGGAGCAACTCTTTGTTCAATGGGACCATCAGAGGCATTGTATTTCCATCAGAGATKATTAATTTCCTCCTAAAGTATACCTTGTTACTGACTTTCAAGAAAATTCAAGTTTTTTTAAAGATGTTACTTACAGACAATTTTAGTCTCTGTTGTTTTTTTCTAATGAGTTAATAAAATTCTCTGTATGTAGAGATCTCCTGCAGCCTGTTTAGACAAAGAAAATATTATTTCTATGTCTGCACATGAAGAGAGAAAGGGCATAAAAAACTCACAGTATTTTAAAAAATTGAAGACTATGACTGAGAATGGAGCTTAGACCAGTCCCTAGTACAATTTTCCTCAGACACAAACAAACTGCTTGGTAATTTGCTTTAAACCTTTTGCCAGTAATTTTTCCATGAAAGTGGATGAAAAGTTTAATGAAATTTTGTTTGCTGAAATAAAAATGTGAAGTCAGGTATTTAAAAACTAATATACACATGATAATGCTTTACATMTTTTCAGATTTTCCATTATACTTTAAAGTAAGACTTGAACACAAAACAAAAGAATTTGCTCACTATTTTTTGTTCTGTCTTCCTTCTACAAGGTRTTGTGGGAAAAATGCAAGTTCACTAACAGCTGTTCAAGAGCCTCTCCTCTAACGTTTACAGTAAGCCAAATGACAATTGTTACTACCCTCAAATATCCTCACAAAATGTTTCCTTCACTTGCTTTCAGCAGTGCAAAGTTCTTGGCCAATCTCCGAGGGCATGTCTCTCAACAGGACAGGAATGTTACCCCAGCAGCCACTGTCATGAAAGCAGTTTACCTGAGACATGAGTTGAGTAACCCAGAGTGCTCAGACCCAGTTTTAGCCATGCAGCTTTGTTTGCTCTGCACTGCATAAGTGGCATCACAGGTCCAAGTACCTGGTCCACRCTGCCATGTGGCTGTGGAGTGGACACCAAAATGTCCCCATGTTTTATACAGTGACAAGACAACTACCTGTCTTCSCTCTAAAAACAAAGGTCTGCAATATTATCATGTTGTAACTAGCAAAGCCTCAAGCACCAGTGACTGTCATTTCAAGTGTGAAAAATGTGATGAAAAACGGAGACCCCTCTTTTGTGTTTTATTTACTCTGCAATTAAAGTCTGTAAAAATGCTGTGATTTTCTCCCTGTTGAACCCCAACACAGAAAATCCAGCTTAAGCAGCAGTTSAGCAACCTGATGTGAAGTCCAGCCAATTCTCCCTTCCTTTTTCATGGCCCATGATTGGAATAGATGTTCTCTGGTGTAAATATCTGGTGCYCACCTGCACAGTCATGAGCTGCTCTGCCAGCAGGCGAGCTAACTGGAATGGGTAACTTCTGAACACCACTGGGGGCTGTTCCCCCAGAACAGGCACTGGCCTGGGTCTTAGTCCTTTGTGCAGCCCCCAGGTCCTCTGCAACAGGAAGGAAGAACCTCTTTGGGACCCTCAACCTGCTCCAACCCACCTGAGCTGTCACACAAGCTGGCAAGGTGCTGGCTGGAAGAGAGGAAAGGAGTTTGACAGTCACAGTGCAACCACATCAGCATAATTTCCTTTGGAAATCCTTCTTTTTCTAGAAGGATTTCCTTCTCCAGCTGCTGAAAGCCTAAAGGAAAACTTCATCCCTCTTGGATTCTCTCACTTTACCCTATGGGCATGTCTGCGACTTGTATGCAAGTTTTATTRTACATTGCCATAACTGATGGGTTGAAACGGGACTTAGGATACAAAAGTGGAATTGTGCTCTGCCAGGAAAGCAGCTGTGAAGGTGTCTCTGGAGCAATGGGATCCCTTTCCATGAGTGCAGCAGCCTGTAAGCACCCCAGAGTGAGGTCTGTGTCTGGGACCCAGCCTGCCCTCCTGCTCATGGAGATGTGAGGAAATGCTGCTGCTCCAGCAGAAAACTGAGGCTGGTTGCTACAAATGCCAGGGTAATGCACAAACCCCTGCCAGAGGAGCCAGGGAAAAGGGACTATGTTGTACTTTCAGTTCAAAATTTTTATTTGCGTATGTGTATTAAAAAGACAGAAACTTGCTATTGTTTTTAACCCAGATCAACTTTTAGCTGTGCAATGTGGGTACAGCACACACAGCACAAACCCATGGGCCATATAACATGTAGGAAATTAAGGTTATGGGACTGAGTAAGATGCAGAGAGGCAGTGCCACTGCAGAAGGGGTGAGCAGTGACCCTTGGTGGGCTCAGGGCCAAAGCTGCCTAAGGAGCTGCACAATTTTCATACCCAGCACATCTGGAGTGGGCACCCTGTCCATCCAGCTCTGCCAAACACCGCCTTCACAGCAATCARTCCAGGTGGACTCTGCAGAGCTTCTCTCATTTTTTTTCTTGCCTAGAAGACATATTTTGTTTCTGCGCCAACCACAGACAAAAAGTAGAGTTTCAGTACAAGTTCTTTGGTGAAATGAAGSCAGTCACCCCAAGTTCATGGAATGCAGCTTTGGAAGGGCAGAACCTTATCATAAAACAAGCTATTGTTTTCTGTATTTGAGTACAAGCAGATTAATGATGAATCAGCTTTTTATGAATGCCCCTTTTCATCCCTTCTCTACGTCTCACCTGTGGTTTGCTTTTAAGACAGATGGTGTAAATTCCTTTGCAACTTCAGCTCCCATTGCTCACTTCTCGTCTTGCCACTGGGGAGCACTCCCAGGTAGGGCAGCTCATAAATAAACCTTTTCTTACAATTGCTCAGTGACATGTGCAGCCTATAAACAATCCCACAATGTTGAATAAAGACCCAATTCAAGCTGGTGACCCTTAAGCATGAACAGAATACACTGAATAAAGACAGCTGGGTTATAGGTTTTGCTACTTTTGTAAAACATGTTTTATATTAAAATTAATGCATTAAACGTGAAACAGAGATGATYCAAAACAAAACCCATGCAAAGTACAAGTATGAATTGCCAGACACACAAAATTTACAGTTAGCTGCATAAATGAGTAAATAAATCAATATGCAATTGTCATTTCATGTTTAAAATGTGTAATGTAATGAAATTAGATTAGATGCGTTACAAAAGACCATGCTTCAGTCTTACTCTGTTCCAAATTCATTGTTCTGAAATTGTTCAAAGTTTATTTTTCTGAAAGTAAAGATTAGTGTAATTAGCAATATGTTTCTGCAAATAGCATATGCAGTTCCTCAGGACTTGCACCATTAGGGCTGGATACTGCAGAGTAAGGATTTTTTTTACAGTATGGAGCCYTATTAAAAGACAAATATTTCTTCCCCCCTGAAGGTCATGGGAACCGTTTCCTACAAAGCTTTGGCCAGGAGTTTCTAGTTAAATGGCAGCCATTTTATTAAAATGTCTGTTTTCTGTCAAGGAAACTTAGCACATCCTTAACTGTCAGAAAAGGCTATACAAACATGTGCTATAGCGAAACACGGAATCCATATACATTTGCTAATAACATGCTCTGACTCCACTGATAAAGACAAGTTTATCAAGCTCTGAAGTTACCATTGTCAACATTAAGGAGCCTTGCACCCGACTAGAACTGAAGACCAAGAAGAAATACTTCATGAATAATGTTATCTCTACCCTCACGTTAGGGTTAAACTGTGCTAAATGACATTGTGTTTGTTATTAATGTCTTCTTTTGAATGGTGCCTGTTATGGTAGGAAGATAAGGGGCTTCTTTTCTTAACTGCAAAAACTGGTCAAACAGAAAACCTGGAATCAGGGCTTGTGGGGTCCCTTCCCACATCAGCACAAAGTCACTTTTTCACCCTGGCAAGCCACTCAGCTACTCCATCCTTCCCACACTGAAACTTATGCACTCCATCACCACGTGTGAGCTCCTTCCTGAGCTCSCCACTGGGATTTGTTTCTCACATGCTTGTTCTCTTTTACTCTCTCTTCCAGCACATACAATTATTTGAATTTTCTAACAACACACACATRTTATTATATATTTAAGAGAAGGTAACATCAAAGAAACAGAGTTTATAGCRAGGGCAGCAGGTGATGAGGTATTTCCTGGGGAAGTTCACACTATGGTCTTAGAGCTGTAAGTTATTGTTGTTTTGAGGAATTRAATCATTGGTAACCTTAGTAGTTTATGTAAGTTCATGTAATGTGTGATGTTCTTTAAGCAGTTCTTAGTATGCAGTGTGAGTCATTTGGCTGGGATTTGTACAGCAACACAGTGGCAGGAGAGCAGAATGCAGACTGTAAATTTATGGTAGTTGAAAGGTTTCTCAAATTCCCACTTGAAAAGACAGAGTTCTGCAGCACAGCACAGCACAGACACCCTTTGATACACCTGCCCTGCAGCACTGCTGAACCCACCTTCAGAAGATTTTTCTGTTGGGCCAAAGATCACTTCCCTTTGAGTTTGTACAACAAATCAGCAATACCTCAGCACCAGTTAAAATGCTCACAWAGTATAAATATTTASTGCTTTTACTGGGTTTGAGAGACARCTATTWAATTCACAGCTATGGATAGCTGGAACTAGAGGAAGATGGCCTGTGATTGCTGCGAGATCCAAGAAGYGGCAGAAGAGAAGGCAGGAAAAAKAGGATAGATCCTGGACTCCAGCAGAGGTCTGCAGAGAAGGGAATCACTTGGTTTGTCTGGCAAGAGCCAAGACCTGACCAAGAGGCATAGGATTGATGAATAGGCAGAGAAAGGGAGGTCAGGCTCAAAGCGTGGAAAATATTATGGAGAGAAGAAAAAGAGAAGCAGGAYTAGGTAGAAGAGAAACTGATGCAATACTGAAGCAAAGAGCACTTAAGCATCATCCTGTAAATGGGACAGGTTCCAAGTACTTCCCTTATTACAGGATGAAGCCATTTGTGAGGACATGCCTGCCGGGATGTACAGCCTGAGGTGGAGCAAGAACATTTTAGCACCACAGCAGGGAGAGCTTTGTAATCCTGYAAGAAATGTCATATACAAGAGGCATATAATACTCCCTTTCTTATTGTAAAAAATAAGAGAGCTGTCCAGTACCTGTGCRCTCCTACCTGGCACACTTTGGGACACACAGGGAAACCATGAGACAGAATAAGCACTAGAAGGAGCCAGATGGAGCT
This sequence comes from Malurus melanocephalus, assembly GCF_030028575.1. NCBI lineage: Eukaryota > Metazoa > Chordata > Aves > Passeriformes > Maluridae > Malurus > Malurus melanocephalus. The sequence goes on from NW_026623450.1 coordinate 218,569, forward strand.
GCCTTGTTAGAAAGCAAAAAGAAGGAGCCCTAAGAATAACATAGGGGAAAAGTAAAAGGAAGAAGAAAGCCAGCAGGAGTTAGAGCTCCAAACTGGGATGCAAAGACCTTGGAAAGCAAGCCAAGGAGAGCACTGGTAGCTGCCATGTGGCCTAGTGACTCATCACCAGTCTGTCTGGGATATTTCCATGAAATGTATTTCTTCTGTGAGGTACTAAGGAACTGCTGGTCTGGATCACACTCATGGCTGACACCTCCTGTGGAATGACAGCTGTGGACATGGAGGAAGGAACATGAGGGAAAAGGTGTTGCAAGGAAAGGTTTCCCCAGGAGTGAGGTGACATTCTGCCCTATGCACTTAAAGTTTAGATCCATTCCATTGTTTAACTCTAGAATGTAAGCGCTCATTATTTATTTTCAAACCCATACTTAATCTTAAGTTACYCTTAAAAAACTTAATCTATTAAAGATATTTGAAAATATCTTTAATAGAGGCTTCTCACTAATTCCAAAGTATATAAATGACCAATAACATGTTTTCTTATTTCTTCAGTGTCAGGAATTCCCACTTTTCCCCTGGTTTCTCATCTCAAAGTTGCATACTTTTAGCTGAAGAAATTATTTCAGGATTAGCTGTAAGAAGCATGTGAGATGAACCCTGATTGAACCATAACCCAGCCCTGTTTCCACAGAAGTTCCTGCTGATCTTACCTGTCATGCTTTCCTTTTATTATTTAAAATATATTCCTTTTCTAGTGAAAGACATTCTTATATTTTATGCTGACATTAAATTTTCCTGGATATACTTTGTTAATGCTCTACATGGTGATTTTTGATTCTTCTAATTCTCAAGAAAGATTTTAATCTGTATTATTATTTTTGTTTCATTTGGCCTCTACTTTTGGGAAAGAGCCAAGGGAGGAAGTGACAAATCCATCAGCTTAAGACGGGAAACACTGATTTCAGAGCTGCCCATATCTCGTTAGAAGTTCCTTTTCCCTTTGGCTAATTTATAGTAACATCCTTTCATGGGATAGTTTCTCCATGCACGTCATTAAAATATATCATCAAAATATTTATATATCAAAAACTGACTGGGATAAGTCTAATCTTGCCTGTTATATACCTCACCATATTTACACATAACCCAAGACAGCAGACCTTCATGGGACATAGGGAATGACTGTGAATTAAACATAACACAGTAATAAAYAGCTTTACAAAAAGAATTAATCATTTGTCTAGTTGCCATCCTGCTTTTAAATTATTTTGYCTGGAAGACACTAAGTCATTCACAAATACCACCTTGTCTGTGTATGTTTCTGACATTTCTGTAGGATCTTTCCTCCTTTGCCTGAGGCACAATGGAAGAAAAGTTAAAGCAAGCAGCAGTCACTCACTCCAGCTTCTTCCCCATGAAAAACCTGTATATATTAGCATTAGAGAAAAGAATGTTTTCAGTTTGCTTCCCTTGGTAGMAACTATCAGGGTCTTGAGGTGCTTATTACAATTGAAAATCAAGTGAGAATAACAGCATTAAGTTATTAAATTGTGCCTAGCAAAACAGAGACTCTCTGCCCTGAACTGAGACTCAGAATAGCAATAAAAACATTTCAAAACAATATAAATACCAGTGTGATTAAAAAGTCTCCCTCTAAAGCAAACAAGTCAGAGCACACAGAAGGAGTGTCACATCAAATAGCTGCCCTGAGTTGCACAATATCTAACATCTCTTATATTAGGAGCTCTCACCATCCCCCAGGACAGCTTCCACCAAGCAAAAGGCATTTTAGTCCCTAGTTACTGGTCCCAAGAGGGCTTGGTGCCTCCGTGTGTGTCCTCTGAGTTTTCCTGCTGCATTGCAACACTGCAAGGGAGCCACAAGGCTGTAGGCGATCAGCAGCAAAATCTGGACTGAGGCTGTCAGAAAGAAAAGGGAGATATGGATGAGAGCTGCATGGAATCAGAGCCAGCAGTCCAGCCATGGTACTTACACAGTAAATAACTGTGATGACAACTTTTCTCACCTTTCAGCACTTGCCCCTTTTAAACAATTCTGCAATATCTTGTGCCCTTACTATTAACAACGTATCATTGTGGGTGTTGACATTTAACCTGTTTGTCAACAGATCCATTTACATCTCATTTCGCTGGCACCCCATACACGAGGCAGTAAGTGAAGAGCATTTTAGCACAAGTGATGAAAGATGTCATTGCTGGTGCCCTTTTGTGCTGCCTGCACTGCCATGAAGTATAGCAACCATTAGTAACAGGGATTTGAGTGTCATGTCTACTTTCACCCAGCAAGGTCAAAAATTTATGGTTCTGACCTTTTCTCTTTCCTCTCATGCTGGAGTGAGCTTGGGTCATGTTTGCAAGAAATAATATAAAATCAAATGTCATTGATGCAAGTTTAGTGTGAAGTGATGCAGAGGAAGGATTACACCTTTCTCTGAYAAAAATTACTTCAATACCTTTAATAATGAGGGCCATGAAGTTCCACAAACTTTACAGAAGAGGTTGTAAGGGAGTTGAGTGTTTCAAAGGTGGACACAATATAAGGYGATTATTTCAAAGAGATCTACATTTATTGTTATTCTATCGTTTCTCAGATGTGTTGCTCAAGGTCTCAAATATATGTTTCAAGAAAAGCAAGTCTCATTATGGCATAAAGGTTTGTGTTAATTAAAGCAGCCTAACTTCTAAGTGCTGCGCTCTTAGCAGGCTATAAACCACTTTGATTTTGTTTGGGTTGGTCACYTTGCACACGCAACCTAGAGAGACACACAAGCCCTCACGCTGCATTCCCCTGATCTGAGCATGTTGGCTTGGTCAGACTGCTGTCTGTGCTGACAAGCCTTTGAGGATCAATATAATTCTCATGCTTTCCCCTCACTCCTATTTTTAAGGCCAACCAGAGTCGAACTACTCGGTTGAGTCACTTTTCAGCACCGGAGTCCTGTGATGTGCACAGCTGCTGTTCAGTCTCCAGCACTCTCCTCTCACCCTGTCACCAGCAGCTCGGCATGCGAGGAGCAGAAGTGCTGCTCACACCCGTGATGGAGGGCAACTGCCCCACCACGGCYGGGATGGGGTATTTTAGGGACTGCTGGCTCCTCTCTCACTTAAGCATGACAGAGAGTCACAAAGTTCAGCCAAGATCAATCCTGCTAGTGCTTGGGACTGGGGATTAGCTCAGCCCCTTGCAGACACAGTGGCTCAGTGAGAAACCAATTTCCAAATAACAAGTTGCTCTGCGGTCTTGTTATCTGCAATGTTTTTTTTCCTTTTATCCCCCCCTCTTTGGTGGTTTTTTCTTTGTTATTTTTTCTGCAAAGAAGGTCAGTGCCAGTTTAACTGCTCAGACGCGTACATTGCAGCTATGCAGAGATTCAAACATTGTCTGTGAGGCTGTAGTACAGCTGGCATTTAATTTTGGTATTAAAATTGGTAAATTTGAAATGGATTTTCTAGCTGTTCTCAACAACAGTGAGACTCCACTTCAACAAGGAAAGATTTAGAGCAGTTCTGGACACTSATAAAACACAATGATATGAGACAACTGCAGATTTCCGGCAATTTTTTTGTGCCTGTGTTTTTTTGGCTTTATACCTGTAAATGCTCCCCCTGTCTGCAGTACTGCAAGACAAAGCAAAAGCAGCCTTCCTTGAAGATAATCTTTCCCAAACTTTCCGCTAAGGATGCATAACTTCATCAGTTCCCCAAGTTTTAGATCTGAGTTTGGGACTTYTGCCAGAAAATAAAATGTCTRTTTGTATATAACCCATCCATTTTAATGTGCATACAAACTGTCCTTGCTGTCAGAGACTTCAGCAAGCACTGTTGTTTAACAGTGTCTTTGGAAATAACAAGTCATACGTAAGCTATGAAATAGATTATTATTGTTATATAAATATTTTTAACACATTTGAGAACTAAGCAATTAATACAACCACATTTTGTTTCCTGTTAACTAAATCCCTGGGTATCCCGTGTTCCCTCTCCAGTTCTTGCAGTCTAACAGGAGATACGATTCATACCAGCCTGCCCAGGGCAAGGAAGCAAGAAATAATAAATGTTGCATATCTTTTCTTACTGCTTGTTACTGCTACAGAGAATTTTCTCCCTGCTGTGCAACTTCATGTCCAGATTTCCTCCCTGGTCTCACAGGATGCTGCAAATACTAACTTAAAGAAATACAAGATAAACACAAAGAGAAAGAGAGGAGATAAATAGGGGTTAGTCAGGATAACAAGACAAATAGAAATAGCTGTTACAACAAGGGTTCTAAGTCCAGCAAGACCACTACAAAACAGTGTTATAAGCAGTTATGTTTGTACCTTGTCAAATTTAATGGATTATGAGTACCTCAGCTTCTCTTTATATAGAGACTTTAGATTCACTTTGTAAAACCATGAGACAGACACACTAAACACCTACCACGGGCCATCTGATCGTCCTTGCTGCAGCTCGTGACCTGCCTTGCATTCCGCTGTGGTACTCCATGTCCATACTCAGCCCTTCCTCTCCGGCCAGGAATGCAGAGACATGGAAACCCTCCTAACTATGGAGCACATTCAGCTTTGCAGGTGCTTTTCCAGGACAGAATCAGCTGCACATTGTTTTTGTTACTACAGGTGGCCAACATTTTCCAGGCAGTCTAACTCCTCCATGAAAACTGCATTTTTAATGCCACTCAGCTTCCGCAGTGTTGGCTTTTATGGAACTAGTGGAGTCCTAGAAACCATAAGAAACCAGAATCTTTTAAGTTTTGCCATTCCTAAATTACCACCAGATTGAGCTCCATGCTTCTGTTCCACAGGGTCTTCCCCAGCCTGCTGAGCCCCTCGGGCTTAGGGGACACTGATGCCTGGGGCACTGTGTGAGGATTAGTCTGGCATGGGAACTAYACCTTGGCAGTGGAGTGGGCCTGTGAGCCACTGCTGTGGAATTTACTTACTCCAATGCCTGGTTTTCAGCAAAAGTAAGGATCCATTTTGGTTAGTTTTTTTGTGGATTTCTTTCCCATGTAAAAAAAAAAAAAAATAGTTTTTACATCTTTATTTACTTCTTTACTTGTTTGCTAGATATCAGCATTGAAAACCTCACCACTACGGGAGCTGCAGGGCATTACCACTCATATCAGAACATGACACGCTGCTCATAAATACAGTCTTTAAAGCATGGGTTTATCCTACTGAACATTTAATGCTTTTAGTTTTGCTTTTTGCTTAGCAATTAAAAAATGYCCTTTGTTTGTGTTTCGACAGAATTATTGTAGTAGGACATGTTACCAAAAAAGGCAAGAAAAGAGCTTTCATGCCAGTCAAGAGTTGTCTTTTTAATTTTCTAGCAATGACAGAGTCACAAAATAGAACTATTTCAGAGGCAGGCAGTCTGGAGTTTGGTTAATCAGGAATGAAATAAAATCTACTAGTGATAACTTGCTTTTGTAACAAAGATTACCTCAAAGCCAGGAAACATTATGCAGTAAACCTCTCCCTGTTTGCATTTCAGAACAGTTGCTAAAATACTGCTTCTCTGTACTTGAAAATAACCAGAGCATGTCTTCCTCTCCGGCCATCCTCAGCATGGCTTCCACAGCAGACCAGCTAAGCCTAGGAATGCCAGACTAATGAGAGCTGCCATGCATCTTTGTCAGTGGTTTCTCCCCCTTTGGTTGCTGGCCTGGAAAGAAAAGGTGAAAGAGCTGTGAGAAGCCAGCTCCATCCCACTCCCCCAGCCTCACCAGCAGAACCYCCAGAGCAGACTATTTTCTCGTCATTGCATGACTAATATAACCACAGGCACTTGAAGTRCATGGGAATTTTTCCAACCAGTGTTCAGAGCAACCTTTCTTCTGGGGAGGGTCTTATGACATATTTTCTATTTTTTTTTTTCATTTCAATAAAAAGTTTTCTGGCTCTGTCGGTGCAGCATGACAGGCCCCAAATCTGGCATCAGTRGAAAATGACTCTTCTTGAATACTTCATACACCTTGAAAGAGGCTACACCGGTGACAGTGACAGTCCATGCATTTCTGCATTTTCTCAGGCATGTTCCCTAGTTAAGCTTTGCCAAAAATGGAAGAAMTGGTCATTTCATGGTTGCTGCACAAGAACTCACAAGACAGACAGGAGCCTTGCTAGGCTGTGCAATACATGCCACAGCACAATACCAGCAGCATGTGGTGGCAGCTCACAAGGTTAGAAAGAGACATTTTAACTCTTGCATGTGCTGACACTGCATTTTCAGGTTCTCCTCTGATTAACCAGGAGCCTGCAAGTCYCTGAGCAGGGTTAACCAGCTCCCTGCTGGGACCCTCATTAGGAGCAGCTGAGGCATTGCTTTTCTTCTGTGCCGCTTTTCACATCTGTTTCTATGTTTCTGAGAAGTCTTGCCAAGAACCCCCCAATTTATTTAATTCTCACATCTGATTTGATTTGAAGCTTCTCAGCCACTCACTGCTGGCTCGGGCCAGATCACCGGAGCAGAAGTCAAAAGATTTCTTAAGACAAAAACAGCAATAWAAAAGCTGATTAGACAAAACTGCTGAAAATCTTCAAGAATTAATTTCCAGMTTATATGTGATAGCTTCCCGGAATGGCATCCTACCAACTGCAGTGTCCCTATCACTCCAGTCAATGAGGGGACAGATTAGGAACTGAACTCCTGACACTGGAGCATTTTTATTTATGAGAAATGTTGCAGTTTGGTAGGTTTTGACTTGACCATACCATTCCTTTGTACTTTGGAAGTTCATATTGCCTGGCAAGTTCTCACCTCAGYGAACCGCTGGGAGCTGTTCAAGATCTACATGACCCTAGCAGTGATACCTTTTATTTATATACGTGACCCATGTGCACTTCAACTACACGAGCTTGCTAAAAATCCTATCCCAACCACAAAAACTGAACGGCGAATTAATTAGTAACATTGTCTCAAATGAGTGCTAAATACAGAACACTGTGGTTGTCTTCAAGGCTCATATTTTAAGTAYGAAACAAAGTTTCATGTTGGAGATCCTCCACTCTGTGGGGACAAACAGGCTGCTGGCACAGCCTTGCCAGCCCAGTGGGAATTCAGTTCTGCAAAAACCTCTGAATGACGCTGCTACACCAGCCCACGGATGATGTCTGCAAGCAGGGCGCATCATTGGCTAGTCCATAAGATAAATATGTCAGTGAGCCTTACAGAAGCACTACAAAGTCTCCACATGACAGAGTGACAGCACGTGGCTACAAACCCAACTACTGGTGGGTAAAGACATACATTAAACTCAGTTTTTATACTTTTGAAATAGGAGGAATTTGTATTTAAGCTTTGAGGCCTAATTCCTGCAGACACGCTTTCTAGCTAGCTCCACAATGTGCAGTCCATGTTAAAGAAAAAAAAAGTATTTGATGGCTAAACAAAAAATTTCTTGTGACTGGCTCTCCAAGTTTTGCAGAACAATTTAGGAAAATTACAGTCAGTAATTGTTCAGATTGTAAACTGAACCTTTGGTTCAGTTTGTAAGTGGATCCCTGGTATTAAAATACAGATTTAGGACCAAACTTGCAATAGAAGACATTGTTTTGTTTGACTTGGTTCCTACAGAGGTCAAAGAAGGGCGGTTATTTTTTTTCACAAATCTAAATCTGTATCGAGTGATGGTTAAAATAGGAAAATAGCCCAGGAGCTCTGACCTCTCTGCATAGGTGCAAATCTGTAATGCAGCTGAATTCATACCAGAGCTATATTAACCTGAGTGCAGGTCAGCAGGTGGCAGGCGGGACACAAGGGCAGAGCGGGGCGGGAGCAGAGACTTGTTAAAGCCCGAACTTGGAAGCGGATCTGTGTCCGCGGCTGTTCAAAGCCCGTAGAGCCGCGGCAGCCCGGGCTCCGCGCCGGCACCGGCGGCCGCTAAATCGGGGCCTTGTGCATTGATTTATTTTAGAAAGTGCAGGACACAGTTACTGGGCAGCCTAAATATAGCTCTGCCAAARTGGAAAAACAATCTGGATTCAGTCGAGCACAATCAACAAACGTCCTCACACCTCGGAAGGCTGGACATGCTGCACAACGTGCGAAACTCGGCTCTGGGCGGGGCAGCCGAGCAGGGAAAGCGGCAGCGGAGGGAGGACAGACCCCGCACAGGGGCTCCAGTGGGAACACAGCAGCAGGAACATGCAAAACGAAACAACAAATAAATAAAAAACCCCCAAACAAACAAACAAAAACCCACAAACAAACAAACAAACAAACAAACAAACAAACAAACAAACAAAAACAATAAAAACTAAAACAAACAAACAAACAAACAAACAAAAAAACCCCAACCAACCCTGTAGAGAAAGCAAATAGTAATTATACGCTTCTAGAACTCTCATTCTCCAAAAACTTACTCTGAAGCAAGATGTGGAGGAAATATGTTTTTTACTTGTGTAAGCAATTCTTAGCCAAATGCCTTCTCTTCCCTCCCCCTTCACTACTTTGTTACAAATCCCCTTCCTTACTCACACACAAACAAGGTTGTTGCCATAGAAGTCTTCTTGACTCGGTTAAAAAGCGATTCAAGAGGATCACCCGGCGGCTGAACGGGCTTATGCTGAGAGTAAGGCAGGAGAAAGCAGGGTCTCATGTGGCTGGGGCTGGGGAAGAGCCTCGGCTCTCCTGTTACAGCTTGCCAATCTTGGTCTCTGCTTTTGCTCAGAAAGCAAAGCTGAACAGGAAATTGTGCTGTGTGACACAGAGAAGTACATTATGCAGTATTAGGAAGATTATGTTTATGAAATGTTATTTTTCCACTTTAACAGTTAAAACCTTTGGACTTGTTTTCTTAACATAATTTTAATTTTCTGCAGTTATTTATGTTTTAATGCTTTCGTGCTCCAAAGGAGAGGATCCCCTCCTCTTGCACTAAAGCATAACCTCCGTTCCTCCACAGCAGCCCTGGGGCTGAGGGAAGGGAAGGCAAGTCCTGACACATGCCAAGCATGTGGGGGAACCATCCCTTTGTGTCTCTTCACTCCTGAACCCATGCCAGAGAAGGGGTACATGGAAAGCTGTGTRGACCCAGCACAAGGAGCAGGTGGGGAGGCCTGTAAAGCAAGGGGCTAARTGGGCCCTTCCTCCAGTGGGTGCAAATGTGCTCTCACCTCCTTCATCTTTCAGAAATGGTCTGTAGAAGAGTGCTGGTATTACAAGGGGTTCTGTGACACTTAGAGGGCAGTGTAAAACAGTTCATCCTTTTCCAAGAGTAAGGCTGAAATAAAATATACACTACTCAGCACACTGTAAACATTAACAGCCTCCTTTGTAGCCTCTCTGATGAGCCTCTTCCAGCTACACTTTTGCTGCAGCAAGGGTTTAGCATTGCAATTGCAGATATACGCCTTTCTGAGAATATCCYCTGAGTTAAGGGTCACTCTTGCCTCAGAGAACCTGCACTTCTCACATACTTGTTAGAGACAGAAGCTGCCCAGCTCTCGAGGTGCCCCAGCAGTGAGCTTGCCCCACTGCCCTTTGCTGCAGCATGGCAGTGGTCCAGACGTACCACCAAAGCCATGTTCCTGCAGCTGCAGGCACAGAAAAGCTGTAGGCTGSCCCATGGTTCCTCTGTGCTAGCCACATGCTCCCTCGTGGTGTCCCAAATGTTCCTTTGCCAACAGAGTGCATGGAGTAGGATTCAACATCCTGCATGTAGCTAGAAGTAAAGAACAGAGAAATCAGTGGGGGCTGCCCACAGGAAGAAGGGAAGGATGACAGAGGAMGGAGCTATGTCTGTTAGGGTGGATGGGATAGCTGGAGAACAGCCACATCCTCACCAGCTCYCCTGGGTGCTGGTAACTGGCTGCTGAGCTCCAGATCAGGGGTCTGAGTTTTGACCCTGCCCTAGGCTACCMGACCAAGGTCCTGGATTGCCCTATGAGGAACAGGATGAAACCCACTTCTTGATTAGCTGAGGATTAATTAGGCTGCTGTATCCTGGGTAAAACAAAGGTCCTATAGGAGGTGGACAATCTGGCTGTGCAGGATGTGACACAAGGCAGCATAGGAGGGTTGCACAGGGGTGGGTACTGGCCTCTCCTAGCCCAGGGGCTTCATTTGGTAGCTTCAATATTTAGTTGACATATTTCTGTGTTATTTTAAAACACACCCTGAAGTTCAACACAAACCACTGTCACAGGCCTGAAGCTGAAAGGCAGGACAGGGCTCATGGTGTATCATATGTGCATGTGGATCTAATTATCTGGGGGGACATTAACAAAATAATCTCTGCTGAGGCTTATAGAACTCCCAAGACATCATCTGAGAGAACTATCTGACATTTTTAGAGTGTTAAGGCTATGGATTTTTCCTTTTTTTTTTTTAGAGTTAAACATGTGGAATGCATGTAGTATCTTTTTCCATCCTAATTGACATTTTCATTGGCTAAACTGTGCCTGGCCCTGACAGTTCTAAGAGATCCACTGAATCCACACGCCAGGAAGGCCCCAAGGAAAAYAGATACACAAAGACAATGCAATTATGCAGGATTTAAAGCAGCTTCCACTTAACCAGTGAGTGGTGTAATACTAGTCTAAAAGCTTCAACCAGCCTTTGAAGTAAAATTTGACTGTTGACRGAGAGAGACAGAAAGAGAAAGAGGGAGAAGGAAAAGCCCAGAACAGAGTGTGCAGACTGGAGCTGCATAAAAACTGCTAATCAAACAGTTTGATTAGTTGAGTGCCATGATTTGAACTGAAGGAGAGCTGAACCTCCATTTGGAAGTTCTTTCCTTCTCAGATACAAACTCAAAAGATCACCTATCTGCTTGGTATATAATTTGCAATATTGATGTGCCAAGCTGCTCCTACACACAGTAAATCAAGGAGCAAGKAGCTGAAGATAACTGCCAGCCCATAAGGGCAGTGACTCGCTTCATTTATTACCCAAGGAAGTGTGTCCATTTTGCAAATAGAAGTGGCATTTTMCTTGCTTGGTGGCTCTAAGTATCTTATTACCACAGGACTGTCAAGCCCAGGGGCCTACTGACAGCTCGGGATCAAAGTGCCCAGTGCTMCATGGCCTTAACTCAGTGAAAGCCAGACTGATGCAGATGTGGCTACTCATATCTCTTTAAAGGACAGAATATACTGCAGTGATGCCAGAAATTCTTAGGTGCTATTTATCTGGGAAACGACGTGTCTGAAAGGAAAAATAAAAGAACTTTGACATGCTGCCCATGCCAAATGTGAAGTGCTTTGCTGCCTTCTGGAAGCAAGCAGGGTAATCCTGAGGAGGTGCACCTTCCCAGGYCTGCTGGGATGCAGCTGGGTTGTCAAACCCAGCCTTTGTCTCTGTTAAGACAGGCCAGAAGCTCAAGAGACAAAAAGCAAGAGATACCTGTTCCATCACCCACAGCAGCACTCCTCCRCTAGCAGCTTTCAAACAGCTAATCAAAAGAAGCAAGAACAGACTGGTCTAACACTTGAAACCTGCTGTAGCCTTCATGTATCACTGTCATCCATCCTAGCATGCTCCAACACCTGCAATCTTACTTTCATGTGAGGCACTGGAAAAACTATTGCCTGTGAAGCTGAGCAGGGCATYGTGTGATGAGGTATCCCTGTAGTGCAGCACTGCCTTTCTCAGGCCAGAAGTTTTGTACTGGATTTCAAAAGACTCAGGACTGRGAGTTTTGGGCTCTCCTCTGCCTGAACTCCTCTTGACCTACTTGCAGTTTTGCTTTACTTTGTTTTGCTTTGTTYAGATGTAGCAGTAAGTTCTCTAAGTGACATGTGCAAAGTTAGTTTTACTTTTGTGTATCTTTGCATGCTATGGCTGTAGTTTTATAGAGACTGTAGGTATTCTAYGCAGAGCTATTTTTGATTAATACAATAATGCAGTGTAGTGGTGGACAGGTTGCCTAAAACATCCATGGAGAAGTGGACAGGCAGGATACAGCACAGGCATGGGATGGCAAGAGATGTGGCACAGGCTGGCACTGGTGAACACACGGCTGTAAATATCTCTCCCCTCCATAAAAATCAATAGAGTTGGTTCAATAAAGTTAAATGAAAGTGGAGCTGGACAAACCTGGGTTTAGGATAAAATGAAAGATAAGCAAAGCATATGTAAAAGGCACTACATATGGTAAATTCCAGACAAACATGAAGCTGTAGGTCAGTGCAGAAAGAGAAAGATGTAAAAAAAAAACAAGTTGGAAAACTTATGAAAACAACTCCAAGTGGATCTTAGATCAAAAAAAGAAACACTATTGACCTGAACATGATGCTCCTCTTCACAAAATACTCTGGAAGTCTCTGACTCACTGCAACGCCCCCAGCCCCACCAGACTGAGACCACCCACCTTGGGGCATGAAGGAGCAGCCTGACACCAGGAAAAGGGGTAGAAATCAAAGCGGTGGGTGTGAAACAATTTTAACTGCACTGTTATTGTTTCTTTCACTGTAACAATTAGATCTAGACTAGCAGTGATTCCTAAATTACTGTTCAGGTTTCCAATATGGTGAACTTCTCCTTCACCTGCAAATGAGATTTTTAACATAAGAATTTCTGGAATTAATTAAATGTGGTAATATTAAATGATAGAGAGGCCCTGGATAGGGAAGAGTCTACTGATGTCTGATCTTCTGTGSGTTTGCTCTGGCTGCCACAATTCCCATGACAGAGATGTGGTATGGGGTGACTTCTGGAGGTCAGACGAGGCACTGCTGGAACTGCACAGCACAGCATGTCCTGGGTGAGGGACAACTATTTCAGTGGAGAGTGGCAAGCTTTCACTTACTAGGAGGAAATCACTGCCTTTCCCAGGAAAGARCACAAAAACTTCATTGGATCCCACCAAGGCAACAAAAATACTGGGATAGATGAACYGCAACACCCATTATTAGTGCTAAAATACTAAAGATGAGGCCAGAAAATGCTATAGCCAAAATGATTTGAAAGGGCCAAGCTAGATTCAGGAGAGGGAGACTAGCAGAGGATGGTATGTGTATCATTTGTAACTTAAACCAGGCTGCAGTGATATGGAGACACCAGCTGTCATACTCTTCATGGATTCATAGCAAACATTTAACATGATTTAACAGGACTTTTTGGATCAAGTGATMTTGAAGTTTGTTTTTCACCAGGCATTTTTTATAGTGTTTTCTTTATGGACCTTCCCCTGTCCGAGTGTTGCCAAAACTCTGCAGGATTCAATTTCTTCATTTTCCCTCAAAAATGAAAACCACCGCAGTATTGTGGGGCTAATCATACTACCAGATATCAAGTATTTAACAGTCTTTAATCAAGTCCTTTTTTTTCCCCCCATATAAATGAGGAAAGAGGTATTTGCAGTTTCTGATTTATAGCACTTGGGAAACAGCAGTGCAAAAACCCAGGGGCTTGGGAGGCTGGGGGGGTGGGGCCCAGTGTTCAATGAATTATCATGCAAAACGCAGCTCACAGAACACTCACTACAAGTTCTGTAATCACAGCTTTTATGAACTCCAGGAGCTGAAATGTGCTTTGAAAATCTAGTTTTTGGATAGACCTAGCTGTATGGCAGATCCAAGTCAGCCTAAACAGCTCAGTGGAATTAAACTTGCGGATACCATCCAGCTTTGGATCAATAGAAGTACAAGACTGTGGCAACTCTTCAAATGGGCAAACTTTTTCAAAGGCAAAGTTTTCAATATCCTAATTTTTAGTCTAATCTCAGACCTATTCCACCTGCTTTACAGATACACAGAAACTCTGGTCTTTGCTCTAAAGACCTTATTTTCTGTACATATGGATCTCATGCTAGAATTAATAGTCTACTAATCATGTTAGCTTTTACTTTTCAGCATATGCTGATGCCATATTTCTGCAACCAACTTATCTGTAGCATGATGGATAATTTTGTCTGCTTCTAGTTTTCAGGTAATACTGGGAAAAATTTAGATTTAATCAAAAGAACCTGACATTATTCTATGGTTTTGTTCTTGGCATTTCTTTTGTGGTTCAAAAACATTCACAGAGCCCATCTTTCAAACTTTAATAGAGATAKGTTTGGGTATATCCAAGATTTCCAGGTTCTATCATTATGTGTTGGCCTCACTCAAGGGATAGGCCAGTTTCCCATTACTTGCTGCAGAGCCTGGACCTTCTGTGCTGCCAGCCCAGCACCAGGGCTGTTCTCAGAGTGCCCAACCTGATGCCTTGGACAGGAGCTACGGGGGAGGAGAGAGACTGTTGCTGGGGAATATCCCTTCTTAAGTCTTTCTGGAAAGCATTCTAACTGTAGGACCTGCTGCACTGTGGTATTGCCCTCCCAAAGAAGCTGTGTTGAGGGCAGGTACAGTGGCTCTCCTGCGCTGCGAGACAGAGGAGCTGGGAGGATGCAGCATCCTGTGGCGGTGTCAYAGTCCTTGCACAAGTTGGATTACCTACCGTCAAAGGAAAGCACTGGGGAATGTTTTGTAGTGGTACGCTCCCTTTCCCAYCCTGGCAAGATAAGTCACAGAGCAGGGGGAGTTCATTATGTTCCATATTGGTTGATCCAAGCAAGACAGAATGAACTAAGACAATTTTATTTTGCTGGAAAGGGCTGAACAGCAGCTAATATTAAACACCACTCATGTGAAGCAGAGACATCGGTACTGAAAGGATTATAATGACTTAATGTGAACAGTAATAAAGTATTCATGAATAATACATTTTAAATTATTACCTAGATTTTGGCTGGCTGGGGTTCCAACCTTAGCCCGTATTTTTCTGGCAGTATTTAACCTCGTTAAATACTAGGGAATTAGAGGCACTAGAAAGCTTAGCTGGAGGGGAAATATGGGTAGACTTCAAATACAATCTTTGTCCCATTCACTCATTTCTTCCCTTTTGCTCATATAAAGGAGAGTAATAGATAAAATGAAGTCTGTGAAAGGAGTTCATAAAACGAAGTCTACACAGAGTCTATGGCATCTCCACACATTGAGATGGGCCTTTCATGAACCCAAGCCATGCAGTGCCCATAGGAGCTTGTCAGAAGTGCAGAAGCTGTTTTCCTGTGATGCTGCAAGTACCTACAGCAGGTCCCCACTACTTCCATGTGCTGTTGACATGACCAATAGCGGAATTGAGTCCAATGGAGCAGACAGAAGTTCAGTCCAGCTCCTTTTAATTGTGAGAGTTTAGATTGGGATTCATATAGAAAACMTCCCACTGATGAGAATTTTCCTAGCAATGGAGGGAGGAGGCAGATAACACCGTAACACATAGGCTTGTAAAGGGACACACTTCTCTTTTGCCACTGACAGCACAAGTAGCTGTATCCATTTCCAACACCCTATGCACTTTGCAGGTACTTTCTGTACAGCTGCTTCTTGCAGCACTGCATCTCTAGCAAGTGCTTTAGTAACACAGGGTACAGCTACACTGATCTTACTGAATGAAGTSGAGGTGTGGATTTACAGTGTCAGTGTAGCTGCTAGTGGCAACTTCTTCTTGCTTAAAGCAACTTCCCCTTTATGGTTAGAGAACTTTTCACTTACCACAGGCTGTGAATGGGATCTTGCTGTGGAAAACATGATGTGATGTGCATGCACATCCCCCCAGTCACTTGTTTGTGTAGCTGTACCATTAGAATTAAGAGCTGCAACCAGAGTAGGGTTTGAAAAGAGTCCTGCTGCTGCTCAAACAATGCTTTCAAAGGACTTTCAAACACTCTGTCATGTGKAATTTGTAATTTGTTTTGCCATACAAACTGCTGTGGCACCCGTTTCAGCCTGGGTCTGAAGCAGAGTTTGTAGTTAAGAACACCCTGCAGCTRTAATACAATAATCAAGCAGTTCCGCTGACTAAAACTGGCTGCAGTCCTAGGGTCTTTTCTCTTGCTTTCTCAGCCACACCCTTCCCTGAAATCTCCTTCTGGGTTTTGCATCTGACCCCAACTCCAAGGGGTTAGCCTATACTGGCAAAATAATTTTCCAGACCAGAACATTTACAGTTTGATATCTAGATAAAGAGTGACTCATTTTTGACTCATGAAAATGCCTGACCATAATGATGTGCCCACAGATGGTTTCAGAAACTGAGCTATCAGGGAAATACTCATCCCCAAGTCCCCGAGTGCCGTAGAGGTCATGTGGCTGTCACTAGAATGCAMCCACACAACTCTCCTCTGCCGTACCCCAAAGTGCTGTGGCCCTTCAGAAACTGAAACATCTGCAGCCTTTCTCCCACGCTTGGGCACACACACAGGTGTCAGCTGTTACCTTTCTTGCAGCAGTTGTACACACAGTTCCTGCATGGCCACCCCTCCCCTGGCAAGTAATGCTACACAGGACCATGCATTAATTCAGGATTGGGTAGGGCTAAGCAGAATGCACATTTTGTTCAGAATGTGTGCTGTTTTAATCAGAATATTTTGAAAGTAAGGGAATGCATGAGAATACATATTTGCTGCAACCCAATTTGAAGTTTTGAATTTCTGAATATTATCCTTAAAAGTAAAAATTCTTTTTTTTTTTTTTAATTTTAATAAGAAAACCATAAAGTCTGCAGCTAAATATTTCCCAAATTTCTTGTAACTTCCCTCAAATTCAAACTCCTGTAAAAGCCAATTCACAGAAACATAAGCAATAACAAAGTAGGATCATAAACACTGTGCAAAAGCCCAGTTTCTAATGAATTAGCTGGAAATGTTAATACTTTTAATATATTTTTCTTCCTTACCAGTAGGAATAAATCATATAACTTAAGGAAAGAAGATAGTACAACCTGGAAAAACTTTAGTAGTTCTCCTCAGTGCTCAGAGGTCTCTCTTTAGCAAACTTGCAGTCCACATTGCAGTCCACAAGAGTGCCTGTGTGCTGCAGTAGATCTACTAGAGCAGCATCCACTTCAAGTGATGAAAATCCACAGGAACGGGTGTCTTGAAGCCAAGCATTAAATAAGCTAAATAAATAAGTGAAATTTATTATTTTAATATTCCTTTCTCCCATTTCTCAACCAAAGCATCTTCCATCATTAGATTAGCATGACCCAGACTGTTGCAGGAAGACAGAAAACAGGACAAGTGCAGACTTTCAAAAATGAAAATGCAGTTAAACAGGTCCTCTGCAATATAGAGTTTACTGCAGTACCAAGATGACTCAAGAGAGCTACTCTGTAAGATCAACAGGAAAAGCAGGTAGCAAGAAAAGCTTGCTACCGGTGTCAATATAATAAGGAGTGAAAATCATCCTCATATCTGTATTAAAGATGGAAATCTGAGGTCCTGCACTGAGCAAGAACTGAGGCAATCTGATCCCTATACCCCAGTGCCTTTATCATCACACTGGTCACAGATGAAGGCAGGAGGGTTTGAAGGGGAATATTCGCTTTGTGCTTTGCCTCTTTCTCTGCTCCCAAGGCCAGAAGAGAGAGCATTACCTATAACATGTCAGTCCACTGGCAATTTCTCACTGCTAAAGAGAAAACTGGGCTTGGGAACACCCTGTTTTATGGATAGCCCACATGTACCTCCAAAGGGAGAAGACAGAAATAGCACCTTCATCCTTCCCACATCACCTGTCCATGTGGGAGCCACTAGATTGCCCCTCCTTGTAAGTGGCCTATTCAATTCCTACAGGATACCCCCAAGTATTTTATTCCTACTAATGCTAAAGGAGAGTAGTGTATTATGGTATGTAGTGTACATAAACAGGGTAAAAATCAGATCCAGAGGATTTACAATCTAATTAAAGGGTTTAATTCTTTACATACACTGTAAAACTGAAAATCCAGGCTAGGTGCATTTGAAACCAAAGCAAACTAATAAATGTGAGCTGTTTCACACTCGTCTATGGCTATATTTATGTGAAAGACTGAACAAATAAATTAGTGGTTTCTTTTCTYATAATGTAAATACTTCCAAGAACACTGGAGATCCCAGCGAAGTCATCTGGATGGGGATATAATGCAGTGCAGATGTGAAAGTGCTTGAAGGAAAAGAGGGAGAGTCCAAGCCTTTCCCAAGACTCTCCTAACACCCTTATGACAGTGATCTGCCTCAGTGTTGTTGTTGGCATGGTTCACTCAGCAGCCCTCACATCCCAGCTTCATAATTGAAGCTACAGGCCCAATTCATTAAAAGAAGATTTACTGGTGTTAGGAGGGTTTTGTCATAGATCTTGTTTTCATAAATGGGRATCTATAGTACATGTGATTTACAGAGGAAAGAAAGAACTGAATCATGGAGAGAACTGCATGTGAGCAGGGCTCTTGGAGTGAGAATAGTTTAGTATGGAAATGAGACATAGATCTGGAGGAGAAGTAATTCAATCTCCTCTTACCTGCTGACATCCCAGGATATGTCTCAGCAAGACAAAACCACACTGGGTGGTTGTGGTGCTCTGTACACCACCCTGCCCTGCTACTGTCCTGTGCACTGCAGCAACTCTAGAGAAGGTGGCAAGGAACAGGGTGGCCCCAGCTCTCACTGCTCATGCCTCCTCAGTGTAGYTCTCCTGTCTTGGCCAACCACTTAGCTAAATGTTGAAGCCCTGTAGATGTCTTCTACACCTGGACTGACTTTCAAGCCAGACTTGCAAGTGCAGCCCAGCAAGATTAGCAAAGGGAGCTGCAGCTCTAGTGTGAGCAGCTGTGGGAGCTAGAGTGCAAGAGACATGCAAGACATCTGGGTATGGCATAATGAATAAATGCTTAGCAACAGAGAGCTGGTCAGTGTAAGCAGTGGGGCCTTGAACATGTCTCGTCCTAAACGTATGTCTGAAAAAACAAGGGGTCCAATAGCCTCTYTCTTTTCATTGCCTACAAAGTGAACCAGGGTTGGACCCAACTGAGGTGAAGTCCCTCCAAGGTCCTGATTTAAGCCGAATTGCAATGGTCAAGTCAGAGTTGCCCATGAGACAGAATACAAAGGGCACAGCTATGCATAGTCTTCGTCCCTTTTCCCTTTCCCCTAAAAACAGCTTATGCCTATTAGCCTTTATGCCTAGAGTGTAAAATAATCGAGTAAAACTTCCTGTCCTTTCACTGAGCCCCTTATATTTGTTACTAAAAGAGAAGTAAATTATTTTATTAAAAAAAATGAAAACTTCTAATTTTTTATGAGATTTGTCTCTCAAAATGCATTAAAAGCTATAATGTAATTAACAAAGCCAATGAGTAATGCATAGTTTAGTATCAGACCTGTTGGARCTAGTCAAAATCCACAACATCCAGKAGTTAACAGACCTATAGCAGTGAACTGTTACTTATTTTGATTATGATGTTATAAGTATTTTGATCTTGCAGTACCTGATATGCTGCAATGACCTACATGTGACACAAAGCTCTTTCAGAGGGTGTCATGTGCACAGCCAAGCAAATTCTCTGCCCAAATCTTGTGTGTACAAATTATTTTCTGGAAACATTCTTTCACATCTTTACAAGTGATTCACTTAGGGATATCATATAAGCCAAAAAAGATTGTTGGCTTTTTAATAAAAAGGAAGTGTGAAGTGAAGCATTTACTGCCTTTAAGTTGTTCATACTTGTCCAGGAATCAGGAGCTGTTCTCCAGAGGCTCTGTAGGTGTCTGAGTTCACATCGAATTTGACAGCATCTATTGTTTGTGCCAAGCAGTAGATTTTTAAGGAACATTTGGAAATGTTCACAGAAAAGGGGAATTTTGGAATTGTGCAATGTGCGTGATCTTGCACAAAACCTGAAGCTAAATTTTACTTGCCCAGTGGGAGAACAAGGTGCAAAAYCATCCTTATGAGTCATGAATTCATTCAACTTACTCAGTTTCTAAATAGTGCATATTAGATATAGGTTTCTCTTAAATTGCTTTTGACCAGGGAGTTATCCACTGAGTAATTTTGATTAAGCAAAAGTTTTGTAAATAAATATAACTYGCTTGTAGTCAATTCAAAAAGGGAGGGAAAAAAAGACAAGCTGTCCAAATATGATCTTTATTCCAAGAAGTTTATTCTGTTCTAATTGCATGGCAGCACTCCAGTATATCTAGTTAAATCCCACTGGCAAGCCATGAGCAAAAGGACACCAGGACAATTAGCCTTGGTGCTTCAAATCCATGTTTTTCATTTGCAAACCAAGAATCATGTAGTAGAAGGGAAGAACTTGAATYTCAAATGCAAACTGACTGATAAGCAGTTACTTTGGACAAACTCCACAGCAGTCATTCCAGRGATCCACTGATGATGACTGAAAACTGTAGTTTTAGATCAATCATACTCCCTAACCCGGTTTCAGGGTAGGGCTTTTTCCCTGTCAGAACAGTAAAACTAGAAAGAGATTAAGAAACCTGCCTAATAATTGGCATTGTAGCCTGTCASTTATATTAGGGCACATAGAAGTTCTATTAGATGGACAATCCAAATGTTGCCAAGATGAGGATTCAAAAGCTAGGCAATACCAGAAATAAGGTTGTTATGCACTGTTTCAGGACTTTGAAAGACACAGCCATGTTATCCTTCTGTGGAAGTCATCACTGTCCTCCACAGAAAACACACAGTCTGTATAATTAACATTTCCATGAATGAAGATCCCATCAGTACTCACCACTATAAATCATGACAGCCAGAGCTTGCCAGAAAATTGATTTTTCTGTTTGGAGTATGTCTTTCCTGATTTTTCAGGATTTTTAAGCATGGCACCTCATCTGCCCAAAGCACAGCTACCACTGGCTTCCAGTGGTACCACAYCCCTCTTTAAAGTGAGCCATGAATGCTTGAATGAAGTGCCCTGCATCACCTGGGGACAGAAGGACAAGGACAGTCCATCTTTCTCGGGCAGTAATGTCCTTTCTATCCCCATCCTTCCTGTCTGCAATATGTGCCTTCCTTCCATTTGAGCTCAGAGAGGATGGACCTTGTGAGGTTCTAAAATCACAGCCTTACCTTGAAAACTTCTCTGGTCTTTCAAAGGCTGCTCTTTTTCTCCATGCTCTGCACCATAGGCAGTTCTTTTCTCACATTTTGAGCCCTTTCCAGAGAGTGGAAGAACTGCCATTCATCCCACCCCCTGTACAAGAAAGGGCACTCAAGAATTTCAGGCCATAAAAGAAAAAGTATTTTTCATCCTCATCTTGGATCTTGAAAGTAGCTTAAGCTGGATGTCATGGAAAATCTCCTGCTGAAACATTTTTAAAAGTTTGTCAAAATCACAAACAGGAAGATTGGGGATTTATAAAAGGGAAAATTGTTCAACCCAAATAATGAGTAGACTTGCTAGATCTCTCCAAAATAGCACTTTATGTAAGATCTAAAAGTGTTTCTCCCCATAGGGTTCAAAGCTAGTAAGCTAAGGACTGACATTTTATAAAGACCTAGAAGGACCRTAGAAAATCCTCTACATATTCCTCTAGACATTCACTGAGATTAGACTGACACCAAGAGTTGTACTGAACTAAATCCACAGCCACGATGTGATAGTGCCTCTTGCTTAAAGTGAGTAGCCAGTCTCTTCAGATCGAATTGCTAGACTTCTGTTCTACACTAACAATCACGGACCATAACTGATGACTTACTAAATCAAAGTGACAACGAATACTCTTATAAATCACCTTCTTTCTTCCTACAGATGGCTTCTTCAAAAAATGGTATTGCTCATTTGTAGAAAGCCCTGTTTGGAAGACAAAAGAAAAGCATTACTGTGACACTGTCTGTGTGAGCATTGCCTCTCTTTACTGACTTTTCTGAGGGCTAAAACCTGGGAACTGAAACAGGAAGTCCAAAAAGGCTCTGATTTAGATACCTGATGTAAGAGATATGCTTGAATACTTATCTCCACAAATTATGTTACAGGTTTTTTGCTTTATGATCATGTCTATTCTTTTGAATTTAGTTTTCACTGATCCATGTATTCCCTTAAAGCCTCTTGCACTGCAGGAAAGAAGAGCCCCCTAAAGCCGGCTTGTGTAGATTTTTAAAACTGGCTTACATGTTAAAAAACTGACACAGCTGCAGTGAAGGGCACTAGGCTTTTGATCTTAAAAAAAAATAACCTGAGTTTAAAGAACATTCATTTTATGCAAATAAATCTGTGCAGAAAAACAACGTAAGAAAAATCTGTGCCCTTTAGAGACCCTGGAAAGCAGCTGGCCTGGCTCTGCAGGAAGCAGCCTGCAGGTGCTGGGAACTGGCCAGAGGGTGAGATTCTCAGCTGCTGGACTCAGACCTGGCCTTTACCACAGTGTGAGCAGGAAGACRTGCCTGAGGAAGCTGTAGCTGCCCCTGGGGAGGTTTTACCCCTTCCTGGCTCCAAGTGATTGAAGGGGGMTGTTTGGCTCTTTCTATCATTTGCAGATTTCTATCAGGCTGGGKTTTGTGTCTTTCTTGTAAAAGAAAWAAGACTTGTTTTGAGAACTATTTATTTGGAGGTTGTGGCTGGCAGGCATTTCACTCTAGAGCAGTCTGYGCTCTGATTTTGGTCAGTTCAGTTAAAAAAAATGTCTGATAAATTCTTCTGCAGAGGAGAGACTGATCTATTACTCATTCAAAACAAGAGTAGCTTGTTTTTGTGGGACTTGTAATCTTTTCTGGTTTCTTTTTTTCTCCTGCTGTCATGACTGTGGATTTTATCCCTCTTCCATATCTTTCATACGAATATCCTACCTTMTAAAGACAGTAGTAGAAGCTGAGGGAAGAAGGGGAGACAAAAAGAGTGCAATTGCCTTGTGTTTCTTCCCACCCAAACAGATCTGGATTACTTGGCCTTCATCTCCATAGTCTGTAACACCAAAGGGATCAGCAAAGCAAAAAAGTGACTTGCTGAGTGAATTGCAAAGGCTGTGTAACAAGCAAAGGCTGACACAGCGCAGACAATGGGATGGCAATGTCAGCCTTTTGTGTCACAACAGAGGAGATGGAACAAGGCATTTGCACAACTCCCAGGAAAGAGAAGCTGGATAGACAGCTGGAAAAACAAACTTTTTAAGAAAACAGATGAGAAACAACAGAGAATACAGACATAAACATGTAGTCCTAGTACATTTTCCTACCTTCAGATCTCAAAGTGCTTCTCCACTTTRTAAGACAGAAAGCACACAAAACCCACTGCCATGTTCACCAAATCTGTTTACATCAGAATCAAGGGTGAAAACTTACCTCCATGCTACTGCACTATTGAAACGTTCCTTTTTCTTTCTCTCAGCTCATCTTGCAACGTGTTTCAATACAAATGTCCCTGTCCCCATAGCTGAGGTTCACTGAGTTCAAAGGTTGGAGAAAATCTATGGTAGACTTGGAATTAGAGATGGATTTCAGGAGAAAATGGTGTTGATTTGGCAACARCCCTTTCAAACTTTGAGAAAAGATGTGTAAGCGATGGGTGAGGTTAATGAGCAACTGAACAATTAATTGTTCCTTTCAGTGGATGTTCCCAATCATCCTGGGACCCAGCTCCCCATGAAAGAAATGCCAAGACACAGTTTTCCTCATCCAGAATGAAGCTAACATGCCTAATCCCTTCCCAGCTATTCTTTAGCCATCTCCACCCAATCAACAATGAAAAACAAAGCCAACCTTCATAGACTTTTGCCCCCTTAAGCTATTTTCCATACAAGTTTGAAATGTCGGATTTTCCTGTCCTGGGTCTGAAACCACAGGATTGGGATGGGACAATTCATTTGTGGTATCAAACTTAAATGGGATTATGACTTACATATTTGTTGCTGGAATATAAGATGGTTGGCATGTGAAGAGCTATGGAGCTCCGGCTGCTAGAGTTTGGCAAGTGAGAAAGTGTGGTTAATGCAATTTTGAAAACAGTATCTTATTGCTCTGCTTCCATGAGAAACATCASTGGAATAAACCCTGTCTTTTGAAATATTTATTAAAAATAGAAGATTATCCCTTGCCAGAAGAGTCTAATAGCCTGGAGTATCTAAATCCAACCTCATAATTTGGATTTGTACAAGGCAGAGAAGTGTGTGGCTGCCATGCACTGACTCTTTTTCCTTATTATTAAATTTTTGGGATATGCCTTGGTCTTTCCTTCTAAAAGAATACTCTTTTATATTAAAAAAAAAATACATTCAGTAAGACTAGGAGAAGGGGTGTCTCCATAGGCTATTAGTTGGAGTAAATTGATGACTGATTGCTGGCATTCCAATTTTTAAAAAGGAAAGAATCAAAAAYACAGGAGTTTGGCCAGAGTGCAAGGTGTAAATGAGATCAACCAGGCATGACACCAAGGACAGGAAGATATGGCTCTGGGAGGGATGGCAAGTAGGATGCTCTGAAGGGGTGTACTGAAGAGTCAAATGAYGATGTTGTTTTGGACAAAGTGAGAGTAGAGGTGCTGTGTTCAGAACCAAGAATGCATGTCAGTGAAGTACACACTGAAGTGTTCAAASGTCAGTGGTAGCTGGTCAATGTGGTGACACTACTGAGTAATTTCATGCRTGTTTTGATCACTTCCTAATCCTGTGAAATCCTCTTATATTGTAGTTGCAGTCCCCCTGCCTTTGGGAAATCTGCTGAAGCAGAACCCATGTGTCTCAGGGATACTGGGAGGACAGACTGCTTGATGGCAGTAGATGGATTGGCCACCTAGAAACACAACATAGGTGCTGTCATGGGTGTCTCTGCCGACCTATTGGGAGCTGCTGAGGTCACAGACTTCATCCCAGGTAGGCCTGTCCTAAGGAGAGTCAAAATGAAAGTGGTTCAGGACAGACATAATAGGCACAGGGTGTAATTCTTGGGGTGGTCCTGTGCAAGGCCAGGAGCTGAACTTCARTGATCCTTGTGGGTCTCTTCCAACTCAGAATATTCTGATTCTATGATTCTATGACACATGCCTCACAGGTAAACCCAAGGAAGCATGAGCTCCATTGAAAGGTTTTCTGAATTTTTTGTCCCTGTCCAGGTCTGTCAAATGATGTTTCTAGCAGTACGTCACAGCTTCTGCCCTTTGTCCAGGCTTCAGTTCAGCAGGACTCAGACCCAACAACTCCTACTATCCCACCTGCCTGCCCCCCTTCCCACCCTATCTCTGAATGYTCCCGCTGAATTGTCCTGCCGCAGCCTGTTTTCTCTCCAGCTGCCCCAGAGGCCGTGTCCCCCGGGTCCGGGCTGTCCTGCCGGGCACGGCCGCTCCCCGCCGCTCGCTGAGGGCTGAGCGCCCCCGGTGCCATTTCCCGGCCCGCAGATGGCGCTGCTGCGCCGGGCCCGCGCCCGGGCCGAGGCGGGAGCACGCCGGGCGACTTCTGCCTCACGCGAGAGGACCGATATAAACAAAACAAAAGCGAAATAGTATTTCGCTGACGAAGAATTTTCTGCGGAAAAGAAACAAACAAGTAGCCATAGGCCGTGGAAGCCCTCCCCCAGAGGAGCGGCGTGTGGCCGCCCGGACACAGCGCTGGCACCGAGCGGCGCCGCCGGGTGTGGGGCACATGGGCTGTCCCCCGCGGGCTGTGGCTTAGGGTCGGGACGCGCCTGAGGAGAGGTCGGGGCAGTGGCGCAGCCCCATGACAAAAGYGTCCCGAAATTAAGACAGACACACATCATCGCCGTGATTTTTGTCTCGGTGACGTGAGGAGGATGAAGCATCCCTGAGGAGGACTGGAAGGAGGAAGGAGGGGGGAAGTGGGGAAGGAGGTCTGTCGCTGTCTTCCCAGCAGTTTCTGCTGAAGAACCCCGGGCTGCGGAGGGACAGGCTCAGGAACGGCCTGCGAAGGGAACACATAAGCCAACAGCCACACTCRGCGTGTGTGACCTGAGCTCAGCTCCAGCCGTTTCAAACAGGCCGCTCTCCTAAAAGCAGCCTGGTTTTCTACTGCCCTGCCTGCACAAAATTAAGGCCTTTCCCCCCACCTCAGCTCTATCTCTTTGTTTCACTAGCCCACAGCTATTATAAACTTCTTCAGTTATTTATATGGTTTAAATGTACCGACACTGCCTAAAAAAATCCTCAGAACTGAGTTTTAGGAAATTGGTCAGAAATCTTAGAAACTGACTCATTGGATTTGGTTGAACTTTGCTTTTCTTTTTCTCCAGCTGCCTGCTGTGTGTTTGTCAGATAGGGATTGAACTGAGAAAGGGTCTTGGAGTTCAAACGCCTTCCCTGCTGCAGCGAGGTGGAGCATGGCACAGGATGCAGCTTATCACAGATAACAGCTGTGTGGATTGGGGTCTCCGCTTCCCTCTCCCATGCTGTTTGCTCGGCCCCCTGCCTCTCCCCTGCACGCTGGGGTAGGGGATGGCTTTCAGACCCATTAACAGCTCTTCAGCCAGCTGAAGTCAGTGTCATGGGGCACATCCTGCTGATTCAGCAGCAGAGGGCAGTTCCTATCTCAGRAGAAAGGAGAGTAAGAAAGAAATAAATCTTTTTGCCTCGGGAAGCATGAGTTGCACCTTTCAACCCTGTCTGGGTGAAACGTTACAAAACTGTACTACTTCATTCGCATAGCTAAAGCAGTGTAATTTCTAAGCCGTTAACAAAGCTGTGCAGATATAAATGCAGCCCCCAACATTTACCAACCWCTGAACTTCAGCCAGAATCGACATTCCATAGAGCTGTGTTCACACCAGAATTTGGTGGTTTGAAAGATTGAGGGTGGGAGGAATATTCAGGTACTCAGATCAAAACCATGGAAAATGACTTTTGGGGTGGGTRGGGAAAGGGAGTTTTTAAAGACCATTTCCAAAGATTTGAAATCAATCCACAATTGTTTCATTATTTCCACTCCTCCTAAATACTCTGTCTAAATCTTATCACATTGTTATTATCCAAGTATTATTAAAACACAAATGCCATAGCTAATAATATTTTGATAATAAAACTGAAATAAAAGGCACAATGTTCTCAGTGAAGATCCCCTTATTACAAGAGTTGACAACATTCCTGAATTTTGTTTTTAACTTCCCCAGGAGAATAAATGATTATTTTTACATGAGCAATGTTTCAGTTTATAATCCGCCCCAGGAACTCAGTGGCCTCTGTTTGACTGTCCTGACTCACCTCCCTGCAGTGCCTGTGACTCTTGAGGGCAAGGGAAAGGCCCCTGTATTTTTGGCATGGTGCTGATATCCTTCAGGGGACTGTTGGCTAAAGTGTYGGAATTGTTTGAGATCTGCATTGGGTAAGGAGGATGTTGCAGAAACATGGAGGTGTGTCCACACTGAGAGGAAAAAGGAGCTGAAAGGTAATGCAGAAAGCAAAAAATATTTTGTGGRTATTTTTCAACCTCAGGCACTCAGGAGCAGGCTGAGAAGGGAAGGAAGTAAAAAAAGCAGCATATCATGAACTGAAGAGAGCGGTGACATTTTACAGCAGCCGAAGATCTCCTCCACAGTGTTTGTACTCCTTTCATGTGGTGTTATCAGAGCTCTTTGCAAGCGTTTATTATCGTGTTCTCCCAGACAGCAAGCAGACAGCCATCCTGTGACCCACATCCTGAGTTTTACAGCCCTCCTTGTCCTGTGCCATCTGGGGTATTTATAGTGTGGCCCACCACTGGGAGACAAGAGAACTTCCTTTATGCTTTAAACATTATGCTACAATAATAATGAGTAAAGGGGACAAATTACAAGCTTTCCTGACCACAAAATGTCATAACCCTATCACTTCAAATGACGTGGGCTGGTCAGGTCACCACGCTGATGCCTCAGTGGATTTCAGGTTACTGGCTGTTGTTGCTTCTGTGCTGAAATCGAAGCTAAAGGCTGTACCTGGGGCAGTATATGGAAAGAAAGTCTCAATATGCTGCAGACTAAATGAAGTAGGGAAGGAATTAGAGGAGAAGCTGAAGCTCTCTGGTTAGGGCAACATCTGCCCAGCCCTTCCCAAGGATTGGCTGTGGATGGCAAAGTGAGCTATATCTGGCCTGTAAATACACTACTACAGAGGATAGTATAGTAACTCGAAGAGATTTTGGGGTTTTTTTCCCTCTTTATTTTTTTTTTAAATATTTGCCTTGATCTCAATTATTTTTACGATAAGCTATCTTCTTTTAAGGGGCAAGAGGAAGGAGTTGGCTTCCTTCTTTTCTGCATCATCTCATGAGGTATCACACTTCTGCAGGCTGGTGTTAACACCTAACCACATAAATGGTGCAAAGGGACTCCCCAGAGGRCTGTTTTTCTTTCTCCCAAGAAAAGGAAGATTTGGAGAGATAAAATAGCTTTAATTGAACCTAGTAACATACCATTGTTACCCAGAAAGGTCAAACAAAGGGGCTGTGAGAGAGGTCAGTGGGAGAGATAATGAAGATGAGGTGTGTGTGGAGTAAGATAAGAGCTGAGGCTCTTATGCAATTATCAAGGGTCAGGCATGTGTGGGCTAGAGTGGCAAAGGGTGAGTGAGCTGGTGGCTCTCCCAGCTAGTGCTGGAGAGGGGTGAAGGGAAGCTCTGCATCTGGGAAGGGATTTGATTGACTTAGCAAGGAAAATTCTGAGTGAGAGCTGAGCAACCTGTGCTCACCCTTTGCCATCACTACGCTTTCCTACTGATGTGCTTTGCAGGCCAKGGTGGGCCTGAGCATCAACAGATTTGCCTGGAGGGAGCACAGACTGTGTTGGCCAGTCCCAGCCTCTGTGAGGTGGCAGCAAGCAGAGCATGTGCCCCCTGAAGCATGCCATGAAAGTGCTGGCCAAGTGACATCCAAGAGCGAAAGTGAGAGATGGCTCCCTGCTGGAGGGACTGGCATCAGCCTTCATACAGCAGAGAGGATGGGTGGGGGTGGGTGGGAGCAAGTGCAGAAAGGTCTCCACTCTTACGCTTTCAGCTTTCCTATGGGGCTGTGTGTGGATTCCCCAACATATGGCCAGCCCCTCGCTGTGAAACATCAGGTCTCAAAGTACYAGGACAATTTGGACCTTTTGTATTTGATAGCGAATGGGCCCATTCTGTTATGTCCATCTGGAAAAAGTAATGAACAATAAGTTTGTATTGATGCAGGGATCAAAACTAAGGKGAAGAGTACATACAAAAAAACCCCACATATCAACAGTTGAAAAGAACTGAATGCCTTCATTCTCCTATCAGGAAAAGAAAAAAAAAAGAAGTAGAAGAATTGGTTTCTAGACTGAATTTGGGTGGAAGTTGGGATTATACTGGGCTTGAAATTTTTATATTTCAAGCAGGTGGAGAAGGAGAGGATATTGTGGATTAGGTTGGCTGGATGATGAAGAGGAGAGCAAAACTGCCACAATAATTTCTATTTTCAGCCTCCCCTGATCTGTTGGGTTTTTTGTTCCACAGGTTTGTTGGTGACAGGTGAGAAGTACTGRGATGAATCCACTGCTTCTACACAGCAATACATGTGAGTGTGATAGTAAGGTCTAACCTGCTTGTGAGACAGTGACAAAAGACAGAGCTGCACATTCTAGCCATGAGCAACCTACATTTTTGCCTGGGGGAAAAAATTGTATTAATTTGATAACTTAGCTCTCTTGAAGTCCTATCAGCACAGATACAGAACATGCCATTCTTTACTGCAACAGAGCCAAAGTAAACTATCCCAGTGCCATATCACCTTCTGCAAAGGGAGGGGAAAACACTGACATGGAGTGGAAAATGCTCTGACCGTGTATGTTTGGCCAGTGCAGATGGCTGGTTGCCAGGCAGTAAAGGAGCAATCAACTCTTGCACACAGGCAGAACACACTGCAGGTAGCAAACAAACAAAACATAACCCGGAAATGAGTGAACTACAATCTGTGCTGATCTGAGACAGGGTGGATGTGGAAAGAAATTATTTAAAGTAAACACTGCTTCTATATCTGATGCTGTAACAGGCCAGTCATGACACCAGGTTTGGAAGTAGCAGGCCCCTGGAGAATACTATTTCTAATCTCAGCCATGTGTCGGTCAGCTCTGATTTAAGTTCCCTTCACCCTCTCCCTGCTGTGCTGCTCTGCAAGCCATATTGCAAACATATTTTTCAGCATGGGTGGGAAGTAGCACTGTGGTTTTGGGCTTTGCTATTGGTATCAGGATATCTCTTTTTCTCTGTTTGAATTTTTTTTTTTACTTTAAAAATACAATTGATGGTGAATAGGTTTCATTTAGTCCACAGAAGAGGTACATTGAATATTTTCATGCAAATTTGAATAAGAAATCACAATTTTCCAACTTTTCTAATGAATTAAATTATACAGGCTTCCTCTCATGAAATCTTCAGTTTTAACCTTTATTTGGATTATGCAGAAGGGTAGAAGTTTAAATTTTGTAGACCYCACTTGTAACTAAAACTCAGTCCAGTAAATTAGGACTGTGGCTTATTGCCAGTGGAGGGAAATTAAGGGATTGTTTGATCCTCAACCAAGAAAATACCAAAATCTTCCAAAAAGACAGCTTTACACAAAATATTCAAAAGTCTGACAAGCTGTCAGTTCTTTCCATTCTTTTTAGCACTGTTTTGTCTATCTTCTTTGAGCTGAAAGCTCCTGCCAAGTAAAGATTCATTTCTCACATATACTTGCCTCTATCAGATTTTGAATCTGGACAAAAGGACCCACTTAGCAATTGCATGAACTTTTGTCATTTAAAATGTAAGAATATTCGATTTCTACTTTTCTCCCAATTGTTCACTGTTTTTTCTCCTTTGAAAGGGGTCAGTGAAGAAGGTACCAACATTTTAACCCAAAGAGAAAGTCAAACAGCTGTCTGTCAGCTGTCTTTCTATGTGGCAAAGGCAACAGAATGTTGTCCCTAAATATTTCCATTGATTTGATATATTAAACAGAAATATTTTACAAAATTCCAATATTTATCTGTAAATAAGCTTGATGGGACTGGTTATTTTCTAAGGTGAGAKACTAATTCTGTGACTTTACCACTTTAGAGCATATTCTGTCCTTCCTGTTTTCCCAGTGTCATTGGATGTTTCAATACAAAGACTTGCTCCCCACATCAGGAGCTAAGTCAAGGAAGTTTGACGGTTTTGATTACATGATGCTGGTGTTTGCAATAAAGACAAGCCTGTGGTATGAAATGCAACAGCCCTTCTTATGTCTGGGGAAGGCTTCTTTAGTTAGTATCTGACGAGTGATGCTTGGTCAGGTGCATCGTATCACTGGGCATTTCTGTCACCAGAGGCCCCAAGTCATTCAGAGGAATTTCCCTCTTTTGCCTTCCCATCCTCTCCTTTAGCTGTAGTGGCGGTGGGATTTCAAACACTGAAGAGCTCTGCTCAGATCGCACTTTGTCTATTTCCAGACGACTTTAGCAAGGAGGATGGGCCATGGACCGCAAACAGCGGCTCTTCAGGGAAACCAACTTTCCTCTGGCGCTCGGGAACCGCAGGAGGGAGCGCGCTGTCCTCCCCAGATGCGCCGCCCCCGGGCAAGCCCGCCCGCCCCCGCTCCGCTCCCCTGGCTCCCCTGGCTCTGCTCTGCCTCTGCCACACCGGGAGGGCCCGTCCTGCCCTGTCCGCAGGACTCGGGTAGTTCAGCAGCCCCGGAGTTCACGGGTGGCTTCTCTTCCTCAGATAGGAAGAGATARGAGCCGGGAACGTCGCGTTCGTTTTTATCTCTCTGCCACCAGTGGCTGTTACTGGCATCAACCCTTCAGGCTGTGACCGTCCCTTCTGGATTTCAGCAGGGTAAAGGGAAGGAGATAGTAGGTCCTGTTTAGCCATCCAGGTCCTGAGGAGTGTTCCCATTAAACAWTTTTTCAAATGTGTGAGTCACTCAGGTTTGGGTTTCTTTGGCAAGAATTTCTGAGAATGCTCATGAAACCAGTATCTTTCCCCGACCTCAGCTTCCCCAGCTGTAACAGCACAGCAKCAACACAAGCTGGAAACACGGCAGCTTGTAAAAATGTAATTTCTGAGGTTCTAGCTCTACTCTTCCCTCTAGAATAAAGGCAGAGTTCCTCACTTTTCACAGTGCTTACATTGCAGGAGGCACTGGAAGCAGCCTGCCCCGTCCTCCACCTCTATACCCGCTCAGCTCTGAGCTCCTGCTGTTTCCATTACCAGTAACAGCTGGTGCCAAGACGGTTTCATGTACCCATTGAGACAGGCACTGGCAGTCACCATGTACTGCTTTTTAACCATGTCTGGTGTAAAAGGGACTTTCTGTTGACTGTTTGCAAACTGGCAAAAGCTTTCTGGAAAGGTGGTTCAGGTACGGTACCATCCAGTCCCTTCCAACAGCTGACTCATGGCACAGACACTGTAGAAACACTGAGGCACAACTGTTCAGAAAACTGTACCGTATGGATTTCTCAGTTGTCTGTATCATAGTATCAAATGAAACTATCGGTGTTGTTATATACACCATTTCTAAAAGAGTACTAACTCTGCTCCTTCATCCATTGATCAGTCAGGTACAAAGCAAAGCAAAGCCTACCTACTTTTTAGATTTTAATTTCTTATTCTTGGCCAACAAAACCTTCCCTGCAATATTGTTGCCTCAGTTTTTAATTTTCTTTTTTTTTTAAGATCTTGGATGTTTATGTTCCTTGGAAAAGTAATTACTTGACATGACTGATGAAACAGATACATTGCTGAATCAATTAACTTATTCCTATCAGAAGAAAATAAAATACACAGAAAACTTTTGTTCCATGGAGACATAAACCGAAGGTAACAGGAAAGCTTACATGGGACAATTTACAGTTCAGCAATCAAGGATAAATTAAAACTTTCAAYTAATTGTTAAGCATCTCAACTTTACTGATAAGTGGGAAGGTGAGAACTGGTTTTATGGGCAGGATTCAGGTGGGGGGTACAATGGGGAAAAACATGTTTTGTAGCTATTTACCAGTCCCCAGATATCCTAGATGGTGACGAAGAGAGATGGATATAGTAAGAGTGGTRGGAACAGTTTGTCAGTAAGTATTGCTACACAGCATGCTCAAGAGTTAATAAAATAAATTATACACCACATTTTCTTTTCAAGCAAGCTTTAAATAGTCCATATGTAACAGAATCATGTGTTACAGACAAGAAATTCTTGCTGCCAAAACACAGGATGAGTGTTTTTCCTGATTGTTCTTTTCAAATTACAGACTTAGGAAAAAATACTTCAAGAAATTACAAGATTTTAAAAAATAAAATTATGTTAAAACCCAGAAAAGGCCAATAGAATAGACTGGTGAAGTACATGAACAAGTCATCAGAAGAATGTTAGTACACAGGTACTTACAAAAAACATACAGAAATGGACATAAAGGCTTTTAAGACACAGAATCTAAGCAGGCTAATTCATGATCAAAGGGCAGAATGCATAGGCTTTATTATAAWTTCTGTAATTCATGCATTTGTGTGTGCAGATAAAATATATTTAAAGCCATGTATTTAAATGCCGTCAAAAAGACACCTGAACTTCTCCCCAGYGACACCTGGTGACTTCGGGGAAGAACCCAGTTTTGCTTATTTTTGTGCACTGGCCTAATCCAAACTCATAATCTATAAAAGGGAACAAAGTATAAGAAAGGAAGCAGATATTTTATCTGAGCCACTTGGCAACACTGGGACAAAGATCCAAACCCACTTTTTGGTAATCATCATCCGTGGAATGGAATGGCAGTGACACCAGCCTGGAGAGTTCTCCATGTGTTGCAGAAAGTGGTTCCAAGAAGAATGATCCAAGGGTTGAGTGGGAAAAAATAGAAATTAACCCTGTAGTACATACATACATAGATAGATGGCTTTTTTTTTCAGAACAAAATAAGGTAGCACTACTGAGTAAGTGGCAATACGGTGTGCATTAAGATAYACAAGTGAAATCTGCTTGGGGCACCTTCACTCAGAGGAATAAGTCTTCTTAAAATATAATTATAATAATWATTATAATAATACTTCTTTATACTTGCCACTTGTTAGCAATTGTTTACATCGTAGAAAAATAGATAGTATTCTGTAACAAGAAATATAGTTACTTTGTTAAAATGGGCTATTTTAAACCAGCTACTATTCTTTCATATAAAGGATTTCTAAACAGCAAAACAAAAATAGGTAATACTGAGTGCAAAACAGCCAGTGGTATACTTTGCATTGGTTTGAAACACAGTTGCCAGCTACTATAATTACATGTTCTGTACACTGTACTACAAAAGTCTTCCATCTCTTAGAAGCTTTTGGGTTTCGTTATTCTTTTTTCTAGGTGGCGAGTAAGTAATCCAAGTAAAGTCAARCTCTGGAAGTCAGAGATAATTTCACAATCAGTCTTTTCTACCATTCTTTCACATTCCTTCCCCATACAGTGCAGCAGCACTTTCTATTTATGGCCAAAAATCCCCTAAGTTAAACAAAGTTTAGAATGTAGATACTTAGAAGTTTAGCTTATAGATTCACATTCTTTTAAAAATCATTTCACTAATCTCCCACGTTTACATTTACACTAATGTAACACCTCACTTGATGCATTTCATCATCCCTGCTGAAGACTGAAATAGGGTTCAGACAAAAACTCTTTGCCAATGGTAGGTATTGTCTTAAATGCTACAAAGCCAGATGGTTCCAATGTAGAAGTCAGATTTTACTCTGGTCTCCGCAACAGTTTCAGACATGAAKAGCTAATTCCTAGTGGCAGTGGTAAAGGCATTATCAGTACACCATGAACACCACAAATGGAGACAATTTCCAAATATTAAAGAACAAAAACCAAACAAAAAGCACCTAGGAAAAAAAAAAAATCAGTGAAACATTCTTAGTAGAGCAGAAATATCTCTATTTTCCTCTTCGTTAATCTCACACCTTTTCAACTTTGGTGGGGTCATACGTATCTGGAAAAAAACCCAAGAAAACAGTATTAATAATGTATTGCGAAATCCAGTCAATATTGCTAGCTTTGGAAATGACATTTTCCCCCTAGTTTTTATTTAAAAAAAGAGAAGCTGCTAATGGACTTTCCGCATTAAAGGTATGTATCACATTCCTGACCCAAATTTATACCAGTGTAATTTGGGAACAACTCTGATCAAATGCATGGGGATAGAATTTGGGAAGGCCTTAGGTAGGTAGGAACAAGCACACTGAATGCTAAGTGATGACTACCAGTTTTCAGATGCTTTGACATGAAGAAAAAGACATGAGGTTTGCTCCCCCTTGTACTGAACACTAAGGATGAGTAAAGGCTTTAAGAATCCTAGCAGGGTGTGTAAGGCTGGGTGAAGAAGTGATTATGCCATGCAGTGATCATGGTCTTTTCATTTGATTGCAAATCCTTCATTTCAGATTAATTCAACAGAAAACAGGAAAGCGCAGCTGCGTGTCATCACTATGGTTAATCTGTCTCACTTCASTCTGCAAAACTGCAGCTCACGTTTTAGCCTTATTCACTAAAGCACTGGACTGGCTTACTAACACTGTTGTTCATTTCCAGCCTCCCTCCTGCCAGTTCACAGGACATACCACAAGTTTGTTTTCCTTTTCCCAAATCCCTGAGGACACTCTTCTATCAGATTTTTTAATTGGATTTCTCCCAATACTGGCCATGAAATAAGCAGACATGAGCTTTTCCCTTCACCCTCATCATTCTGGGAAAAGATTGCAATGAAAAGGCTTTGCCTTGTGAGGTCTGCCTGCCCAGTGCTATTACGCAGACACCTGAGTTGCCCTTGGGGTGCACGGCCATGGTGTGTAGGAGCCAGGGCTACCAAGGGAGGAGTCTGCRGGCGCAGAGGGGCCCGGCCAAACCGGCACTGCAGCCGCGCTGCCGCGTGCTGCTGCTGCTCTTACGCAACCTGAGTATCTGTGCTAACCTTAAACGTCCCTCCCGTGGGCTGTACTCCCACAGCACTCGCATTTAAACAGCTGAGCATGGAAATAGTTCCACACATAAATATCACACTTTGGAGTAAAACGTTCGTCCTCAGGACTTTCATGTTGATGTGAGTGAATGCCTTCATTCAAACATAAAAAGCATAAAAATGCTTCAGGGAAATTTTTGTTCCTGTGTGCAAGTGTCCATCTTCAGCATTCAGACTCATGTCAAGGGGGAACTGGCTAAGAAAGGACTTCTGGATTTGGCCCCTGTGGGTGGATTCGTGGTGCAGAATTCTTTATCACTTCTCTTGCCCACCTTCCTCAAGCTGCTAGGCCAGCCAAGAAAGGAGTCGGTGCCAGCAGCACCTATGATTTCTGCTAAGCCTTTTCTGGTATTTCCAAACAGACACCACATGAATACAGAAAAAATCAACAGGAAAAAAAGTTTTTGAGGGCTAGTGCGCTCCAGGATAATGCTGCAAATTTCTAAGCTTAATGCACTGATGGTGTGTGAAGATGCCTCTAAAGCAGTAATATTTTTTTKAATGTAAATATTTTGCCATCTAAACTGTTAGAACATGAAACTCTGAACTTTTCTGTGTCAGGCTGACCTAAGAATAAAAAAGGATTTATATTTCAGAAACCAGAAAATTTACTGGTTTTCCTAAGGGCCGATACGTTCACATTAACACAATTCCCCACAAAATTTCAGATGCTCATTGTTACAGGGAGTGGCAAGACAGGGGTGGGGAAAAAGGAAGAAAATCAGGCCACAAGACAGGGAGCCTCTGCATGGCTCAGTATATTCCCTGAAAACTTACCCATGCCCTGAGCACCTAAACCAAAGAYACAAACGTGCCAGACTGACAGGCTAGGTCACCCTTTTGAGGGGGACAGCCATTGGAGTTYGAGCACTGATACAGAAATGTTTATTCAACATTTGGTTAAGCTCATTTGAAATGCTCTCTACAGAAACAAAGCTAGATTAGCAGMCTCATGTCTTCAAACAGCAGAGGAGAAAAGACATCCAATGCATTTGGGAACACTTGGAGATGTTCTCCTAATGGCAGWATTTGCATAGTAAGATGAGCTTCTTGCACTGAGTTTTGGCAGGGCTCTTACTCCAAGATGACTGTTCATCTGCCAAGGTACATTATGCATGTGAAAGCCTGTTTCTGCTAAGGACTGCAGCCTCTGTGACAGGCCTAGTCTCCAATTATAAGACTAACATCACYCTGCCTAGCTCCAAATAGAATGCAATGGAATATTTGCTCTTTACAAGCAACAAATACAGTGTTTTCCAGGATTAWTTCTCATTTGGGCTTTCAATGGTACCAATGAGCTAGTCTGGAAATTGGAGTGAGACTCAGCAGAGGAAGACACATCAGGCCTTTCTGCACACATGAATCTTCAGTCCTGCCCTATTAAGGTAAGGTGAAGCTTTTGGGGCCACCAACAAATCGGGGTCTCTTTGGATGGGAAGAGGCCAGTGGAGGAGCCACCTGCCCACCCCACGTGTGTCACCCTGCAGTGCTGGACACACGCAGCAGGAAGGGACATTCATGCCATCCAAACATGGGGAGGGTTGTTATGGCTGTGAGAGAACTGCTGCAATGGGAACACAGTGCAGAATACAAGCCTGGCATTGTCAGC
This sequence comes from Malurus melanocephalus, assembly GCF_030028575.1. Lineage (NCBI taxonomy): Eukaryota > Metazoa > Chordata > Aves > Passeriformes > Maluridae > Malurus > Malurus melanocephalus. The sequence continues at coordinate 255,846 of NW_026623450.1, forward strand.
AAGAGAGATAAATTTAGACCTAATTTACTGCAGAATAACTCTCCAATAAAACRCACACAATCTGTTTTGATACATCCCTGAAGTCATGTCACCACAACAGTTATTTTCTTCACTCCAGCAGAAACCCCAAGGGAGGAAAGCATATGAAATGCATGTGGGGCATGCTAGACCTGATGGGTACAAGAAAGCTGAATTAGTCTGTTTGAAAAATCTGGTCTGGAGAAACACAGTTCAGAGCAGAAAGAGACAGAGATGTGGGATACAGAAAAAGACATGGAGAAAAAGGCTGCAAGACTGCAGGAGTCAACACTTAGAACTCATACAAGCTTATTTTCAGATGCAAATACATAAATCCAGTTTAAAGTATACTTCATTTAATTTCAGTCCCACTGTACTGGAAAACTATGAGCAGAATTTTATCAATGAGATTAAATTAATAACCTGTGCAGATTTCAACGTAAAGTGTCAACTGTAACAGAGAGGATGGAAAAAGGAAGGAGGAGATTAATACTAATTAAACAACATTGACACTGTATGTTTGCTCACTCCAATTTATTTAATGGACTAAGCAGGTAGCCTGGGAGATTTATCCCTTTACACAGTGATTTTCAGTTGTTCAACAAAATGCTGTATGAAAACTGTTTTAAAGAGGGAACAGCTTATGTTACTTTGGGGRTGCATATGGACTACACAAGTTTGTATGTTTTAGAGAGATCAGGAGCACCAAAAAATAGGAAAACAAAAAAAAGGGTTCACCAAAAAAGTCAACTTTCCATTTGTCCTGGGGTTAACAGTTATTCTCAACATCTGATCTGGCAAATATTCATGAGAGAGAGAGAATTTTCCAGGCCCCTAGATGCAGCAATTTCCCAGAGGCTTCATAGAAGAACATCAGATTTTTATTTTTAGTTTCTTCTGAACTATGATATAGTATATGTCTACTTAAGTATTAGAGAGGGAAAACAACTGGCATTCAGGGAACAGCTATGATTAAATTACCACATGTTCCCAAACACTGGCATTAGAGTGAGTGTCTCTGAACTCCACTGTTTTAGCCCGGCCCTTCACTAAAACAATTAGACAGAGATAAGACCTTAGGGAGCACTCCAGTCTCTGTGAATGAGTTTCCGTATCACAAGTGAATTTTTCAGTAACTATTCCTAAAATGGGATCACAGAACACTCATCTTTTCCACAAGGAGAGCAAAGTGGGTGGCTCCCAGATGAGGAGAGTACCACCTACAGCCTGTTACTATTTGAGCAGCATTACGTGGGCATAAGCAAACTGATCATGCCCATTACGTAAGGAACGAGTACCCATCTGGATCTCCCATAATAGAGTCTTACCTAAAGAAAAATCTCTGTCAATCTTCTTCTTGTCCATTCCACCTAAACATCCATTTTCACTGAGAGAGATAACACGCTTGGAAACAGCCCCTGAGCTTGCCAGTTTGCTTCCTCTCTCCTCTGGTACCTTTGACAGCTTCTCATCATCCACCTCCTCTCCCGAGTCTGCACTCTTAATGCTCAGACGTCTCATCCGTGACACAGAGTCAACTTCTTTCATTCGCACCAAGCGATCCATGGCAGTGCGGCTGGGTGGAGATGTGAGCTTGCCTTGGAGTGTCTCTATCACTTTCGAGGTGCTCCTCACTCTCTTCTCTGAATGCTGATACACAGCTGACTTGCAAACCAAGTTTTGGTCTTCACCTTGGCTGGGACTCACAGGTTGTTCAAGAACTTGCTCAGYAACCAGTGTTTTAGTGCTGGCTTCCTGGTGAGTGGCCTGGCATTCATCAGGGTCTAAAGATCGTCCTCCGGCTCTGACAAAGAGAGCGCTCTCTGTCCAGCCACACTTCCGCCTGCCTTCATAAGAATCCTCTTTTTTTCCTTCTTTGTTACTTACTGTGCTCCCCACTGATGATGACTGAAAGTCCTGAGCACCATTTGCAAGGTTAGTGCCTGGGTGCGGCCCAACATGGTCATCTGGAAGGAGAGACTCCACTGCTATATCTATACCCAAAATTCTTGCAGCTCTTGCCTGCAATGACTCATTCACAGGGATTTCCACTGCATTTGCATCTGAAGAGTGATCAGAGTTGTTAGCACCAAGTTCTTCGGCCACATCAAGTCCCACTGCCCTCAAATCTGGCTCAGAGCACCTTTGGTTCCTCTTTGTCAGTGACAAGCGTACTGCTGACCCTCTCTCTAATGCCCTTTCATTTGTGGGAGTTGCACATTTGCTCAGTTTAACAAAGTCTAAATAATTTTGGTCTTCGCTCATCTCCTGCAAGACAGGGTTATTGAAAGGATTACTGTGACATGAACTACTCGGGCTACTGGACAAAACTCTTTTGACAGGTCCCACATGAGCTGGCCGCTTGCTTGTTCTGCTCTTGGCTTCCCCCATCCCCATTTCTGTTATCAGACTTCCATCTGGTGGCCTGACTCCTTCACTGCTCTCTCCTGGCTTTGAGGAGCCTTGAGAGCCAACGTATCTTGGCTCACCAAAATGCTCTGTCCCCATGCTCCAACTTTCAGACTTACTTTTAACCCTTCCTGACCTAAATATAGGCACCTCTGGCACAACCATTTCTGATTTCGCACCATGTTTTGGCTTCTGGCTTGATTTCTCATTTCTGGACTCTCTCCCCTGCATAAAGGCACCTGCCTGCAGAGGAGCTGCAGCACTTTCCAAATCTTCTTCACTACTTGTGCTCTCCTCCTGCCCTTGCAGCTCCTTGTTAAAACTTTCTAGCTCACTTATTGCATCCCAGGGACGGCGACTTACAGGTTTCAACAGGAACTGCCCAAAAAGCTCTTTACTGTTGCAGGGAGAGCTTGGTTCTCCCTTAACTACATCTCCCTTGGAAAGAAGGCCATTTTCCCTCTCTTGGACAGGCACAGGCTGGCTCTGGGGGGCTTTTGGGGAGGGAGCCTGAAGGACTGAGGTGGCCGTCCTGGAAAATGCACTGTTGCTAGACTGGCTAAGGTGTGTCTGACCCTTCATACCGTAACCACTCTGCCTGCAGCCTCTCTCATCAGAAGGTGACCCTGTCTGTTTTGCCCCCATTGTGGATGCTGTACATCCCGGGARTTTTGGAGATAGCACTTCACTACTATTGGGCTGCCCAGGCTTTGTACCATGGAAAAATTGTGGGCTCTCAGGTTCTTCAGAGAAACTGGTCTGTGTCTGCTGGTCTTTGTACTGATCACCTGGCCAGGAGCCAGAATATTTGAGCTCTCTGTGTTTTGTAGGCTGAATAAATCTGAGGTCATTCATTTGTTTGAACTCTTCTGGTCTCCACAGCTCTTGTTTTTGTAACTCATTTTTATTGGTCATGCTTCCTGTAAGCGCTTGTAACTCCAAGTCTGTTGAAGACATACTTAAGAGACTTTGTTCTTGCAAAGCCCCATTGTTATCAAACCCATTCTTATCAGGGCTCTGAGTTATGTTGTTGTTCCTATCTGTATCTGGCAGATTGGATTCTGATTTAACTGGGATGGAGACCAAACAAAATATAGTTTCATTCATTTTTTTCTTTGAACTCTTTTTGCTCTGCATCCCAGTTCCAGGTTCAAACTTTTTCACTTTTGTAACAGTCTCACAGGTGTTGTCCATATGTGAATTCCTTACAGAAAGTTTGYCTTTCGTGTACTCTGTGCTGGCTTCGTTACGGGGGCTGTGATTAGTTGCACTACAATTGTCTCTTTGGTCCAGCAAGGCACAGTTTTCCTGATCTCGGATGGATGGTGCCAACCATCTGTTGCTATGGGTGGARCTGTCGGAAGTTCTTTCTCCCTTTGCAGAACTGGACAAGTTTGATGCATCCACAAAGGCACTGTTGTACTGTACTTCAAGGTTTCTCTSCTGCAAAGCACCAGAACTGGGACTACATGCATTTTCAGTGTTTTTAGAGTTGCCCTGCAGACCTTCCAGTGGTGCAATTTTAATATGTCGTATCCGAGGATCATCAAAGGGAATATACTGAAYGGAACGCAGGTGGTCAGCAGGGCGCCTTGCATGGCTTTGCTTCCCATGAGGAAAATGGTTGTCTTTGCAAGGGTCACCCCCCACTTCAAAAGTATTCATGGCTGGTCGCTGGCAGGGGACAACCTGCTCTGCAGGACCCTGTGGATCACTGCTGGCGCACGTGTCACTATTAGGCACTTGACTGGGGGAACGTGGGGTCACGTGTTGGTGAGGTGGGGATTTGTAAGAAGGAGGAGGTACATACACTGGGGGCTCCAAACCAGAGTCTGGAATGCCAGCATCTTGCCTTGGCTCATTAACTTTGGCTGAGTAGGAGACAGKTTCCTCTTTCTTGTAGTGTTCCTGGAAACCCACAGTTTCTGCAGGTGCCCTAGTCTGCCGCTGCAGGTCGTAGGAGGGAGGTTTGAGAGGTCTCCCATACTTGGGCTTCACCAGGGGAAGGAAATGGCCTCCTGTTCCGTGGTGCTTGGCTGGTTCCACACTCAGCCTGTTTGGGGGATAGGAGGGGGTTTTAGTGACRTTGAGAGAGTTGTTACTATTGGTCAGGGAGGGCATTTCCACGCACCTCATGCTCTCAGGCGAAAGGACCCTTGGCAATGACTGTGATTTCCCCCTGCTGTGGGTGCTGAGTCCATTGTCTCCCAGGGTCAGAGAATACAGCTCTTGAAGCAGCTTCTCCCTGTCACCCTCAGACATTTGCCTCCCTACCTTTTTTGGCTGGTTCCAGCTTTCCACACCCACACTTTGCCATTTGCGGTCACTGGGCACTTCGCAGCTTTCCTGCAATCCGCTTCTTCTGACATACCCTGCACCTGTCCCCACCTTCAGCTGGTTCTCCTTGGGGTGCYGGGGTGCCCCTGGGGCTGCAGCCAGGCCTTTCATCTCCACGCTGGCCTTTTGGGAATAGCCCAATAGCACACTGAAGTCCTGTCCTCGTCTTCTCCAGTAGGCGAGATCTTTATCAGGCTTGGGCTGGGAAGACCATGCTAAATGAGGCCTGTCATAAACCCTGAAAAAAAACCACAGTGTCAGAGGGAATGCGCACAGGTGCCTGCTCTTTCTCGCATGGGTAAGGCYGTTAGGAGGTCAAATGATGAGTTATGTCAATGGGGTTTGTGAAACCTATTTGCAACGAGATGATGACTAATTTAAATGAGAGGATTTAAAAGTCAGTCATTAATATGGGTAAAGAAAGGGACAGAAGCTCTTTTGACATGTTGTTAGCTATGCAAAGATGTTAGAAAGAGAGACAAATGCACAGTAACTTGCTGTGCAAATATGCACAGCCCTCCTTAATGGACACTAGAAAATTCCCTGCTCACAGCAGGGGGCTTGGAACTAGATGATCTTGAAGGTCCYTTCCAACCCAGGATAGTCTCTGATTCTAAGATGCCATTCTAAAACCAGAAGTGACTAACTTGAATTACTTCTGCACCTTGCTAAATCAAAATCTATAGATGTCAAGGAGACTAACGCGGTATTCAAGTTTAATAGGCTTCCAAGAAGCAGAGATAGGAAGAACAGGTAGATGGCTGTTTTGTAAGATTTCATAAAATATATTCTGTAAGAAACATGATTTGCATCCAAGTATAAGTGCTGAAATTAAACATGTCAGTTCCAGAATTGATTCTTGTTCATCTTTCTGAGGGAACAAATTTCTCCAGGGTGCTTTGGATTAAATGACACATGTCACAACAAYGGTGATATATCAACACAGTTCTGAATAAGATGTAACCAATATTTAAAATGGAAAATACTTCAAAAGAAGTATAAAATTCTTAAATAAAATAATCTATCAGTGAAATATGAATTACATTAGACATTTTATTGCAGATTAGAAATTCAGAACACATGTTTACATGAACAGAATAAGTTCTTTGTTCTGAATAGAGTATAAACTGTTTTATACATTTCTGCAGAAAATATTGGTACCCTTCTTTATAAATAATTAATTTTCTACTTGAATTGCATTCTGCTATTCTTGTACCTAAGGTGTCCAACAATATAAGTGCCTTTACACTATGTGGCTGCCACCAACATAAGACTGGAAAGAAAAATCAAAATTGACAGAAATAGGGCAAGTATGTAGATAGAACCCAAGAATTTATTTCTCTTCCCTCCACCCCAAGGTATATAAACAGTGTCATCTGGCTCTTTTTTTTACTAAAAACAATGATCTATTTAAATAGGAGTTTGTGAAGACATAATACAAGTCAAAACTCAGAATGAAAATTAAGCCATTCAAATTCACAGCAATTTTCTTTTATGTACATTAACTTCATCCTATGAGTCCAAAAGTTTAAAAAGCAGACTGGGGTAAGGAGCATCTTGTTCATATTAATTCAATTGGATTAAGATTGAACTTCTGAACAAAATGTTCTGTCTTCGAAGCATGAAATACAGTTCAATTGTTGAACCCCAAGCAGGGAACAGACATCTTCACTAATCAGTGAGATATAACAGGACACCTCCTATATCAGAATCTGATTGCAGAAACAACCAACATTTCTATATAGAAACATACAGCTGAACAAATGTTCTCTTCTGCCTTTCATTGCAGCCCCATACTGCTGTGGCACCATTTGTATCTGTGTTTACAAAATGAGATGAGAAACAGGGTCCACAAAGAGTGAGGAGGGAATGGACAGGCTGCTCTTTCTGATTGATTTTATCCATCATTGTAAAAGGGTCTACAGAAATTGCAGGAAGTACAGTCGTRGTTCCCAAGATCAGAAGAGACCATTACAATTATTTAGTTTGACATCTTGCTCAGCACAGGCCATCAGACTTCTTTGAAATGATTCCTGCTTAAGTGGTAGCAACTCTTAGAAAAGCATCTAAAAATCCTGATTTTTAAATTTCCAGTGACGTCATTGCAAAGCTTAATTTGCCATTAAAAAAAACCCCACAAAGTAAACCCAAATTTTTATAAACAGAAAGCTTGCTTCTCCATTTATTGAAAGCTGTTTAAAAGATTAAATTTATTTCTAAAGGCTCCAGTAATGAACTTCAGAGTATGGTCCAAACCACCATGCAACCTGTACTATGTCATCCTTGTAACGTGAGTGTAAAAAAAGGCATTTAAAATGAAGCATTTTGGGCACTTTTTAACCTGATCCTTTCTAAGATCTACTCTCAGGACAGACAGTATCAGTCTCTCTAGGTCCAGRCTAAGGCACTGGAAGTGGTTACACATCCAGCCTCTATCAGGGACCTGCAAACCTCTGAAGAAGGTGACACTGCACTGTGCAATGGGAAGAGCATGCTCCAAGGACCCTCCAGTATAGCTCCACCCTGAAGTCTCCTCTGCTGTCTGTGATGGAGAGCAGCTCCTGCACCACCTGCAGTGGAGGCATGGCAGGCAGGCCAGAGGCAGTGGAGCAGCACAGCACAAGCATGCTGCTTGTGGCCACAACTRCAGCAGAGAGTGCCTCCTTCCAGCACATGTGGCACTTCTGGGTCTTGCAGTCAATGAATGGTGGAAGGGAAAGCTCCAAGACCCACTCAGAGTTCAAAATACTTCACTACAGCCTCAGCAATACTAGATCTCTGAATGGTGAGTGCCAGTCATGGTGCAGTCTTTTGTGCCCATGACATATCACCAAGAGAAGGCCTCACAACCCCTCACTGCAGAGCTCATCTGATTGTGCCACTCCACAATTTTGTGTCTCTCCACCATATGCTGGTACTGATGCACAAAGAAATGCACATCCAGACACAGCAGCTTCTAAGTGCCTCACAGTTCAGAGAGGTGCCAAGGATGGAGCAGTCCCATGGGACCAATGGTGGAGATTTATGTTCCAGGGGTAGAGTGGTCCCAAGGGACCAAGGAGATGGATTTTAACATTATGAACTCKTTTCTAACAGGCCTGCTTCTAATGAGTATCACATTTGCTGTCATAAAGTGCTTTGAATTGATTCTATATAAATTAAAACCCCCAAAACTATTCTAGCTTTCTGTGAATTTTAGGCTTTTATGAGAAATTAGGACATCAGTCCACCCTGCACTGGTTACATGGTCACATTTCACTGAGCTGTCTTGCTCAGAGCAGTGGGTTGAAGCTGCCCATTTGCCCTAGGATGACACTGGACCAGCAGGACCTCATGTGATGCAGCTAATGGGGCCAAAAGTGAAGGAGTGTGGCACAGGCACTGAAGTCYAAACCGTGCAGAATGAGGCCACTGCAGGGCTATGCAGGGAGTGTCTGTCCCTGTTGCTGGCTGCCAGCATGCAAGTAGGTTTTGRGCACTCAGTAGCTCACCCTGCATGAGCTTCAGGCACTGGCACAGACTTTGTGCCCTACAAAGAGCACTGCTAAAAAAGTCAGCAAGGTGGAAAAATTTTCAGAGGGCTGTTCTGCTCCTGTTCTACTCTGGGATCCCATCCTCACATACAGTCTTCTGAGACCCAGCATTGGAAAATACCAGGATACTTCTCTAATTGTTCCAGTAGGTGATCTCATTAATGGTGTTATCTATTTATCACTAAATTTCCTAGCTACTAACATAGTTCCTCCCACACAAACAGCTAAACAAAGCACCTCTTCTCTCCCTAAGAAGAGAATCAGGAGGGAGATCTCCTGTGAAGAGAGAACTCTCATCCTCTCATCTATACCCATACAGTCAGCTTTCCCATTTTCTTTGACTTGCCTACTCTTCTAAATCTTTACTGTGTAGTCTCCGAATGCTCAGAACAAGCACAGCCAGGACAGCCCTCCCACCATCTGCTCCCTCACACTTTGCCTCAAGAACAACGGGACCGAGCCAAACAACATTTCCCCATTCAACCAGGGCATCACTCTCCCCTCACAMGCAGCAGGAGGGGTGGCTCCCCTCTCTCCTCCTCAGCAAGGTCTGATTAGCAGAACAACCTTAATAAGCAGAGACAACAGCAAACAGTTGTCACAAAACACCCTGAACCCTGCAAAGGCAACCATGAAGCTGGCAATATCACCCACTTCCATGGTGTAGGGGAGGTGATTAGCTCTTCTGCATCTGTGGGGTAAACAAGAGTATGTTGTAGACAGTTCCCTGGACGAGGAGCCTGAGCCGTGCCCTGAGCTGTGGAGCTGCCACCATCTGTGAAGGACACACACTGCCTGTTCAGGCCTCTCCTCTCTGTGCTGACTGGGAGAGCAGCACCAGGAAATGGTGGCAGGAAGCCTGCGATGCCCAGAGAGTATCTTGCTGGGTGGTCATCTCCTCTTTGGGCCCAAATTGTCGCCAGGTCTCTGCAGTGTGCAGTACTTTCCAGCCTGGGAACCAGAAGCCAATTTCCCWTAGCAGTCCAGAAACCAGGCAGAATATCAAAATGTCTGGTGGAGCTCACCATGGCCCGAGCTCTCCAAACTGGGCCATCACAGGTCTCTTCAGTTTTAGAGCAGCTCACACAACACGGCAGCCTTGTGACTTGGAGCGKATCTGGAGGGGGACTGTCACCTGGGGCTCAGGAACTGACACACAGGTGCTGCAGTGCTGCAGCTGCAGCTTCCCCAGATCCGGCCGGAATGCTCCTTCCTCCCTTCCTGGAGCAGCTGGGCCATGRCTGTGTCACACTCCACACTGGAGGYACTCCACACTCCCAGGCATACTAAGGAAGAGATGATACAAAGGTTTTCTCAGCTGCTAGTGCCTTGTGAGAGTTCCCAGTAGGCTCACTGGCAATCAGAGTTTGCTGTAATAATAATAGCAAMAAAATAYTTCTATTTTTATGAAARTGTGACAGCCATTTCCAGGGTTGTGTTCCCTATTTTATGTGGAACAGCCACTTTTATAAACGAGGATATAATATTTAATTATGCTGTAGACTGGCAGGTCCAACCCCTTGTATTTAGCAAGAGATGTTTAAACTATCAGAGACCATTATTTTGTATTTAAGCAAGGCCAACGATTACAGATATCTCTGCCATATCCAAGATGTGGGGCAGTTGTGTGAGCCCCTGAGATGCACCTGGAGGAGAGGGAAGCAGGGAGGCAGCAGCCTTCCCAAAMCCCTGTGTGTGCACACAGGCTCTAACAGAGTGGAGGAGTAGCAGTGCCGTGGTAGATTCCAGCCTTGCACAGCTCTATCTTCTTCACTCCAGTATTTCTCCACACTGTGAACTCAGCACCAGCTTCCCTGCCACCACTGCACGCTGTCTTGCCCTGCCTCAAAATCTTTTTCCATTTCATTCTTTTTCAGGATCTCTCAGTATCTTTTTTTGTCGTCCAGTTCACTTCATCCAAAACACACCAGAAGTATCCTTCCAATTATCTTTAAATCTGTGTTCTTTCCTTCCTTCTCTAGAATGGTTTCACCTGGAGACCTTCACCAGGACTTGCTGCCCTATGACTGCTTTAGAGGGCTCATCTCTTCCTGCCCATTATCCTAGCTGGCAACCAGCAGCCATTCCTGCTCCAGGCAAACAGACTTGTAAGGGGAAGAGATGCAAAGGGAAAGAGCAGACGAGTGCAGCAGTGAGGGGACACATGGCTTTGCCACATGTTACTGAAGGTCTTTGTAAGAGGAAAAGCTCCCAAGGCGACCGTGTTTTGCCCTGCTTTCAGTTTCAAGCCCACTCGGCAGGAGGAAGGGTCTTTTCCTTGTAAACCATMGTCATGTTTGGGCTGGCTTCCAGTCCTGCTCGAGCCCCTTTCCTTTGTTCATCTGCAGCACTCAAATAGCTGCAGAACAATGGCCGAGTGTGGTGTGTACACACAGCTCTTCCTGCCCAGCCGGCCCCGGCCCCGGTGTGCACGTACTCGGTGTTGAGCAAGCCACGGTTGTACAAGCACGTTTTATGGAGTGTCAACAGAAACTTCACTGGCTTGGAGTTGTTTGAGAAAAGAARTGCACAGGCACCTCCTCATGCTTACTCCACAAGAGCGGCCTTAGGAAAACAAGCAAGTCCTCAGTACTTGTAGGAACATCCAYCAAGAGCTGCACGTGGCTGAATCCGCAGCCAAAACTGGGGTGTGTGCATAGCAGAGGCTTGGTCCAGTTTTATGAARCTGAAGAAAAGGAAGACCTTTTGCTCCTTTTTTTTCCCCATGTGCTAGGACTGAGCTTTCCTAAGTCCATCAGACCACATTAKTAAAACAAATTTTCCCACACTCAGCCATTTCCCATTATCCCAGTATTCCCAAAGGCCTTTCTCTAGCAGACGGTGAATGGCTGTGTCACTGGATGTGGGCATCCAGTGAACGGAAATGGTTACTAGGATGGGAGCAGGAAAGGATTACAGGAAGATGGTGTTAAGGGTTAGAGTTGTGATTAGTTACCCGTCAAGACCAAAAGAAAGAGAAAGCAAAGCCATGGCATGATGCTGAAACTTACCCCCCTTCTGAAGTATGAAAAGTGGACAAACCCTGAAGGTCATGGTGGTAACCAGGACCCGCTTGCCTCCCTTGGCTCCCATAGCTGCTTTCAGTGCTGCTCGAGCTGCTTTTCACCAGAGGTTTCTTGCTGTAGGCCCCAGCTCTGGACTCTGCTTCAATCCCRTTCAGTGTTGTTCTCTGAGCAGATCTGCTCCCTGTGATTTCACGCCGGTATCCATCATACCTGTTCTCATATGAAACAGGGGRATTTTTTGACAATTTGTATCCATGAGAAATCAGGAGGTCTTCRACACTGAACATGTTGTGCTGGTTTCATTCACAGCTGTGCCATCAGAAAGCTCTTTCCAGCTGGACCCATCACTACAAAACAAAACCAAAAAACAAGCAGAAGACCGCTTTAGACAAGGAAAGATATCTTTGATCAGCCAATAGGCTACTGAAGCTAGAAGTCTCAAAGGCTGTTCAGTTTTCCACCCTCTTAATAAAATAGATGAAGCAAAGTGCATGCAGATGCTGATGAATCATGTGCTGACCTTCCCYAGACAATACACCTCCCTGCACTCAGCCAAGCAGCAGATGCTGTGCTGCTGCTGCTGACTCAGTCCCTTTCACTCAACAAGTCACTGGTGATTTCAGCTTTCAGATTTCACTAATGTGATCTCAGGGAAAAAAAAACAACTTTGCACTGGAGTTAAGGCCACAACTTGAGCAGGCATTTCCTTAGAAAATGTTTTTCTCCAGTCATTGAGATGTGTGCCCTCTATTATGTTTTTAGTTGGTGCAGGACGAGGGGGTGGATTACAGAGCAGTAAGTCTCTGCCTACAGCTCTGCATATTCCAATTAAAAAAAAATGTTTACATGAACAAGGACAAAATATGCATAAGAACAAAAATGAATTATGCAACCACAAGAGAAACCCAGGTTATATCATGCAATACCTCAGCTAAACAGCCCTTTTTACAGATTACTTTCTTTTCTCCTTGCATTGGTCGCTGCAATCCTGAGCTAGAATAACACAAAATCTAAATTTCAAGTATGCTGTTTTTACAGCACACTTCCACTATGTAACATGACTGGAAACAACACGTGATGCCTATATGTATTGTGTCTCAAGGATTTACAAGACACAGGATGGTCAGGATTTTCCTTCCCCAGTGACAGACTTCAGTTTTGCACTGACTAGACCAAAGATCCAGCAAACTGAATTAGCTGGCTGTAAACAATTTCTATTGTCTATAGCATTCTCACAGCTTATTATAGCAATTACAGAACACCCATTCTTCCAGAGTTTTAAAATGAGTGGAAGGTAATGTTCTGTTCTGTAGGTTGTACAAACAATGGACCCATTCTGATATATTCCTCTCTGTTTGAATTGTGTTACCAGAAAAAAAAAATTAAACAGTAGTTAAAGAGGTAAAACACACTCAAAATTAGATTTATTTTGAAAAATATAAAACACAAGATGATTTTTCCTGCATGAAGAGTTCATTTGACATGCCTAGTGGGTATTGCATATCCTTAGTAGTAGCAGMTCCACCTGTGGATCATGAGCCCAGCACTGGCAGCTGCTTAAAAGGAGACAAACAAGTGCATTGTATACACTGGTCTCTAATGCTCTTCTTAGGCACAAATAAAGGGAGAAGTCTGTTCACTACAATTCACAAGGATTAACTTGAAATGGAACAACTATTGAGATGGCTGCTGCACTTTTATTAGTACTAAATCTCTCAGGTTACATATACACAGAAGTGGATGGGTTGGCTTACTATATAAACCCGTTTCTGTGCTGCAGCACTGTATATCCTGGCCACTTTTTGCCTATCCAGCGCCCCATCCATTTGCAGTCCCGCCTTGTCTCCTGGATGCTGTGCCAGCTGCGGAGCCGGTCTGGCCAGCTGCTCTGGGCCAGCCTGGTGTGCAGCTCCCGGGCATGCAGGGACCCTCCAGCTGCCTCTGCGCTGCACTGCCCACAGCGGCCACAGCACTCGCCTGASGAGAGCTCACAGTACTGAAAAACAGGCACAATTTTTATGCAGGACCACAATTTAACCTGGAACACTGCAGAAGTGGCTTTCCAGCCTGAGAGCCTGCTGAAYACCTAAACCGGTTTGTCCCTAGAGCTTAATGAATCTCTTCCCTTTTCACACACGTAACGCTACACACCCTTTAAAAACAGAGAAATACACTCTGTGCTGAACATATTAGCCCTTGCTAGAACAGAACTCCAAATTCCCAGTTAGAGCTCTGAGTAGGTGAGACAGCAGTAAGTAGAAGCAGGCATAAAGCAGGGGAGGAGTGGGACCCTTCCYTCATGGAAAAAAGGGAAGGCTTTGTGGGTTATTTTTGAATGCTGACCTAAAAAGCTGATTTTCCATCTACCCCCTGCCCGGACTGTGCAAGGAGCCAGGTATGAGCAGAGCAAAGGGAACAGCTGGCTGCTAGAGCTGTTCAGCTTCTAACAAGAGAAAGATCCAATGTGACTGCCATAAACAGCAGAAAGCCCATCGAAGCRCTCACAGGTGCAAGGAAGAAATGTGCTTTTCCTGCTATTATCGGGCTGGCTTAGAGCAGAGCTTAACCCCCTCTCTGCCGCCCACTGCAACCATCAGAGAGGCAAAGGTGAGGGGGTGAGAAACCTCCAGCCCATGGGGCTTACTSTGATCCTTCTTCTGGCATCAGTGGTGAGGAGCAACAGGAAAAAATGTGCCATGATGAACTGGTCTGAGCATCTCCTCCTGCCTGCAAACTCACCATGCGTAGAAGGGGAAACAGCCTGGTGTGRTGGGGAGGCCCTCCTGGGAGGAGGATGCTATCGCTATGCCCATCACTACACCGCAGTGGGAACAACCAAGGAGGAGAAGCCTRCTCCATGCTCGTGGCACAAGCTCCAAGGAGCCAGCAGCAGTGGTGGCAGGTGGCCATTAGCTGGGACATTGTCAGGACATTGTCAGCCTCAAAAGGCTGTGCAGAAGTCATGGGGAAGCAGCATCTCCTGCAGTGCCCCTGATCAAGGAGAGGGAAGATGGAGGTTGCGCCTGATTAAAGCTTGCAGGACATCAACCATGTCAGCACCCATCATCTGCAAGGATACTGGCCAGCTTTCYAAATCTGGATAGAGTTCTGGGACACTCACCCCACCCTCCCTTAGAYAAATAAACCTAAAAAATAAAATCAAAGGAATTGGATTGGCAGGAGTAACAAAACCATTGTCATGTAAATAATCTGTCAGACTGGACCACAGAGTAAAGGCTGTGCAGAGCTTCTAATTTGAGGGAAGATCAACAAYGCTGCAAAGCAGTTTGTTTTTCCAGCCCTCATTTGTTTCGTTTGCCAATGACATCAGTGCTTTCTGATAGGGTTTGCTTCCTGAGGATGCCTGCTATCTTGCCAGCGTTTCCGACTTGTCCCCGGCAGCCGGTACAGCTCTGCATTAGGTTGGAAACAGGGGCCAAGATTTTCTCTGGAAACTTCTCAACAGCACTCTTAGATGCAAAGAAAGCAGCGTGAACGGCGGAAATCAGCATCAGCCCCTATGTAGACTGACACAATGGACACCCACAGCCTGGGTAAGCKGGACACAATGGGACCACCAGATGGAAATGTCATCAGAGCACTCACCTTGGGGTGCTCCGTCCATGAGCAYGAAACTCACCACTGCAGCAGAAAAGCCCAAAGCACTCCTGAAAAACACCCTGAAGAAATTTGGCGCTGGTTTCCTCTGAGCTGCTCCTGGAACTCATTCTCAGTGGGGGAAACACACTGTTTTCTATTTATGATCTGCCTTTGTCTATAGTTTTTTGCAGTGGCAGGGGTTCCCAAGCCTTATTACTTTGGGGGAGGGGGATACCACTGACACCTGTATGATGACCAGTACTATGTATGATGATGAAGGCCAACACTTGCAGCTGTGCAGAAGCAGGTCTTACCTCCATGCTCTGAAATTACGTGCATGGCATTGAATCCTCTCTTCATGGTGTTCTAAGCAGCCCCTTAGCAAGCTCCTTCCTTCAGCCCAAGTTCCAGAGAGCGTCCTGGCACAGCAGGCACATGATGGATGGGAGACCAGAAGTAGCCCTGGCTGCCCTCTGTAACATCTCTCCTGCCCTCTGCTATTTGAAATAAAGGGRAAGGTGGCAACTCTTCAACTGGCTGAATACAACCCATGCAGTCCTTCTCGAGCATAATTTGCCCGGCTCACCTCTGCAGAACTATTTGTAACAATAATGTAAATGATTTTGTACAGCTTTCAAGAAAAGAAAACATYGAAGGAACATGATTCATACTGCAAAATGAAGCACACAACATCAAGAATTGCCAAAATCAAGGCACCCTGCATGGACACACAATTTGCTGCCGTCTGTAATTACATGACTTGAGGCTACTGAATTCTGCAGGACTCCTGCCTCACTTGATGTGCAGGGTGGGTGATGCTAGTTCTTCTTGGGCTGTTTCTACAGCACCTATTCAAATACTGCTCTGAAGACACAGTTACTAACAGGCATCTGAATTACAAAGCATATTATCTAGATGGGTCACACATTAAATTAGCTTATCTTCACTCATGTCTGGGTGACATTATTCCCAATTCATATCAGACATGTGCCAGACAAAAGTATTTATGCAGACAGACTAAAGTGAAAACAACCCTCTCCACTCTAGGTACCCAGTCTGAAGTGCTTACAACCTGATTTTTTGAAGGACTTAGCTTTAAAAGTGAATTAGGTACATTCAAAGCAACCGCTGCAAGAACCTGGGGCCTCTGCACACCAACCCAAGTGTGGCAAATAGCTGTCCACACAACGAAGACATGGGATGAGACAAAAAAACTGGTCACAGTAATTTGTGTATTGTGCTTTCCTCCATTCCTCTGCCCGTCTAATCCAACACCAACACTTTTGTCCAGGAAGCCTTACTGCCCCCCACCCCAGTTAACTCCTCACCACCATGTAACCCAGTGCCTTCATTTCCCTCTTCCCACACTCACCAATCCTTTTTGCCACAGTCCTCCAGCATCCCTTCCTTGCCCTCCTGTCTCCTGTCTCGCTAGTTCAGCCACTCTTCCCACACAACCCACCACTGGTAGTCAGCCTGTCCTTCCTCCTGTGCCCACAGCTTTTGCTGGCCAGTCCTCAGCTTGCATCTGTCACCCCAATTTCTTCCTTCCCCTCCTGATGAACACCTGTCCTGTCTACACTTCCAGCAGAAGGACCTCTGTGCCCGCTTTCTGCTCCCAGATTTGAGATCCCATCTCACCTATAGCTGGAAGAAGCAGGTGCTCTTATTACAGGGATKATCCCACTCTGGCAGCAGAGCCCTGGGCTGGGGTTACACAGCCATGCTCTGCTGGCACATCCCTTGGAGCAGTCAGGGCATGAGCACGGGACTGGGTCACAAGACGSCTGCTCAGCACCAGGGGCTGGGGAGTGCAGACAGATGGGGAACAAAAGTCTTCAGAAGATGGAATAGCTCAAAAAAGAGATGAGTCTGCCAAGAACACGCGCAGATTCCTCCAAGCCTTGTCACCATAGACCCTGCTCCTGAATATGGCACCACATCTCTCAATCAAAAAGCTGGGGGATTTATTTGCTTTCCCCTTTCTAATGTGGGCAAAACAACATTCCTTCTCTCCTCCCCCCTAGTTTTTCTTGGAAATGGTTGAATTAATTTAGCTGACAACATTAAAATAAACTTAGCCTGAGAGAGAGACACAACCTGAAAGTCTCAGATCAAGTGATAAAAGCCTGACAGACTACAGCAATGGAAAACAGGTTCTTATGGTTGTTTTATACTAGATGGTGCTACTTGCTCTGTCTAAATATAACYCTGAGCTACATCCCAGGAGAATATCTAAGGCTTTGGACATTATAATTGCTCCTGTTTTCTCACTCTTTTTTGCATGTGTGCATATAAAACAGCCTATCAAAAGCACATTAAACAAGGCTTTTACCTTGCYAATTTCATCTTTTCAGGGACAATAAAGTCAGATGGGACTGTAACCAGCATGATTCTGTGCATGCAGCCACTCCAGAATGCCGTGCCCCTGCCCTCTGCTATGGTAACAACCAGCACCACATCCATGGACTTGSAGACACACACTCCAGAGGGAAAGATAAAATTCATGTGCTTGAAGAGCCTTCAACAATAATGTTCATTATGATCAAGTGTTAGATATTTAATGCAAAGACACTCTAGAACACAGGAGAAAGAGACTGGAGAATATTAATGCAAGTTGGATGTATTCAACTCGAAGGGACTTAATTAAGTGCAGCATAGAAGTAAGGAAGGAGTAGGGAACTAGTSAGGGCTGCCTCCAAGCCATGAGTAAACACCTTCTAGAAATTCTCAAAGGATGAGTGAAAGGCAAACATATTATCCAACTTCAAACAAAAGGGAGAAGAAGACAGATCTGGGGTATCACAGACCAAACAGCCTTGCTTTGATATCAAATCAGACAAATTATTATTAAATCCACTTGTGAATACTTATAACAAGTAGTGATTTATCATGGRGCAGGAGGGAGCAAGTGTGCGATCCAAGAAGAGTTTCCATCTCCCTGTTTGCCACCATGCACTGCAGCTGCATCCACTCCCACATGATAAAGTCATGAGAAAACAGAAAATACAGACTTGTCAAGAAAAAATTAAGTCCAATGTATTTAATTTTATTCTTTGACAGAGCTGGGAGCATAGTGACTAGAGAGGAAAAAACAGTAGAAGTCACACGTTGGAATGAGGAAAACTTTGATGAATGCATGAGATAGTCTTGTATGCAAACCAGGTGAATACAATCGAGGTGCCGTGGGCAGGCATACTTCAAATGCTTTAMATCTGCTCTCAAGGAATAGTAGCAAGTCCAATGTCAACCTGAAAAGACACATAAGGGGGTGGCGGCACATAAGTGCCTGGGGTCTTGCTCTATTCAGTATTCCCATTAATGACTTGTAAATTAGGAGGAAGATTAAAATTACAAATCTCTAGGGAATGCTGTGAACATTTTTAGGGATTAAAATTAAAATAAAATATTAATAAGTTAGAGACCCAGTCTGAAATGAATGACTGAGATTCAATACAGCCGGGTGTAAAAAAACGTGTTGAAGAAGAAGGATGTCATACAAAAGTACAAAATGAAAACAGCAAAAAAGTCTGTGGGGCTAGAGCCACAAAGAGGGAAGACATCATTTGACTCAATGATCTTAGAAACCTTTTCCTGCTTTAGCAATGTTATAGGAACATCACACATCAGGCTCTTTACTTCTCTCAGCCCTATATCCAGTTTGGGCCCTACTCCAAGCAAGATGGTCACAGGAACGATAAAAAATTTAACCACGTGTGACCCTTAGAGAAGAGAGTACAAGAAGGCGGCTTTTTTAGTTGATAGAAAAGTGTGGGGGAATGAGGGTGAGAGAATGAAAGACTATAACAAGTTTTAAATATGTCAGGCTGCTAAAAGGCAGTGAAAATCTTGTCCTACTCCTGCGGATGTGGATAACCAAAGGGACTGACTTAGGAGGCAGCAAGGGTGATTTAGATTAGATATTAGGAGGAACTGTCTAGCCATAATGATAGTTATCTACTGTTTATGCTGGCAGGATGTGAATCAATACAGGCTTTCAAGAACAGACTAAATGAAGATCAATCAGARATGGTGCAGCTGAAGCAATCCTGCCTCAGAAACTAGGGATTTGGGACAGAAATAAAACTTTCTAATGTTCTTACTCTACCTCCCACCCCACCCCCCAAGTTATCGTTTTGTTGGCATGCCCCACACATTTCCAAGAAAATCAAAACCCTGATGTACAAGTGTCTCAGTCTTACAAAAAGCCACTTGACCCCAAATACAATGTTGCTTTCCCCTCTATCCCCAGCCCCTCCTGCTACAACCCTTCTTGCACTCTCCTTTCCTGACATCCTCTGCATTGCAGGAAAGATGGAGGGGGATGCTAAGGGGGAACAGGTCTGGTACAGGAGCAGAAAAATAAACTTTGCCTCTCCTCCAGGGATGGGAGGGATAGGGAGGCTGAGACACAAAACACTATGGGTTGAAGGCTCCTGAGCAGAGAAGAGGCAGCAGATGAGCTGAGCGGAGGCACCAGAATGGGCTCCTGACCAAAGGCCTTTTATCAGATCACAGATAAGCACGAGGCAAAGCTGGAAGAAAGTTCCCATTACAGTCAGTGCTGTACTGAAGGCTTCAAAGCTGCTAGTGCCACATGCATAATCTTCTCTGCAGACTACATGGGAGAAGATGTGCCAAAGCCACTGTTGGAAGATAAGCCAACTTTATGTTGGCTCCAAATGTCTTCCCAGGCCAGTCCCTCCCGTTCACCTCAAAGAAATTAAAAAGAAATATGTGAATTTTCGCATTTAACTCTCATTACCTGTGGACAGGAGAGTTCACATTTTTTTCTCTAACAGAGATTCACAGACAGKGAGAATTACAGCTCACATCCTCTTTGCTTTCTTTGTGCAAAAAGACCTCACTGAAATCCCAGAGGAACTGAGCCAGGGAACAAATTAATGATACAATGTGTCTCTGATAAAATTAGGAAGTGGGGAGGATGAGAGGAGCAAGTTCATAAAGAGTTTAATTCTCAGAAGGTGGTTATTCCTGTCTTGTATATCACCGGTGCAGATGCATCTACAAACCCACCATGGCATGAGAGAGAGTGCACAGCATCTCCCAGGGCAGATCTCAATGAGGGGCAGCTGCTCTCCAGGTGCTGCCATTTGTCAGGAGGTTTCCATCTGSTTTCTCACATTTGCCAAGAAAAAATGGTAGAGATTACTTTTTTTAGGTAACGYGGGTGTTTGAGTATTGGGTTCACACAATGCTGAAAAACATGTCTGACCGTACATGGATGGGAGTTTGTATCTGAAACAAGCTGGATTTTTATATTTGCCATGGACCAATCCAGCCCTGACTGAGCATTGACATGGTGCAGCTCATAAACATCCAAATAGAATAAAATGTGTAACAGGGAGAGAGGATATGTCCAAGCATGCACAGATACCACTGTTTGTATTAGCTGGTTTTCAAAATGTCAACAGCTTGCTTTCACTGATGATAGACCAGCACATTAGTCCACTGAAATTGGTCCAGATTTTTTTTCAGAGAAGGAGCAATTGTTAAAAAACACTCACTGATACTCTGTGCTCCAGATAGAACCAGTCCTTACACCAATTGGCAGCATATGGTGTATTTCCTCAAATGACAGCTTTTGTCTGTCACAACAGGAGAACAAAATAGTACATTTATTAAACAAAGCACAATTAGTCAATTAGTCTCTTTCCCTCCCAAAAAGGAACTGCAGAAGAGTAAATTTTTTAGGACTCAGATGCATGTTTCCATGCTGATTACAGTTTGGGATGGAGCAGTACACTCTGGTGGAACCAAACACAGGGAATCACATTTGTTGCTCACATATTAAAATCAAGATATTATGGTCTAATCATCCCACCTAAAATACCTATGGGCAAAGTCCTAATAAGCTACTCCCACATTAGGACTACACGAATAAGTATTATTGTTTGTATTTTTTTTTTTTTTAGAAAGGCTCTCCATCATCACAAGACAATAAAAAAAGGAAAAAAGGATCTCACTAATAACTGTATTAAACCTTTCCAAGCAAAATTTTTTTAATAAGGGATCTATCACATGGCTGAACTTCTTTGAGGTGACAGTGACATGACTTATAGAGCCTGGGCTCTGTGATCAAAAGGATTACACACATTAGCATCCTACTAATCACAGCAGGACAGGCCAGCCCATCAGGCCAGGACTCATGGAGGAGGGATCCATAAACAAACATTTTCTCCTGGTCACAAATGTGGCTGGGAGCAGAAGCATTCCAAGGTTGGTGTGGTCTTCTCTTCTTTCAAAGAGATAAGGATTGTGTCTTCTGAAGTAAATAAATTCTCAGCAGAGTCTTACACATTTGTTTGTTTACTCATTTTCGGGTGTTACCATCCTTTCCTGTGGGTTATCCCTTTTATATTACCCTTGTATGTACAATCAAATGCCCTCACTTCCGCATTGACCCTGTGCTTCTTCCTSTATTACAGAAGCCTTTGATCTTTCTTTCTTGGATCTGTGTGTCCTGACTGGTAGTCTCAGCAGGATTTCCCCCYGACCCCTTGCTCCACCAGAAAATAAATGCCAAAGTAGCATTTTTATGCATTAGCATMGGAAAAAACTAGACAGATGCTTGAGAAGGCTACATACCATCACTGCTGCAYTGCTGAGGCACTGWGTGTGCCAGGCAGGGCTCCCCATCAGTAAGGAAAGCCCAGGCTGCTCAAGGGTTACCCAGTTCCTGAGCACAGATAACCCCCTGGACCA
Organism: Malurus melanocephalus; assembly: GCF_030028575.1. Classification (NCBI taxonomy): domain Eukaryota; kingdom Metazoa; phylum Chordata; class Aves; order Passeriformes; family Maluridae; genus Malurus; species Malurus melanocephalus. The sequence continues at coordinate 277,495 of NW_026623450.1, forward strand.
ACAAGGTGAACAGTCATCATTGTAAGGGGGAAGATGGACCATCCTGAAATTTCAGAAACAGCTGTTCATTTTTCTCTCTCTGTCATGCTCTTAGTGACTTGCAGGGTGCCATCAGCACTTTGAAAAAGCGAAGAAGAATCCAGCCTTTAACTTTTTTCCTTTTTCTGACTATCTCAGATTTTTTTCCCTTGCCTCACCATTTGAGACAGTCCAAGCTATGGCTGACAAATTCCATTAATATCCTGACTGTAGTACTCTTGGGCAAAGAGGCTCCTGCAGCTTTTTRTTCCCCGCAGGCACTGCCAATACCAGAAGAACTGAGGGTTATTTCTAGGTAGATGTGAAAAGATGCCATCAGTTCACATAGAGACCTTAACAATYGCATCAGACTGCTGAAAAGCTGACCAACCCCTTCCTTCACAGCTGGAACTCCTGAGTAAGTTTCCCCAGCAAGCCCAACTCCACTGGCCCTTGCWCCAAAGCACAATAACAAGTTTGCAGAAAGCAAGATAACCCTTTCCACTCAAGGATTAGAAAACAACATCTGTTAAAACCCAAATAAACTGCTGTAATGGCTTCAGCAGGAGACCCAGAGGATTTCAGAGATGCAGCTCATGGCTTGGTCAACACATTGTGAACAGCAAATTACAAGAGAACAATTGTTTCATACCAAGCTCTCCCACCCCTGAACTCCCTGAAGGTTAATTAGGATGGCCTCTGGCCAAATTAATTAGAAGAGAAGATTTGGGCAGTACTTTGCTATGCACTCGTAACTAGTTCCAAGGTGACCAAGAAGTTCAGAAATGCCTCACCTTCCAAACTGAGCTTGCTTGGCAAAAAACAAGCTCACATGTGCCATGTCATTCCTCTGACAATCAGGAGAARCACTTAAAAGTAATGTTTTCCTAACTAACAGCTAACGTAGAAGAACTTTCTGCATCCTTCCCACTGAACAATATGCCCTTGTTTATTTTCTGTGTGCTTTTTAGGTCATAAGAGGCCAGTGAAATTATGCATCTAAAGAACAATATAGTACTGTAATATGCCAGTTGGTACACACAGCCTGGCAGACCCTGAAAGATCCGTCATTTCCAAGAGCTGGCAAATACATGTTCCAACATGGAGAAATACTCAACATCAGCATAGGAAGGGCCCAGCCTTTGAAATGACAGCCTAAATTAGTATTTTAGTTGGTATTCTAATGTGCCCTGGTGGCGCGGCTTAGCGACCATCCTGCCTTGAGGGGCACGGCCGTGCCCAGCTTCTCTACCCCACGGCAGCAGTCTGCCTCAGCTTCCTCCTGTTCCTGCTGCCCTAAGCATCCTTGGAAAAGGGAATAGCTGRCAGGACCACACTTTTTTCCTCCAAGTGGTACCACCGTGATGGTGCAACTGCACAGCATAGTAGGATAGGGCAGATCTAGTCCCTGTAATTACAAACTGAGTGCTGGCACAAATTAAGGCTCTTACAGTGCATCTCTGATTTGCAGAGCCCTTCTCTGTCATTAATCTGATATTCTTTAGTTTGAAGCTGGAAGGTTGCTATTTTCCATGCRTCTGTTACACACAAAAAGCAACAGCCATTCTGGGCAAAATCGGAACTTCTGAAGTAACAATGAGAAATTGCTTCAGCTCACGCAAAGAAGTGCAGTTGAATACTTTTCAGCAGGACACAATTCTCATTGTCACTAGCCAAGATTTAATGCCTTGACTCTGTGAATCAGATTGACTACTTAGAACAGTTACATCGTGTGTTCACTT
>NW_026623450.1:280688-296760 GCF_030028575.1 Malurus melanocephalus
GCTCCGCGGGGCAGCGCCGCGTCGGGGTTTCGGGAGGCAGGGGGTTTGCTCCGCAAAGTTGAGCGGGAAGCTCCTGCCCTCTCTCTGTCTCCCCAGCTGAGCACAGCCCATGGTTCTGCTGAGATGAACGACATCAACTTTTCCAGCGCAAGGAAAATCTCCATCTGTCAAGGATGGAGAGGGACAAGAGGGGCGGCACTCTTGTCTTTCCGAAACCTGCTGTTCCTGCTACTGCCCTGCCATGCACCCAAAGGGCTTGTCTTCAACATGGTTTTCAAGCGTTTTTGAAGCATTGCTGGTTGCCTGCTTCCCCACCCCTATCCGCCCCATGATTTATCCAGCCGCTAGAATAATTTGCAAATCTCTTTTGGTTTAATGACGCTCTCAAAAAAGAATATGTTTGTGAATCATTTACTTTAGTAATTGGTTGGGCCCATCAACTGCTCGCCCTGTCTTAATTGACTTTTACCCCAGGCTATCAAAGCACTTTTAGACATGTTCATAAATTGAGTCCTATTCAATATGTGCTCTAGTTAATAGTGAGAAAACAAGGGCAGTAAAGTTACATGATGAGTCCAAGGTCACAGGAGAAGTCTGCAGGAGAGCCCAAAACCAAATACCTGGTTTCCTGGTGGCCCGGTTTCACAGGGTTCTGGGAGTAATCGTCATTGACCTGTTTTTCCTAGGGACATCTCCCTTTTTCTTCCAACAGTGACAGTGTGAGCCTGCAGCTGCTGACACATGATGCAGTCACCAAGGACAATGCCACCAGCAGCAAGGAGACCTTCAGCAAGACCCCTTGCACYCTGTCTCTGCAGGGTACACGTGAAGTTCTTTGTGGCTTTGCTGGTTGGGAAACACCCGTGTTTTCCCATGGTAAAGCCTTGTAGCTGACACAGCACTCAATCAGTAGAAGGTTTAGGTTTTGTCACAGAGCAGYTTCATGTGGGTGTGACGATAGCAAGGGTTTCCATCACGGAAGCCATGCTGCCACAACTTATGGTTTATTATTTAAATATCTTTACTCTGACAGGCAAATTGGTAGTTCTGGGGTTTTTTAATACTTGTCTCCACTGTGTTGTAAGAAAAAAATTCCAGAATGATTTTCTCATCTGCATGGCTGCAGCTCTGAGATGTTTGTTCTCCTCGGTTGTAGGAGACAGTCCTGTTTATGTCCCTTCTTCCTGAGCCAAAAGCTTTTGCTCYGGTTGAGTAGCCATGGTGCACCACACAGAGCAGCTCCTTGTTCCTGGAACTCATGACTTTCTGTTGGGAAAACTGCTTCGGCCCTGGATTTAGGGGATGGGAAAAGGCAAGAGGAGGTGAGGAGAACAGGCTGAAAGGTTCCATTGGACCATTTGAAACTGGACCATTTACTGAACAATGTCAAAGTGAAGGGAAGGGACATCTTTTTGTCTTCATGATGTCACAGCCTGTAGAGAGCATGATAAAAGCTCAGAGGACAGCACACCTCAGAKCTGCCTCTCTGCACCTGGGGCTAACTTTTGCTATATCTATTCTGGGAACACGTTGTGGACTSCAAAGGGAGGTGCAGTCCTTGCAAGAAGACACTCCTGATGATTTCTTTGGAGTCCTGCAGTCAATGAAGGTTTCCCCTGAGTGAAGTCAAAGGACCTTATAGCTAAAAAAACAGAGCCAAAGCTCCTAAAAAAAGAAAACAATGCCCCTGGCCCTAGGTCTCCTGTTACAGAGAAAAACCTGGAAAGGTGAGCTGAACATAGCTCCGCAGTCAGACACCAGAAAGCAAACATGGTTTGTGAGACAATATGAGGGATGTCTTGGGCTGGATTCACAATTAACAAATGATGGCTGGCAGCCCCAATTCGTGTCCAAGGGGGATCACCCAGAGGRTTAGTGTAACATACAAAGCCATCAGTCTGTGATTTGGGAAGTCTGAAGATTGTGCTTCTCGSTATCAGTGCAGCTTTCACGGCCTCCCTTTGCCTCACTGCATCTTGCCTTCAGCCTGTTAGAGACTAAGTTCTTTGGGCAGATGTTGCTTCTGATTTTGCCTTTRCCCCGTGCTCAGATCAGTGGTCTCAGATTGCTGCAGCAGTGCAGATTGTGTCTGCCAGGAGAAGGGTAAAGATGAAGGAAAGCAGAGGAGGCAGGAAAGCAATTCTGCTTTTTGATGGTCAGTGTGCACAGCTGATAGAGTACTGCAAAGCCCACAGTCCTGCAGCTGCCTGAGGAGGTCTCCCTCTCCTGGCTCTTTCCAGAGAAGGAGACCATAGCCAGACATTCTTCTGAGAATGCCAGAGCTTCATAATTTAAAAGGCTGGAAGAACTGAATGTGGCTCTCTATAAGAGAGAAGCTTACAAATAGAGTTTGTGGAAGAGAAGAGAGCATTAAAGCCACTGCCCTGTCATGTAGGACTCCTGAGATGGGTGAAAATCAGTGTGATGGGGGAGGGTGACTCAATGAGGCAACAAGGAGAGAAACATGATTTTCCCCCTGCAAGGAGAAGGGCAAAGAAACCACGGATCGAAAGCTGATGGTGGCTYTATGCACAAAGCTGGGTCACTGGACAGGAGACAGTGGGGCTGTGTGAACCCAGCAGAGAGCAGAGCATCCYGTGTGTCACAGCAGGTGGGTTCACACCAGGATCCTGTGGAACATGGCACAGCCAGATCTGCGTGCCTGGGCAGGCAGGGAACACCAAGACTCGGCTCCTCGGGAGACAAACAGCAGCGCCTGCAAGTCTGGCCTGCAAGTGGCCRTTATGGACAGAAACTGTGGAAAACAGAAACACACAAACACGAGAAAGGCAGGCCAGATGGGGGGAATACAGATGAATTAATTTACAGGGACGGAAAAAGGAAAAATACAGAGATGTGCTGCACACCAGCCAACTCTTCAGCAACAGCACTGCTGCATGTCATCGCTGGGACAAGTGAATGGGAASTTGTGCTCTGCTCGATGCAAGTTATTGCTGCTTTATGCCTTTATAATTCCCTCTGGCCTCAAAACCTCCCTGATCGGGAGTCCTCTGTTTATGTTTTATGTCCCATCAGCAGTGTCGCTGTTCAGGGTCAGAACTTTCCTGCCATTCCTACAGAACTTGTTGCAGGCTGGGAGCCTCATTTCTGGAAGTGATCATTCATCAGTGCTCTTTACAGTGAAATCAAGCATATTTTTTCATAATTTGGTGGGGTTTGAAGTGATTAGGTGCATTAATTACTCCCCAAAAGACTGTAACAGGTTTTGTCTTAGATCCAGTTGCCAGGAAAATATTTAGGAACATATGCTGAAATCACCACATACCTGAAGTTTACCATAACTAACTAGCCMCAGATGTGCTATTAAAGCCCTGCTTATTTTTTCCTCTTGTCCATCCTATATGCCATGTTACAGCCATGATATATTAAACTTACTTAGAACAGCTGCTAGTCATAAACAAAACAGCTATTACCTTTTTGCAAGAAAAAATTCACATTGCCCATCCCAACAGTAATCACCTGTTTATACAACTGGCGCCTCTTTTTAGCTTGGAACAGAGAAACTTCWGATATTTTATTGCTACATCAAGGGAAACACTAAACATTGCTRTGGAGAAGGGAGGTTTTCATTTGCCAGTTCTCTGGTGCTTCTTTGGCTGTATCTTGACTTGGTATTCAGGGATTCTTTTTCTGGACTGCTTTATTGCTTCCTAAGCACCCCAAAAAAGCAGATGGGGTGGGTGTGTATTGAATAGAGAGAAATAGTTCATGATTCGAGTGGTGACCATTCTGCAAAGATGATTTAATTCACAGCAGTTGCTGTCTGTGCAAGGTGTTGAGCTAAGGCTGCTGGGAGGGAGAAATAGTGCACTGATGGTATTTTCCTTTAAGTGTCAGGACTCAGCTATCATGTCTGTCAGAAGTACCTTAAAGTCCTAAAGTATGACACATGGAAGTGTTCTGGGGGAAGGAAAAAATGGGGGAAAAAAAGCTAAAAATAAAAGATTATTTAACACAGAGGAAGCATACACCCATATCGTGTGAGTTCCTGAACATTGTGAAGACTGATGAAAAGGCTGAGGGGTGTGGCACACAAATTACCCTGCAGAATTTAGCTGGTTTACATTAGAGAAAATTAGGTAGAGCTTCCAAAACTTTTGAAGTGCTAAATATTGTTAAAACAATCCTTAAAACTCTTTCATTCAAGGACTTGGCTTAGGGAACTCAGAAAATAACTAATGAGTTTCTCATCATAACACCCAAGAGATGGGACATTATCACGGTAATTACCCCTGTCACCCAGCTGAGGAGGAGAACAGTTAAGCCTTGTTTTTCAGGGGAGTTTCTTGACCAAAATATTTGTTCAGCATTCAGCTGAAAGGCTCTTGAGGAGCATTAGAATCTCCAGCTGGCCTCTCAGCAAGGTGTCAAAGCGAGGAAGAGACATACCCAAAGATAGGGGAAATGAAAGGAGAATAGTTATGCTGTAGCAAAGCATGTTGATGTTGGATCTATCCTGTTTTTCTGAGTTTAAAGTTGGAATGCTTGCTACTCCAGAGGCGACTGATTCCTACATTCACTTAATAAAGTACYACAGATTTGATGCTTTACATACAAGGGTAAAAAGTGGTGCATTACAGATGTTACGGCAGCCATCTCTGTGAAGCTGCACAGGCTCAGCAGTGACTGCCATGCTGGCATTCCTGCAAGAGATGTGAGCTTCATTTGATAAGGAGGGAAGTCTCACTGGGAAGTGAGAGGTGCAAAGCTGGGAAAGGATCTTTTKCCAAGCACAGGTTTTAGCTTGGTTTCTCTAATAAGAAATTAGCAAGAGCTGTGAATCCTATTAACAACATCGTGTGGATTAGTGCATGGAGAAAACAGACTTCAAATAAGCTGAAAGCAGAGCAGCCTTTGGTCAGATCTCAAGAGTTCCCACAATGTGTTGATGATGTCTGGAGAAATGCCTCCTTCACCTTTATTGTGAGTGCTCAGCAGCCTCTGGGCCGTGCCTGATGTCCAGTGGAGTGAAATCAAGCAGGGGGTTCCACCCTGTCCTCCCATCAAATGCCTGGCTACAGCTCAGTACCACSCCACTGGCTCTCCAGATCCACTGTGTCAGGTTCAGATACTGACCTGCTGGAGTCAYGATGGAGACTGAAAACAAACTGAGGTTACCCACAGGCATTCACTAAAAATCCTTTGCCTTTTTCATTAAATGAATTTCAAATTTATTTGGGGAAAAAAAAAAAAAAAGAAAGAAGCAACTTCATCTTCAAAACAGCTGTGATCATATTCTTACTAACGTAGATAATTTAACTTGCAAACACAAAATGGGTGCTGAGCAGGTCTTTATCAGGGTGAATAGACTCTGAAATAGTGGAGAATCTGGGGGAGGAGAARCAGAAAGGCCAGAGTGATAAAGGTATGTGAAGTAATGTAGAAACCCRAGAGGTCATTTGGGAATGTCTCCTCCCTCTCCTGAGCATATATGTATGAACAATTAGCTGGAAGATGGCAAATACAGTACAGATAAAAGGGTTCTTATTTATTTACAGTGATACATCTAGGCTGTTTAGWRGCAACTGAAGCCCTGGGRATTTATTAGGAACAAACAAAAATAYACTGATGGCAGAATAACCTATAGCTACAGCAGTAAATATAAAGAAATAGAGTCTGGAAAAATTATACTCTTCAAAACTTTGGTCAGACTGTAATTWTTGGGAAGATAAAGGAAAGCTGCCTTGGTGCAGGTTATCCCTTCTCACAGCCCCAGGCACAGCCATGTAGAGAGGCTCAGAGGTGCCAAGGCACCCATGTGCAGCAGGCAAGGGCACGCAGCAGGAYGGGCAGTCAGAGCACTGGCCATGGGCTGTGGGCCTGCTTTTGGCACCAAAGTGCTCTTGCTTGCCCTCAGGAGATTGGGCATTAATGCCTTTGGGTGACTGTCCTTGCCATGCTTTGGGTACCACTCATGCTGGAGCCCCCGCAGCGAGCCTTCTCCTGGGGAGCGCAGGTTTCCCTGGGGAGGGGAGAGCATCCTTGGAATTTTGTGCTTTAATACACAGCAAAAATGCTCTTTCTATAAATGCTTTGTGTTGTAGYTTCTATTAGGTCCATAAGGACTGAACTAATAGCTATTTAACTCACCTTTAATTTCAGCTTATAGCTGTGGTAACGTAAGTTTTCAGATGTTAAGTTTCAAAAGGCAGCTCTGCCCTTTCTGAAATACTGCCTCCCTCCAGTAGATCTACATGAGCTGCTTTTTTGAGATCAAGGGGAGAAAGCTATCTACAGCAGGATGTTTGGGTGTTTTAATAAGAGAATTTGAGCACAGTAGCAAGGGTAGAGTGAAGAAAGGCTCGTTTGTGAGCACTCAAAAAGTTCAACAAGAGTTTGCAAGACCCCTTCATGCCAGTGCATTCCCACAGAGAGCCTCACCCAAAAAGCTGAAATTACAGCCTTTCTTGGTTAAAGAAAAAAAAAATAGGAGAATGACTTGTAATTTTTGGACCAGAAAAGCTATGTTTATGTTCCAAAAACCAGCCCCTTGAAGACGTGACTGTCATGCAGGGTTAAAGAGCAGRCAGAAAGCCCACAGAGGGACGAGCCTTGGCCACTCAACACCCCGCACCAGGCATCTGTCTCCTCGGGCGAGGGGATGCTCCTGTTATCTCTCTGATATAYAACAGAGTGTCGCGGCTTTCCGTATCCAAACACATCTTGACACTGGAGATTGCACAGATCCCAGGGCTCTGGAGGGAGGCCAGGGATGAGCACCRGCCCCAGAGCAGCTCACCGCCACGGCAGCAGCACAGGCGGCGCGGGAATTGTTATCAGGGAGCGGTGACATGTCACGGCCGTCTCGGATGGGCCGCAGGGTCAGAGGATTATGACTCAAATCCATTCTTCATAGAAAAATCTTTTCCAAATGCCTGACTATGCTATGAAATCACACAGGGAGTGTGCTGTTATCTCTGGGGGTGGGACAGACCCACCTCTGCTTCATGCAGAAAACAAAAAAAAAAAAAAAAAAAGAAAAATACAGCTGTGCAAAGCGTCCCTGTTGTACAGAGCCAGCTTTCCAAGCTGCTTTGCTTCCTTTCTACCTGCTTGCAGACAGGTTTAGTGGATGAGTGGGGATATGTTTCAGCCCCACAGCAATAAATTTGCCTTGTGCAAGGATATTTTAGCCTTGAATTTGACTCTATTTACTCTCTTATGCTTTTACAGGCACTTCTGCAGACACTGATGTCATCCCCATTTCTTCSCTGCTCTCCCCTGGAATTTTTTCATGAAGAGATAGGAGAGGAGACACATTTTYGGAAAGTCATTGGTACCAAGAACTTACCTAAGCAGCATTACAGAAACATGGTTTTGCTTCACAACATTTTAAATTACAGCAACTGTGCAAAGGATTGCAGCATCAGAATGTCAGCCTGCACTATGAAGGTTTGCAGGTCTGTAGGGACCGCATTTGGATTTGAAAGTCATTGAAATCTATTAGTTATGTTGTAGAAGTTTATTCTGATATTACAAAGACATCTTGCTTGGAAGGCAGAGAAATTCAAGCTCTCTGACCAGAAGACTTCCCTCATCAAGCTGAATTTTTCCATTTCTCTCCTTCCTTCCAGGACCAGAAAGAAAATGGAACCAAGCACCAAAATAAAAGATGTTTTTTTGGCAGAGACTAACACAGATTTATTAAAAGATATCCATGTRCATTATCCTAGGTGGGTTTGTTCTGAGGTCACCTGCACAATTTATACAGCCCCAAATTCACTAAAGAGCTTCCAGACTCATCAGTGCAAACTACACCTCTACCTCACCATATTTTCTCTGCCTYGGGTGAGAAACAACACCACTGAAGCCTTATTTATCACATCCTTTCCTTGCCTGGATCAAGCTTCRCCCCTGACATTTGGGCACATTGCAGCACTGTGATACAGAAGCATCCCTTAGAGAAGCCAGGCTGGTTTAAGGCCGGGGTGCTGTGGGACATTTACACCACACACACTCTTTAATTGCATCACCACTGTGCCCAATCCCAGTCACACCCTCAGGCAAGATCCTATTCTGGGGGTCCCACATTCCCCTATCTAGATGGAGTGAAGCCTCATAAGACCTGCCTTCACCTTACAAAGGYCTGAACTAGAAGGAGATCCTTTGTTCAAGCTGTTTTGGAGTGCTCTGGAGAAAAACAGCCAGCCACTCTTCAAATGAACGGCTGTTTGAAAGGAGATGAAACCCTCCCCTGCAAATGAAACTTACAGCCAGGCAGCCTACATCAGAGAAGTCAAGCTGCACCACTCCAAGGGGAAAGTTAAAATAGAACTGAATCTTCTTACCTCAGCTCTGCCTTTTGTTGTGCCCTGCAGGCAGCGTTCACCTGAACTTGCATCCTCCAAAGTCAGTGTATGCTTGCCTAAATTGAAAAATGGCACACATAGACCTATCTTGTTCTTCCCATCATTTCTAAAAGAGCCTCTGTTGTCCTTCAATTCAACATGAGCTTAGTGGTCATGAGCAGCACCACTAACCATGTAGGTACTTGACACCTTTCAGAAGGGAAGCTGAAGAGCGAGTTGCAAAGTTGTCAGATCCTTACAAGTGGCCATTCCAATTTTAAAAACAGRGGCAAAAAATCCCTACAGAAATAACAGTGCTGCTTTCAGATGCCGTCCTCCTCTACTCCCCAGGAGCCACCTTTCTCCCTAACAGASTCAGATGTGTGGATAGTGGGAGCTRCATGCCCATTTCAACAYCAAGTCAGTGGTTCTARCCTGGATAGATTTCGGGACTGCACTGGGCTGATGGTCCTGCAGTGAAGGAACTTGTGCTGAGGGGCGTTTCCTTGTACAAATGATGAGGGAAACAGCTTGGGGCAATGACACTGTARCCCAGTACAGCTGTTTCTGCAGCAATCATTTGCTCACATTCTAGGATGCATTAAAATAGCAGCTTGGAGCATTTCTGTTGCTGCCTCTCCTCTGCCTGGGCTGTTGTTAATGCAACACTCACTCAATGAAGTGTTTAGGATGAAGTCCAAAAAAGCACTTAGGTGCCTAAATCCAAGACAGCGGTTCACAGCTGCCTAAGGACTTGGGTTCCCCCTCTTGCACACCCCTTCCCTGAACCTSTTTAAAAACCTGGCCTTCTGCAGTAGGTTGACTGGAGGTGCTGTTATCTTGACTGGGCTTGGCCAGCAGAGCCTGTCTGCTGTGTCTGTGCTGTCCAGCCCTGGCTGTGTTTGGGATACTCTGATGCTCTGCACTGTTCCTGAGCTCTGAATTCAGCAATCACAGCTGATCTTGCTCAAATTGTGGCCAGCGCTGGTCTTCCCAGCTGGTGTGGCACCGTGGGGCTCTTTGCAGCCAGAGGGTCATGAAGAATATGGCACAAATGTGATTTTATGCTGACAAGGGAGGAGGCTGCCACTAATCTGGCTTGAGTATGTTTTCTCCCAAGTAACACTCTCCTTCTCCYGCTCTCTAACAGGGGTCTGCAGTGGAAGGGATGAAGATACCATTCACAGAAAAAGGGTGATCTCTCCTCCACTTCCCTTGCTACTGGTAACCTGGTGGAGTCAGATCTGGCATCTGCTGCCTCTGTGGAAGCTGGGCKGGTCATGGGATGCCAGGCTCAAACCTGCTCATRATGCCACYTATCAATACAAATCTATACATGAAMAGCTTAAAAGCATTCATAACAAGGTAAAAAATTCCTCCAATAACCAACTCTTCTACTACTTTGCAGAGTACATCTGTCCATGAGCCGCTTTTCTCAACACAGAGATCAAAATAGTTACAGAAATCTGGTTATCAAATTCCAGTGACTTACAGGGAATGAGAAAGAGCATAGCTGTTCTCTAAGACAGCTTATTCACCTTGCTCCTAGAAAAGCCACTTTCTTCCAAGGAAGCTCTTTGAGTAGATGACAAACTGAGGCACTCATGCTGGGAACTGATTCTCTGGATTGGCAGCAACCCTTGCCACAGCCTGAACGTGTCTGGGTGCTCTGAAAGCATCTCTAGACCAGGTTCACATGTTGTGCCATAAGAACCTTAAGCTTTTCCAGATTTCTCCTCCTGTCTGATAAAGCTATTAGGGCTGTGTGTGACAGACACTTGCACTTTTCAAATGCTTTTTTCAGGTAGGGCTCTAAATGCAYGAGCTGTTTTCTTCATTAAGCCCTYCAGTTACTGCTCTTTACCTAAATCCAAGCTGGGCCATAAAAGGCTTAATCGATGTAACACATTCACTTGTGATGATGTCAGGGAGCCACTACACCCATCTAACAGAGGAGCTGATCTGCTAGCCAGCAAATTTGGGACGACAAGCAAGGTTTATCATGTTAAACCAGATGCCATCAGCACCAGCCTTCGGTTCTGCAAAAATGCTCCAGTTCTTAAAAAAGGTATTACTGAGATGTGTAAGGAAAACATGAGATCTGAGCTGCTTCCTGCTCCAGCTTTCTGCAGTTGGCACCTCTTCCCACAGCCAGGAGGAGAGCCTGATGTGGAAGCATGTTTCTGAAATTATTTCAGAGATGAGATTTGGTGTCCTCTCTGCCTACAYGTGTCCTCAGCAGGAAAACTGCAGAGCAGCAGAAGAGGGAAGATGAGAGCTACTGTGGGACAGAAAATGAATCTCCTGTAGATCTGTCCATGCATGTGTGTCTGGCTGGGCCCCATCCTCCAGCCATGCTGTGATCCATATTTCAAAGGGACCATGATTCCTTCTCAAATTACTGCTGCTGGCAGAACAGCAGAGCTGGCAAGTGAGCTTTCAGGAATGTCTTTATCCTTCACGATCCATATGAAATAGGTCCAAGTAGTAATATTTTTGGAGAGCCAGATACACAGATTTTGCAAAGGTTGGGAGCAGCAAAGCACACTATTAATAAAACAGTCACAGTGCTCTTGGTTTTGGTCTTCTTGTGATAATTATAAGCAGAAGTTTTCTTTTGTCTGGTCAGTTTCTGCTGCTTCAAATTTAGAGCTGTCAGAGAGAGATGAGCAAGAGAGCTTCGTTCAATGGACAGCAGTATCTGATTCAGCRAATGCCATCATTCTGCTTTGGCAGGGTCAGTGGAAGAGTAAAGAGGAACTTGTCTGAGGACCCACTCTCCCATCCACTGTTAACACAATTTTAGCTCAGAGCAGCCTACCAACAGTGTCTTGGCTTGGAGAAAAAAAAAAAATACTTTTTTTTTTGATACATGTAAGCATATCTATCACTGTAGAAAATGGCAAAAGCTAAAACTACATTGCCATATTTATTTTATTCATGCTGACTTTTTTTAACATGGTACCTTCAACAGGGAGAAATAAAGGACATATTCTCAAAACACTGGRAACTAGATACAAAAGAGAAGCTGCTCATAAGTGTCGTTTTGTATGCTCAGCCAAACATGAAAAAACCCCAAAGCCTTCTGGCAGCATGAACCTGCCTAGGAGCAGGGATATTCTTCTGATAATCAATAATTTTCTCTKCAAATTTTCAACTGGTAAGTCTCAACAGCTACAATTAAATATCAAAGTCTCAATACTCCAGAGGCCAAAGCACCCACCATTTCACCTCATTTGTAATTTAACAGATTTATCATTTACACCATGATGTCTGTTTTAAAGGAAATCCCAGTGGAATTAGCCAATACTAAATTTCAGGTGCAGGAGGAAAATGTGCAGCAGAGCATATTTATGCTAGAGACAGACTTGTGCCTGGGTACACTGCAGTGGATATTGCTGAAAAGGGCAGCTTTTCTGCAAAGTTCTGTTATATCCCCTCAGCAGGAAACAATTATCTGTAATACCAATTTCCTGCAGAATTTTGCAAATCCTTCCCTACAGGGATTTCACCTTTCTTTGTTTTCCCTGCACTGCACAGAAAGTCTGACTGCAGCGATACAAAATCAGATCTGACTCATTTTTATTTTCAGCCTCTGGCAGCTGAAGGGAATAATCTCATTTTTGACTAGAAGGAGATGAGCAAACAGGGTAAGGGCTGGTGATGTGAGTCCCAAGAGGACCTGCAGCAATGCCTTCCCACTGCACCCATTTCATGCTGTGATGCCCAAAAGCAGGGGTGGAGGATGCAGTGGTCCCCGCTCCAGGGGCACTCATGCCTTGGTAGCAGAAGGGGTCCCAACCCAAACATGCCAGGGCTCCAAAACATCTGTGGGAAGGAGCACTGTCATAACCAGTGCCTGCCTGGAGCAGCCCCCTRCAACACCTGCTGTCACCCCCTATGTCCTCCATGAAATCCCCGTGACAGAGCCCCAGGCTGCCTTGAACCGCTTCTGTTTCAGCTGCAGCGCTGTGGTGTTGTGAGGAGGATTACAGCCATGGTAACCAGGAGTCACATTTTCAGTGATTTTCTGCATCTTTTCTCTTTTTCCTTGTGAGCAAGATCTGTCCCTGTGCAGCTTCCTGGCACTGTGGGCACGGCCCTGCTGGAGCAAGCAGCCCTAAAACCAGCCCAGGCACACGGGGTGGGTGTCTGCCTGTTCCTCCCACCCTGGAAAGAAACTCTGAGCCCAGCCTGGGGGTGCTCAGACTCCACTCTGAGCAGGACATGCTCAGGGAAAGAGGCTGTGTGGGGTTCATTGGGGAGGGGGTGGGAATCCGGAGCAGGGACAGAGCAGAGCCTCAAGCACTTCAGAATGTTCAGACCTACTGTATGGGAAGGTTTCCTTGCATAAACCACTTTGTTCCATCTCTGCACACAGCTTTAGAGGTCCTTGGCTCTGTGGTTAGGTAGGGTGAGGCTGGAATGGTTCATTTTGCTGTCCCCAGAGTCTGCAAGCCCAGCAGCAGTGGGGCCTGGCCCACAGCCTGACAGGGCCAAGGAATTGTCCCTGTTGGATTATTGAGCCACATTTCCCACCAAGAAGAGGATTATGAGGTTCTGTCAGTCCATCTGCACTGGCAGCGTGTACCTCTGCTGCAGCCAGAGGTGTTCTGAGGCCATGGAGTCCCCGTGGGTTTGGGACACGCGACGAGCTGGCTCTGTCCCACCCCGCTGTCCTTTGCCCAGGGCAGGGGGCTCCAGGCAGTGCCTGAGGCTGCAGCAGAGCCCAGACCCTGCAGGAAACCAACCTGACAGGATCCCACAAGTCACCCCATCCCTGTTTGTCCCTCCTCGTCCCCAGCTGTTTATTAACTCCAGCCCAGATGACCTGACATTCAGGTAAGCCAAATCTGATTTTCCAGCTGAGGGAGCCCTCAGATCTTTACYGCTTCCAAACAGATTTCATCAAGGCAAGCAGCGTGCCCAGCTGCTGGCTGGAGGAAACTCAGACCTTTGCAAAGCTCTGGCTGAGAAACAGAGACAAAGAGCACAGGAGCAGCCCTGGATACAGCACATGGCCGAGGGTATGACCTGGGGTGTCCCAGCAGGGCCCGTGGGTGGCCCAGGATTCACCCCTCTCCAAAATGCAGAGTGCACCAGAGTGATGTCATGTGGGCCACTCAGGTGAACTGGTTCTGTAAAGCAGGAAAGGCAGGAGGATCCCAGCCTTTGGGGGTACAAGAGAGGWGGACAAACCAGGTGAAGGAAACCCTAAAATATAAAGAACACCCTTTGATGTTTATTGAATTGTTATGTACCCGGTACTAAACATGGACAAATTAAATTCAAATTTCTTAAGGTGTTACGTTTTTCCAAAATTGCAGACCTGAATTACAACTGTATTTCTAAAATACACTGCAAAGCACTTGTTCCAAAGCAWCATTTTAGTGCCACAAGTGACTCTAAATAAAACAGTGGCAAAATTCTAGTTTTGAGAAGAACGTTTTTAAGTCACAAAAGTCTGAGTAGCTCTGCTCTCCRCTGCAGAAGGGAGTACAAAGTAGGCTGCCATTGCCCAGGCAGTGTGAGTGCTGCTGTGGAAACACAAACCCACAGCACAGAAATTCAAAGCTATGGAGCAATTCTGCAGGGCTGTTAATATAATCCGATATTCAACCCTGATCATTCATCTGTACTAATGGTCTTTTTCCTTGCTAGACTTCTCTAGCAATTTTTAATTAAAAAAATTCCTTTCTCTCTTGAGATCTGAGATGAATGGGATAAAAATGTCGTTCGCATGATAATCAAGGTCTCTGTCAACGAAAGGGCAGGATTTGGATAAATTTGCTACAGGAGCGGGAATATCCCTCAAAAAGGCTGTCCTCTTAACTCCAGAGTCCAGGTGATCACAGTGTTAATTTTGKAGAAGCTGGGAGAGCAACAGCCAAGCGAAGATGCTGCCCCTTGCTCTTTCTTGCCCTCACTCTGCTGAAGTCTGTAAAAGGGGTTGGTGGCCAGATCTCAGCATCTTTATAGGGGATTTTTATTTTTCAGTCTCAAGGTTTAGTTGTTATTTGAATTYGAACATTTTTCATTGAGTTGCAGCAGAGTCACGATGCCCCATGACGAGCTGCAACATTTACAAAAACCATCAAGTCACAGTCTTTTGTTGACTCGAGCATTCCTGGTTGTTTCTGAGCGCCATGGGAGAAGCAGGGATCACAGCCCTCCCCCACAAGACACCCTTGAGGAGGATGGAATTACTGAATTGGGTTTTCTGCTGGGTGTGCTCTGACTGACAGCCAGAGCCAACCCAGCTTGTGACAACTTCATAACAGTGGGAGCTTATCTGCCAGCAGTGCCAATAAAAATAAATCACCTACTTGCCTTGTGCTCTGTGTAAATAAAAACGGAGTCATCAATGGTCTTGTGTGCTTCTACACTACCTCGACGCCCACAGCATTCCTCTTTAAAAATCAAATTGCAGCATTTTRAGAAGGCTACTATGTACTGGAGAAGAACAGAGAGTTGAAGCTCAGTGTGTGTGAATTATGAGATTTCAATACATTCATTGTTTGTTTAAATACTGTTTTTTCAAATTAGGTTTGCATGTATGAGCGTAATGTTCTCATTGACTGGAGCAATGCACAATAGACCACCCACAATTTGGGAGGGTGCCATGGGTTTGTCCCTCTGTGTAGTTTTTCATCCCCATTCTGTCAATATATCTTCAGCCTGGCCTCTACTTGCTCCTTCTAGATGAGCTGGAAGCATATGTGGATCACGTAATTTTCTGCGGTGATCCCATATACAGTTACAAGATGATTTTAAATTTAAAGTCCTCAAAGCCTGTAGAGTTGAGACCTGTACCACTGATCCAAAATTCAGCTTCASCATTTCCCACTCACTCAGTGTGGGAGTAAATCAAAATTTATTCCTCTGAAGTCAGAGATTTACATAACTTTTAAGCAGGGGTAAGTGAACATACCTCATCTGTTAAGGGGGAGCCACATAGCAGGTTTGTTTTATTTTTTTTTAATATACTGGGGTCTCAGTTGTTTTGCAGTAGTTTTGTCATCGTCCCTATTACCAGTCCTCCTACATTCATTAAAAAGTAAATGAGCTGGCAGCCAAATACGACGTAGTGTGTGGAGCAATCACTCTCTCTCAGGTTGCATTGAGGTAAAATTACATAACTCAAAGCCACCAAGGGCACAACCCYTGGCTGTATTTCCATCTGGAACACACATCCTTGCCCCTTCCCCCAGCACTTGYAGGGGAGATGCTCAGACAGGTTGTTATTGATGTCAGCACGAGCTGGTACCAGGCGTGTCTCTGCGCTGGTGAAGGAAAGCATTAGCTCCAGCATCGTTGTGCAGCATTTGTACGTGGTGAGACAATAGACATCTGGCCCTGAGTGGCTACTGGAGCTCTGTAAATCCCCTGGCCTGTAGTTCTGTGCAGAAAAACTGCCTCCAGCACAGTGTGTGACTGCACAGGCTGGAGAAATAAATTAAAGATTGTGCTGGTCCTTACAAAGCCCTGAGCTGTGTAACRGTGCTTTCAGGTCCCCACCTTGGCCCTCGTGCCCAATGCCAAGGACAYTGGTGCCTGAAGAGGGAGACAGGGAACTCTCAGGGGTCTCAGGACTTGMTTGTAAATCCCTAGGGTTTGCTTTGCTGCTTCACGTCCCAGGATTTTAGCTGGGCCAAGCAGCTCAGCATCTGCCCTCGGGCTGTGTGTGTCCCACCTGTGGCCCTGCACATGACATGGGCTGCCCGTGTTCCCCCAGGAGAGCCCCAGCCACAGCCCCAACACCA
>NW_026623450.1:297200-299093 GCF_030028575.1 Malurus melanocephalus
CTGCTCCAGTGCAGGCTGTGCATTGCATCCAGCTGCTGTTTAGGGTACACACCCTAAACCCCTGTGCTATTGACTCAAGGTTAACATACAGTTACCCCAAATCATGAGATTACAAACGCCATTAATATCCACCACTACAGAGAAGCCTGAGAGAGGCAAACCCTCTGTGGAACACACAGCACATTCAATTCTGTGATGGGTGATGCCAACACAAAATCCCTTAGGGTGGATGCGGGACCAAATTCAATTTTCTTTGCACCACCCTACACCTAAACTGACTTCAGTTTGCATCCCCATTGCTTTATGAAGTGAACTGGTGGGATATTTGATCTCCAGTACCAAGAATAGGAATGAAGTGTCTGATTCCAGAGCAAGATATTCTGCAAGTATCTATTTGAGTAGCCAGGTTGGAGGAAAAAAAATCAAACAGAGGGATATGGAAAAATCTTTTTATGCCTATAAAAGGATCACTTCAAAACCACAGGATTTKGTATAGGAACCTTTTTCCTTAAATAGTAGAAACAGTCACTGGGTGCATTCCATCAGTGTAAAAAATGGGGGGTAGATGAGAGCTGCTGTGTGCAGCAGCAATTTCCTCTCCTTCCATCTCTTCTTTTCCTCCCCCCAACACAATTGTACCTTGTCTCAGCCCCAGAAACTATGCTTGTAGAAAACATGGGAACAGTATGATTGCTATATATATATATTTACACACAGAGATATAATCAAACCCATACACACACATATATTTGTGTACATGCTGTGWAGTTAAGGAGGAACTGCATGGTGGGATTTTTCTGCATTCTTCAGGAAACATCTTTCCCACAAAGATGAACTAAACTTGGCAGTGAATTTTGCTGGGTACCTAAAATGCCAGCTCAGGCTCCTCCTGCAGGCTCACACCTGCAGCCTCCTCTGGCCACCACAGCCAGAGCCAGACAGTAAAACCCAGTGCTCTTTGGAGATGGGCCAAATTCTGACCGGCAAAACCCTGCTGACATCTTGAGGATTAGATGGGTGGCTAATCATGACAGCAGGATTTGTGTCAATCTTTTACTTAGGATGGGATGCTGAGTCCCCCAGTKGTCAGTGCGGTGGTCTGGGGGCACCTCTTCTCCTCTGGGGTGAGCAGCTATGGGGGTGGCACTGGGCTTTGGGGTATCCTGTGTGTGCTGCTGTGGGGAGGAGCAGGAATGTGAGAAAGGCTCTTCCAGGGCACAGGACTGCAGTGCCACTTGGAACAAGGGTCCTTCCTCTGCCCTTTCCAGCTCAGGGGTGCCACGCCAACAGAGCACAGGAGGGGAGAGAAGATTTCTGTGGCTCTGGGGTTCACTGAGCAGGTTTGTCTGAGGGTGGTTTGGGGAAAGGTGTCATTTCTGTCTCCAAACTGGAGACAGGCTCAGTCCAGACTGAAACAATTTTGGGGGACTTTTTGAAAAACCAGGGTGCTGTTTTTAGTACTTTATAGGAAGAGTCATGTGCTCACATTAATGTGATRAGAATTTCATGCAAAGGGTCCCCAGGGACTGAGGCTGGCTCCAATCCATCCTTCCATCCCATGCCTAGGTGAATCCTTACAGATGTCTGSATAACCTGTTCTGGAAAACCTTTAATAACAGAACCTGCACAGTCTCTTGAGACAAAGTATTTCAGTGTTTTACTACACATACTATTAGGAACATTCCTTAAATCTGTATTAAATCTTTCTTAACTCCCTCCCAGCCAGACCCAGYACACRCCCTYGCTGMAATTTTAGCATGTGGCTGATATCTACAGCAGAGACARAGAGCAGTTTATTCCTTTCCTTGCTGCTTGGCTCCTCATGTACTTGAAAGCAATTTTTTCTCTTTTTTACACATCTGTTCTTCAGTCAAACCCAGTTTCTTTAGCCTA
>NW_026623450.1:300553-372067 GCF_030028575.1 Malurus melanocephalus
TTTTTTTTTTTTTTTTTATAAACTTGTTTTCTCAATCAATCATCAGTTTATACTGAATATATTGAGGCAGGAGTGCCGGTAAGAACGGCTGTGCACAAACAGGAATGGATATTTAAGGAGTTCAGAACCACTGACAGTTGGTCTKTACAACCTATGTTTTATTTATGTCTGCACTGTGCTGTCTTGGCAGCATTTGATTTAGTCCTGGGATGAAACCCCTGCCTGTTTGCAAACATGGACGGCTTCACACATGCCTCTGATATTAAATAAGTGATTCACACAATGCAAGGAAACATACATTTTAAGAAAACTACCCAGATGCACCAGCTACAGGAGGTGTTGAAGTGTCTCAAAAGACTGAGAATTACAATCTTATTAAAGAATATGMAGACCAGGAGGTGCCAGTCGGGTACCAAACAAGTAAATGCCAAACATGCGGTTGAGCCATATTCAGCCATATTCAGCACCAGGTTAGCCTCCAGTCCATGAATTTTCATCTGATAATGGACTTTGTGCCTGGCTTTTGGCAGTCTGTGTAGAGGACTTTGCCAAAGGCCAGTGCCCTCCTCAGCACCCCAGTGACCCCACAGCAGCAGCCTACAGACAGTTTCACCCAGGTGAAGCTTTCCAACATTGTAGTGACATCCACAGTTGGACTCGATGATCTTGGGGGTCCCTTCCAGCTCAGGATATGCCATGATTATGGGATTCAGTGATTCTGTGATTCAYATCAGTGAGGTCTGTGCCCGAGGGGATTTTTCAGATGAGGTTTCAAGCGGCATGACTGGATCCTGTGCTGTATTAAACTGCTGGTAAGAGAGGTTTGTCTGTCCCTACCCCCACTGGAAGCMGGCTCAGCCCCAGCTCGTGAGTTGTCCTGTCTGTAGCTCGCTGAAAGGGTGGGATAATCCTACTGAAGCCCTTGGTGGGCTGCCCGTTTCCTCCCCTTCCGACTCGCTTGCTTCCAAAACAAATTCCTGTTGCAAAAACTCGGGTCCTTTCAACTCCACATTCCTGCATGTAACACAAACCCTTTGAAAAGGAGGTGAACTGGTACAACTCAGTGAACTCGAAAAGAAAAGGATCCCAAATAAGTGTTGGAAATGATTGGAAACAAATATCTCATAAAACAACATGTTTCTGAGTGTTTCCGAAGCAGTTTGCAATGGTCTGTTTTCAAAAGCATGGAGACTTACCGTGGGCAGGCAATGGAAGTGTGGTAGTCAAGGCCAGCACCATTCCCTTTTTCATAGCCAGAGCTCCAGGGATGGCTGCCTGCAAGAAGAGGGGATTGTGTGAAGGTGCTGCCACTGTCCATTCCACCAACAACAAGAAACCCACCCCTGAAGCCTCTACCTATAGCCCCAGGAMTGAACCCTCAGACCCTTCTGCAGCAGGGACTTTCTGGATTCATTTGTTTGGGTTTGAAGAGGAAGACATGCACAAGCAGGGAGAGGGTCTGGCTCCCACAAATTCAAATTTACAGCTTCAGGAAGATAGTTTCTTTGCAACCCCTTTCCACAGTTTTCTTCTTCCTGTTATCTCTGCAGAAGGCTGAGCATCTTTAAAACTGCATAAGCTTCCCTTAGGGAGAGTATTTTTCAGATCCCTTCTCAGCCCAAGTTGGAACAGGGACATCAAAGGCAAGGCAAATATGGTCCCCTGTTAACTTGGATCCATTTGGAGCTGGTCTGGGCAGCTCCTGCTTGCCACGATGCTCACAGTCTTTCGAAATATTTACTTATCTGACCGACAAGAGAGTTCTTTAATAAGTTATGATGTCTGCAGTTTTGTGTAAACAATTTACAGTGCTGTGATTGATGCTGGACGCTGTTTGGAGAGAGGCAAGACGGATTGTATATACTGGGCTCCAGTTTGGAGAGTTCAGGGCTGGGCAGTATTCTACCTAATAAATAACAATAGTTAAACACTGGGACTCACAAAGCCGCACAAACAGGGCTGAATTAAACCAAAGCTGCTTTGAGCAGACCTTGGCCATGCAAACATCTGAGACCTTTGCAGGGGTGCCTGTTGCAGCAGCCACAGTGCCTGGTTCTGCTTTTGCCCCGTGCCTCGGTTCTCCACAACCCTCCAGCACTTACTGTGCAGAAAGAAACAGCTGATTGTGTGGGTAGGACAGCCAGAACAGATGTGGGGCACCACACTTGGAGCTGCTTCTCCAAATCTAGGAGGGTGAAAGTTGGGAAGTGAGTATCACCATGTGCAGAAGGCAGCCCTGGTCCTTGCAAGAGCACAGTGAAATAAGTGARCTTGCTTCTTTTGGCACATTGTCAGGTCATGCTACACAGCTGGGTTCCTCACTCTTGCATTTTTCAGGGCCTGACATCAGGTCCCTGGGGGCTTCCAGGAGGAGATGGGATTTATTTATTATTCTGCTGCAGTGCTTTGGGTCACAAGGCCAAAGTCCCTTTTGTGGGTGAACACCTTTCACTACAGGTGTGTACAATCATGAGGAAATAGGTGAAATCATGAGGAAATTGGTGAAAGAGGTATTCCCACCTCCAGTAGAGTGACACAGGAGTGTGATTGCTGAGGGTTAGGGGTGTGTGCAGCCCAGCTGGTGAGACGTGGCCACAGGCAAGCACAAGCCTTCGTGAGACACCAGAACAGAAAAGAGAGGGCCTGGACTAATCTCAAACTGAGGAGAAGTCAGAGTCTTCCATTCAGTTCAAACTGGAAGCAAGTTCTTTCACTTCTGATCCATTGAATTGTTTCATTTCTGGAATAAAGCAAACTGGACACATCTGAAACAACAGTTTCAGGACCATGCRGTTCCCTAAAATTTTCTGTAATTTGACTTTCTGACCTGGTTGTGGACAAAAGTATGACTCTCAGAAGATTTCCTGAAATGGAACTGCCAGACCCAGTGGCCATGCAAGAACTACCACTGAAAGTGAAAAGTTTGGAAGGAGAGGAAGAAAAATCCCTTTATAGCTACCAAGTTGCTTTTCAGATTGACTGGTCCAGGCAAAATTTTTTTTAAAACCCTTTATTCTGGAAGTACTATTTCAGACACATTCACTGCCAAAGGTCAACTCCAGGTGCTGTGAGCAAATAATGGCAGGAAATTAAAATGAGGAAATTAACCCTAAAACCGATGCAAGATGTCTGGGTGGATGAGAACTGGAGAAAGGCTCTATGTACCCATGCAGAGAAAAATGTGCTTCCTCTGAGCAAAGAAAAGTAATGAAGTATTGATTTGAAATGATTGAACTGTGATACTTCATCCATGTTGCTGACCATGGCCTTGTCTAATGGAGAGAAAAGTACAAGGAGATCTTTCCCATTCAGGATGGAAAAAGGAAAAGGATGTCTGARGCACATGTTCCACATATTGTATTCACCGTGGGAGGAAAGTAATGCTCAATGCCCTCCTGATGTTCAAAATTGTTCTTGCAATCATCTTCAGCCGAGAAAGGGCTGATTGATCTCCCAGCTTCACCACGAGTGTTCGCTCTAAAAAGGCAATATATTTTCATTTAGTCTGTTAAAGTCTGCACTCAGAACAAGAAGGAGCTCAAGCAAAATTCAGCCTGCCTCTTGCTCCCAAGGGACATTCTGAAGACTCCCTGCACTTAGCAAAGCAACTGAAGGTTTTGGGGGGCCCTAAGGGACAGCAGGATGATGGCACCATTCTCGGTCTCCTTGGAGATATGTCTTGATATAATTAATGACAAAGAGCTGGGGCAAGAATAAAAATGATTCAGAGAAGCTTTGGTATTTCTCCCCAGTTCAGCTCTATGATTAAACCCACACACACCCTCAAATGAGGAGATGAGCCTCAATTATAGCTGAGGAGCAGCATAATGAATTATCTTCTTYGCACCTACTTTAGCTGGTGAGTAATTCAATTTCCAACCGAATCCATGTTGACTATGAGGATTTAGCCAATAATTGATTCATAAAAGTTCTGGAAGAAAGTGGAATTAGAAACGCAGAAGGGCTGTAGCTGTCCTCCACTTAAACATTGCTAATCTAGTGCAAACTTTTTAACAGATAACATTAATGCTACCAACACTTCGGTGTAAATCCATCTTTAACTAAATTCAAATACAAAGAAAATGGTCTGCTAAATGAAGAATATGAATCCTCTCTTTCACATACAATATAAAAATATTTTTATTTGAGATCATGAGCCCTCCTTAGATTWGCAGACTCCAGCCAAACAGTACATAATATATTGAGTGTTTTATGTATCTGTAGGATCTTTTGCTCYGAAAATTCCCAGAACTGCAGGTTATGAAGTTATAGTTTAAATACTATTGAAAAATAGCAGTAGCCTCAGGTTCCTCTTGCCCCCCAGCTGAGCTGTGGAGGAATTGGCATTGCTGTGGCATTGCTCAGCCAYGGTATGTGGGTACCAGTAGGAAGAGACGCCTCTCAGAGCAGTTTTTCTGCATCCAGGGAAAGAACCTATTCCTGGAAGTTACAGGATTGTTGAGTTCCWGGGGCAAAAACAATATAACTTCTGAAACTGTGCCCTGTGACTCTGGGAGCTGCTGGAACAATTTGAGGGCTGGGTCCATAKGTCCTGTGGAGCAGGAATTGGCTTTCAGAGCTGCAGGATCTTCAGCAGGATCTGGCAGAAGGAGGTGCTGGCCCACAGCACTGTGCTCAAGCAGCAAACCAGTTTAATTAAAATTTTTAAATAGTGTTCGGGGTCAATTTTGTACAGCAATTTATAAAGAGCTCAAGGATGTTATTGTTTAAATAAATATTTAAGGGAGATCCCTCTGAGTTTAAACACAGTGGACTGCAGCCTGTGAAAASCAGCAGCATTTGATTACTCATATGCAAGAGGCCAAAACAATCCCTGATGAGCAAAGGCATCAGAGGTGCACAACAGAATTCAGTTTGATTCTCCTTCTCTGAGGTGAGTTATTGAAAACACAATTTCTGCCTAGTGCTAATGTGTAGCAGGGGTACAAACCCTGGCAGTCCTAGCCAGGGSATGCACAGTGCAAAAAAGCCACTCTGCAAGCCCTGCTGGCATTTTGGCTGAGGAGGTGGCTGGGGATGGAAGTGCAGGGTGTAACTGCACAGGTTGCTGTACCCAACGTGCAGCTGAGGAGAAGGGGAAAAGGTGGGTGGTCGTGCATGACCTATCCCATGTGGACTTCAGTGCCTGATGGACGCACAAACACAGACCTGATGGCAGAAGGCTGCACATTGCAGAGTGGGCTCACTTTACAACCCTTCTTGATAGGGTTGAGGGTCAGGGATGGCAACTGGTGAGGGTTTTTTTGTGTGGGGGCTACAGAGCTGGAGCCACCTTCTGTGGTGGGATACATGGAGCTGCTCTCTGCCCTCCAAAAAGACAACAACAGCATGAATATTCATCTGGTAGTAGCAGAAAATAAGAGAAAAAAAGAGAAGTTTTCTGCTGAGGGGCAAGGTATCTAAATGAAAGTGAAAAGATACTAAAAGGCCATATGCAGCTAGAGTGTTCAGTGAGTTTGAGGCTGTCAGGGACCTCTGTATGCCATAAGTCTCATAAGTCTCCGGACTCGAACTGTGGGATTCACAAGGGTGTTATAARTGAATTGATACAAAAAGGACATGGGGGAGTCACAACACTTGTCTCACTGTGGGAAAACTGAATTTGTGTGTGGCTGGAGTTTTCCCAAATTCAACAGTGCAAAAGGCTGAAATGCTCCTCTTCCTCACCCTGTGCTAGCCTCCTTCTTGTGGAAAAGGCAAGGCCTTTCCCTTTTCAGAAATTAGTATTTYTTTCCTGATATGACTGTGTATTCACTCCCCTTCTGCATTTGAGTTGCAAGACAATAGAACACAAAATAAGTCACTTTTCCCAACTGTCCCTGAAATTGGAGGATTCTGAAAAGGTCACACAGCCCAAGTGACATGTGTTTCATGGATTCATCTAAAGGCATGGYAAATCCACTATATTAAGCAGGACCCGATTTATATAGGAGAACACTGTTTGGATTACCAGGATGGTCACTGTAAGGATATTCAGACGGGGCTATGCCTTGGTAGGAGAAAAAATCCCTACATCCATTCATAAGCAATTTTCTCTAATATTTCACCTTAACCCACATCACTGGACAGCAGAAAAACATGAAGGCATATTTGTATCTGAAGGGCAATTGCAGAAAATTAGCAACTTTCTCTCATGTCTGGGATCAATTTGATTCTCTCATGTCATTCTCTCAGGATCTGGAGACCTYAATGTCACTATGCAATTACATTCAGAAATCCACTGTCCAATTGCATTCTGGCATGGATCAGGACAGAAGACCTGGCCCGCACAATCTATGGAAAGATGGGGTGCTGCAAAGTAAAAACTGATAATTTGGGAAAAAAAATGAGACAAAACAATTCATGATTCATGACTAATTGGAAACAAATGAGTAATCATATTACACAAAAGCCCCATTTTGTTCATTGAATTAATTGCATGTACTTTAGTTTGCAGCAGAGGCAAAGTCCCAAGGCACAGTGTTGTGACTGTTGAGGTTGTCATGCTGTACCCACTGCTTTAACTCAGACCAAAACTGTASGAAGAGCATGGGATTCTCTGAGTGGAGTCTGAGCCTCAAGCGGGTCAAACAATTCATCAAGCAGTCATTTGGCTGGCCTGGTTGTGTTAGCACTCGTGAGGTGACCTGACTCTTTCCCCGGGCTGTGTGCAGTGCAAGGAGCCGGCTGGACCAGCTGGGGTGGCAGATGAGAAGGCAGCAGCTCTTTCAGATCTGCTTATGCACAGAAACCTTATKCACAGACCTGACTGCTTCGTTCATGATGTTGCTCCCTGCTTGARATCATCAAAGTTTTAACAGCAACACCCTCCTGGATTTATTTATTTTGTGACAACTTCCACAAGGACATCCCCAGTAAGTATCTCTGGTCCTTCAAGTGTCAGTCTTCTACTCCACTCATTCACACTCATTCAGCATCAGACTTCAGGGATGCCCATTGAC
Source organism: Malurus melanocephalus (assembly GCF_030028575.1). NCBI lineage: Eukaryota > Metazoa > Chordata > Aves > Passeriformes > Maluridae > Malurus > Malurus melanocephalus. Next base: position 307,516 of record NW_026623450.1, read on the forward strand.
TCTTGACCCTTGGAGCAGAAGCCCATAAGTATCCACCACTCCTTTTCCTTTTCTGTTCCAGTTTTCCTGCAAATCCCTGCTTGAAACTCGGGATTGTGACATCCTTGACTGAGGGGAGGCTGTTGGTGTGCAGCAAGCACTGCCTGCTGCACTGACCAACACTGTCTCAGCCCTCGTTCCTCTCTCAGCAGCAGTCTGAGCAGCTCTGACCTTCTCACACTGGTTTGACAGCTCCTGTCCTTCTGATCTTTGTTCCTACACAGTCTCACAGGGCTGAGTCCCGTGTGTGCATGGGGTTCCCAGGAGATGATGAAGATGATGAAACCTCACTGCCTGTCTCTGTGGAAGGAGGGGCTCTCCAGGTTGCTGCATAGTCTACAGTCATGAAAGAAGTGAAAGGACCCAACCATCTTTCCCTGCCACACCAGCAGGAGTGGAAACAAGCAGGCTGCAGCTCCCTACCTTTGGATGTGGAAATCACGTTAAGTAGCACAATGAACACTGAGATTTCWCCATCTGTCTCCAATGTTGCATATGCATGGCATATAAAAATAGGCTATAAGAATACTGTTATGACTGAAAAAATCCATGAGGCAAGAGATGCCAGAATTAGGCCTCCTTTGTGCTATGTRTGATGGTACAATTGTTAATTAGATGAACACACAGGATTTTACYAGAGGTCTCAGCTTTATCCCATGGTACAGGATGGAATGTTTTCACTGGATAGGTTATGGAGAATTTGTTTTTTTCCTTTAGAGTTCAGTGTAGTCCAGGCTTTGTTTTCTTCCCAAGTTCTCAATAAAAATTATTGATTTTCCCCAAACTGGGAATTAAATTACACACCTCCCTGTAGTATCTGGATTCTTCACAAGTGTCCCTGAGCTCTAGTCCCACTTTCAAGGGTGGTGGCCCTTCAGCCATTTGAACACAGTGGAAACAGAGACAGGCATGTGAGCAACAGCTGACTGCACCAGGCACCAGTTTGTGAAGATATTGGTCACTCATCCCAGCTGTCCCCAGAGGGTGACAAACAGACATGGACTGAGCAGGAGTGTTCAGCACCAGGCACACTGGGCATGCTCGAGGCAGAGCTCCTACCCCCTCCCATCCCAGCCACAGAGATTCTGGAGCAGGGTCTTATGGCACAAGYGACAGAGGAGCACCCCACAGCCCCTGCAGATGGGGGAGAGCCTCAGCAAGACCTGGCACAGAAAACCCTTCAGGGAGAGTGGGACTGAAGCCAATTGTGGGAGGTAGTACTCATATTCTCTAAAAGGATGGGGCAGCTGAGGTTTTGTGTCAGGCTCTGGCATGTCCAGACTCTCCCTGTGGCTCTCACCTTGCAGCACACGTTCCTGACCTGCTCCCAAGCCCCCTGACCCCTCACTTGTACCATGTGCTCCCCATCCCAGTCCCATKCAACCCTCCAGATTTATCATCCAARTACCARACCTTTGCTTGGCCCAGCATCCCCMGGKYCCYKKYTGCCAYCTGGCTGTGCCAGGAAAGGATCAGAGTGTGTGGTTCCCTGCCTTTCCACTGGCCATCGACCCTGCCCTGAGCAGCATTACATGAGGAGCCCATCRTCATTCTGCTCCTCGAGCTGGGGTTGGCTCTTGGACTGCAGAGAGAGCACAGGGGACCTGCAGTGCTGTGGGGAAGCAGCAGGATCTGCAGGAACTGGGTGGCTCTGACTGCTTGCACAGGAGCATTGGGGTCAGCACTGCGAGCTGCTGGGATGCTGGGCTGAGCTCGCTCATGTGGGAAGGAATCTCAGCAGATTTTGACTGCTCAGCCTTAGCACATCCCTAAGAAATTGCTATTTTCTCCCTTCAAAGGCTATCACTAAGCCAAATTGGAGGAGATTTACAAAGTTTAAAAAAAAAATCACATTCCTAACAGAAAGCTGCCAAATTTCAGATCTCAACTCCAGAGCACAGAGGGATAAGAACTATCCAAAGAAAGGATCACCAGGTTCCCCCCTCCTGTTTCTTCCTTTCTTTTTTTTCCAGTTGGACARCAATTCCTTTTTCCCTATGCTCATTCTTGGAATGGACAAAACAGGCTGGACAGTTCTGGCTGAAATCTTCCAGAAAGAGAACTCAGCCCCAGGCAGACACTCAAGTTGGAAGAACTCAGTCTAAACTATTCAAGTCTGACAAAGTTATAAGCAACAGTGCAGGCGGTCCTARAGCAGGACAGAGATGAGTAACCTTTATCACAGGAGCTGCACGCGATCCCACCTCTGACGCACCCTGAGTTATAATAGCTGATGATGCTGCTCCATTCAGGTGCATCTGATCACAATTCACACATGTCACCAGGAAAAAAAGCTTTCACTCAGTCATCCCACTGAGCCTGCCCACATCCCTTCCTACTCGAACAGCTCTTTCCATCTAACAACTGATCACACAGAAAAACACGGCTCCCTCGCCTCCAGTATCTGAGAGCTGTATATGTGAGCTTCGGCTTCTCGGATAAAGGCAGCTGATGCTAAAATGGGATTGCTCTCTGAACTAATGTATTCAAAATTAATAAAAGAAATAAAGCAACACACTCCTCTGGCATGTTCCCATGCATATTTTCCATAAAAGTTAATTTTTCCACAAGAACAAGTTGTGAGTTTGTGGGGGTTTTGCACTGAATCTTGATACGGAGCTTAGAATTCTTGGCACTGCTTAGGACGTTAAAATGACATCAGCTCCACTTTCTATATTGGAATTTTATAGTTCCTGCCTGACCGCATTTCTTTGTTTTGCACATATTCTCTCTCCTCTGAGCTGCCTCTCTGCCACAGTATGCTCGGAGAATCAGGAAAAGCAGTGTGTTTGTAYTCCTTATAGCTCTGCTTGTCCCTCCCTGTGCCGGGCACCCCAGTGATAAAGCTGCATTTCTCCCCCAGGACAAAGCAGCACTGTTGGCTCAAGGGACGAGGGCACCTTCTCCAGTGGAAAAGCTTTCCCACAGTGTGGCAGCTCCGTGCTGAGAGGACCTGGAATGCTTAGTGGGGTCCTCCTCTTTGCTCTGGCCGAGCAGCAGTGGAGTGCATGCTGCCATGTGGAGTGGGACAGCAGGGACAGGGAAGGCCAGTGACYGCAGACAGGACAGTGTGAAACCACCCAGGGAAGGGAAAAARGAATGGAAAGCAGGGGAAGGAGAARGGGAACATCGAGGTGGGAGAAAAGGCTTTCTCCAGCACTGGAGCAGCATTTGTTCATGCTACCCTGATGGAGGGAGAGTGTAAGAGSCCCCCAAAACACTGTCTATAATCACACTGTCCCATGCCTTGGGCAAGGGAGGGGCGGGATTTTTTTTTAAATTAAGCAAAGATATGAGTAACAGTGTTTCCACACTCCCCAGCAGTGCCACTCTCTCTGAACACCGAGGTGCAGGAGAGCCGATGTGGTGCTCGGGATCCCCTGTGAAACACAGCACAGGGCTGCGAGAGTTAACAGACTCTGGCACTGGGAGTACAGTTCCACGGGCATTAGCACAGACATCACGCTTGTTTCCTGGATTTCAAATAAAATAAGGACTCAAGGAAAGATGATGCTTTTCTACATCCCCTGTGACTTGGAAAGCACAGTAAGAGCAAATAAAGGCAGTTAATTATCTGGCACGCCGCATCCAAACATTCCTGAAAGCACGGTTCCGCCGTTACWGTAAGAGTCACGCCGGAGCAGCATTAGCATACAGTCTGTAAACAGACTCAGTGCCATCCTCCAGCACAGCCCCAGCCTCCCAAATGGGATTAGAGCAGCTGGACAAACCCRGGAGGGGGGATACCTGACAGTTAACAAAATGCCAGTTTTGCTTTAATTTGGCTACATCGCAGCAGTACCTGGCTTTGCTGTTTCCTACATGCTCAGCTTCTCCAATGTGTGATGGAGAATCACTGCTGCTTGCTTCTCTGTGCAAGATTTATCATTTCATCATTTCACTGTCGTGTGGAAATAGCCAGAAGACCAGTCTAACATTTAAAGATTGTGAAGCCATTTGCCAAACACTCCTTGCTCTATAACAGCAACACTTTCACAATTGCATTTGCAAGAGCATTTTTGCAATCATGTTCAAAAGCTCCTTTACAAGCACATGCAGCCATATACAGAATGCAGAAAATCTTTACCTTGCTTGCCCAGAGGAGAGAGCCTGGTTTCCTCTCATGGATCAAAAGTAGGATGAAAAACAAACCCGAGAAAGACCCTTGAACAGACTCATCTGCTGAGAGTTGTTTAAATCCCAAGCCTGYTCCTGCTCGCAGCTCTAAGTTTGTGCTCTGAATAGAGGCTGTGTTATTTTAACCACAGGATTTCTAGTCGTGGGGGAGGAGAGATGGATTAGGTACGTTTGCAATCTAATGCTTCACATTTACCTCAACTGAAATGAACTACTTTTAGCCTGATGTAAATAAGTACAGCTAAGATATAGATTTCAAGAGCCCRCTAACCAATTATGCTTAAACTAACACGTTAAATAACTGTGGAAAATTCCAGAGGAATAAGATAACATACTTTGGTGCTCTTTCCTAAATAAAAGGCATGTGTGGAATTTCATGCTAGATATTATGACAAGTGAGGGGCAGCAGATGAACTCTACAAGCTAACCTATGCAAGGTGCTGCACCTCATAAAACAATATTCCTAACACCTGTTAGCATGGATTTCAGCAGGCATCCCAGAAATTCGTGTTTTCATGGCTTGTAAAAAATACAGATATGAGGGATTTGAATCTAATATTTCAAAAGAGCAAGTAAAGCTCTCTAAGTTAATAATGCAYGATTTTAAAAGGTCACGGGGTCTGTGGTTCTGCGGGAGCACAGACATTAACCTACTGAACTAGTGGCCACATCCAACAGGGATGTAAGCTGGATACCCTCCCTGCAGCTCATGGATTGCTGCAGACAGTGCTAAGTGCAGGCAAAATAYTGTGCCTAGGACAAGTGTTTGTGGTTTTGTTGTTTAACCCAGCTCAAACTCTGCCTTCCTTTCCTGCTTTRTGGTACTTTTGTGCCACAGCTGATGTGGTTGCAAAGCACAGCTACAGCCCAGGCTCCCATGGCCATTTCACAGTCACCTCACAGCTGATGGCAAAGAGATTTCCTCACTTTCTGAGACCCATGATTTGTAAATAAAACACATTCTTAAACTTTGGGATGAACTGAGAAAAAGAATTTGAATGCAAAGCACTAGAGGCCAGTGGACGAATTCCAATTTGTCTTTGACAGCAGAGGCTTCAGGAACACAAGTTTAATTCCATTTTGGATAAAACCTGGCTCTATAAATAACATTATCTTRCACTTACATAACGCTCTTCATCCCAAAGCGCTGCCGGGTGCTTTGCAGATGTAATCATCCTTYCTGAAAAACGCGGGCAGCCCTCCCGCCCTGCCCGGGAGGATCGGGGCTGTGCCGGGCGGGAGGAAGGCAGCAGAGCATCCCGCAGCAGCCCGGCTGCCTCCTGTCCCTCGGCAGGGGCTGGGGTGGCACAGACAGTGCCCGGCCCGTGGGGACTCATCTGGCAGGGTCACAGTGTCGCCCTGCTGAGCAGCTCTGTGCCTTTATCATCCAGCGGCGATGCAGAGCCGGACACCCAGCTCAGCCCGCGGGTGTCCCAAGGGGCTGGGGCACCGCCAGAGATGCCAGCCTGCTTCCCAGAGCTTAGGCTGAGCTCTCYGAGCTCCCCACAATGATTGGCTCAGCCTGGCTGCCCTGAGCTTGGGGTTTTGTGGGGGAAATTGGTAACCTGTTGTGGTTTAGCCCCGACTCACAGCTAAGAACCAARCAGCTGCACTCTCCCTGCCCCCAGCCTCCCCAGAGGGATGGGGAGAAGGATTGGAAAAGGGCAAATCTGTGGATTGAGGTAAGGCCAGTCTAATACCTGAAATAAATTTTTCATTTGAAAAGTAGTAATACTAGGGAAAAAGGCATGATACAATTGCTCACCGCCTGTGGTGATAGACCCCTGTCAGCCAACTCTCTGCAGTTCATAGACTGAGAATGAYATCCTTTGGTATGAAACARCCCTTTGGYYAGTTTGGGTCAGCTGTCCCAGCTATGATTCCCCCCAGCTTCTCGTACATGAGAAAGGGAAAAGTCCTTGACTTGGTGCAAGCACTGCTCAGGAACTGCTCTTACACCAGTGTGTTATCAACATTTTTCACATACTAAATCCAGAACACAGCACTGAACCCTCYATCAGGAAGAAAATTAACTYTATCCCAGCTGAAGCTAGGAYGGATCCCAARCATYTGTGCCACAGGCAGAGATGTGCACCTGAGCGAGACACAAAATGTCCCCACACCTCCTGTCAGCTTACCTCTGGATCRTGAACCAACTTCTCCTTCCACCACTGGAGCAGCTCACTCCACCCAAGCTGGCTTTCCTTGGCTGCAATTGTCATAACATCAAATTTGCTGCAGGCTCCACCTCACCCTTGCATGAGACTCCACGAGGAAAGCAGGCGTGAGAAACGCTCACAGGGCAGGGAGGAAACTCCAGCTGGAAGAGCCCAGGGGCCTGAGTTTGTCAGGGACCAGACCTGTGCACTAACACCACAGTCTGCCAGAGAGGGCTCCTCTTGTGGTCCCTGTTGCACCTGGAATGGAGAGTTTGTGTGYACAAAGGAAGTTTCTGTGCTGCAGATGGGTGTATTTTTTATTTTTGCTTAGCTGGTTCAATAGGAAACAGCAGGAGGAAGAGAGGCCAGCAGACTTTGCTCTGCAGGTTGACCTGAAAAGAGTCCATTTTTCCAGAGAAACTAAAAACAAAGAAGTGGGTAGAGGAGAAAGCAAAAATATTTTTGAATTAAGTGAAAGCTTTTGATCGTAATGCATGGTTTGGTTTTTCTAGCTTATCTCTTAGGTCAGCCTATGCTCAATTTACCAAGAAACAGCACTTTAAAAACAAACATAGAGAAAATTTAGAGTTTCATTTCTAAAACATCAAGGCAAGACATTCCAGCACTCCACATTACTCCTGTTTCTCTGGGGTGTGGAGAAAAGTCCTAACAGAGATGGGTTTAGTTCCTGTTTTGTTTTGTTTCTCTGTTGCCCCAGACAAGTGAACACACTGAACACAAACYCACCACCAGTTCCTTCAAGTGCGTATTATTTTGGAAAAAAAAAAAAAAAATCAGTCTGAAACCTTTGCCAGAGGTAGGCTCTAACACAGCACCCAGCATTTGGAAGCSAAACACCTGCCTACTGATGAAGTTTTTATTTTTCTCCCATGCCTGGAGTCAGCTCAGACCCATTTGCTGCCTGATRCATCCTGCTGCAGTACAGATCACGAACACACTGCCCCCAAAGSAAAGGGAGTCCCTGCATCTCTCCACCCAACCCAGCACTGTGGCTCCCAGATGGAATGGCTGTTCCCAAAGTGTGCACAGCAACAAATCATTCCCATTCTGGAAGGCACGGTGCTCACCTGCTGCCATTAAAGCCTGCAGAATAAAACACAGCCTGTGCTGGAACTATCAGGGATTCCACTTTGCACTTCAATCAGCGTTTGTGTGAATTGAGCAACAGGCAAAAGGAAGTGTGAAGCACAATAAAATGCACAATGAAGGACAATTTTGCAGCATCAAGAACTCCTGCACTGTCCACTCCTTCTGAGATAATGGGATGAAGAATTCGTAATAGACATTGTGGATAGGAAATTACATGTTAAAGGAACTTGAGTAGTTGCTCATTTTTTTGTGTGTGTTTTCTCCCTTTTTTTAAATAGTGAACTGAAATCTGGAGGTAGAAAGTTTCTGTTTCTTCTGAATTGGGGAACTGCTTCTAGAAGTGATGTTGCAAATCCACACCATTCAAAGATCTTCTATTAAGATTCACACAAAACTTAATGRTTGATCTGGAAAACACAAGCAAAAGAGTCCATTGGGAATGGTAACAGACCACATTTTCACACTTTTGCTCTGCAGTTTTGACAACTGGTACTTATTTCTGTTGTAAAAGAAAACAAATGTTTTCTTTAGTCAAAGCACTAAGTGAACTGAGGCCCTGAACCAGCCCCTCACAATATCAAACAAAATAAGGCACAAAACTGTGATAGCTGTCAAAACTAYAAGAAAAAAGAAAAACCAGGGGAAAAAAAAAACCTCTGAATTTAAGCTCATGCATCTGAATTATTTTCTTTGTAGATTGCAGTGCTTGCTTYTGCTCTGTTTATTTCTAAAATTACACCAATCACAGCCATCAGTGAACATGAAACACCAAATGATGTGACAAGCTAAAAACAAACAACTTTACAGATAACTGCAGGTTAATCCAGGCAATTCCACCGAAGAGATTCCCCTTGAACAAAATGTGTGCACCTCTGTTTCAAGCCCAAGGGAAAAAGGGTGTGTGTTCAGTGTAGGGGTTCCAGGCCCTGGTGGCTGGCACTGGAGGGGCTCTGGCAGCCACTGACCCTAYGTGGGCATTGCTTCCCCTTTCCAAACCCAGCAGGTATTTATTCCAAACCCAGGACCACAACCATGAGGAAGTTGCACCCAACACATCAAGAGGAGTCTCCCAGTTAATGGATTCAGACTCTGMCCCTCATTCAGGGTATGTAGGAGGCAGCACATGGCCCCAGGCACCCACAGGGAGGTGGCAGATCCAGGGCACATGGAGCAGGGACACCCCCCAGCCTGGCCCTAGAGGTCCAGGTGTGCTGGGGAAGTGCAGGGACATGCTGAGCCCCACAGCCAGGCCCTGCAGGCTTGATGAACAGCTTCAAATCAATCTCCTTCTGGAATGAGTATTTGTGGAGGAAGGTTTCAGTTCCACAGCTTAGCCCTGCTTCAACCATCAACTTCATTCCTCATTTCCAGAGACAGAAACCTCTGGAGTTGTGCTGAGGGTTGGTATGTGAGTAGTGGACAAAATCTAAAGTATGCCATAAACTGACTGTAATGGTGCAGGCTCTGCTCACCCTSCAGTGTTGGATTCTGCAGAGGAACAAAAGATTAAATGGCTCCAAGACTGACCCACCACTGGCCATGGACAACCCCATCAGTGACAGGGTAGCACCTCTGGGATAACATTAAAAAAAGGAAAAAACTGCCTGGAATAAAAGCAGAGGAGAGAAAAGCCCAGGGACCTCTGGCAGGTCCCAATACTATGAGCTGCAAAATGAGTGGTGTTAGTGGAGGGTCCCATCACACAGCCAGTGTCTGRTGGTCATTTTGGTTTTTCACTCTGTGCCATGAAAACAAACTGCAAAACCAACCAGCTGGAAGAGAGCAGCTCTGGCCTGATGTCTGTTCCTCTGGAAAAGGAATAATTGCTGCTAATGAAAGCAAGGGTGGGTCTGACAGGCACTGGAGTCCTGTCCCATGGCCTCAGTGACTCCTTGGCCATTTTCAGTGGCTCCTTGGCCATTTTCATCTGACAGCTCTTGACGATTTCAGCAAGGCAGGATGCATTCAGGTGGCAGRGAGGGAAAAATCTTTTTTTAGTGCATCCAGAACTGCAGCCTCCAACACTAAGAAATCCTGTTTGTGTGCCTTGCCTTCAGACACTGGTCTGCAAAYACTTCTCTTCTGACTAGCCAAATGGCTGTCTAGGATGCAGTGCAAAAGCCTGTCTGAAGGAAATGCTGACCCAGAGATAAATCTGAATAAAAAGYCAGAAAGTGTAGCACCACCCCAGTGCTCACCCTCACACTGAGTGCAGAGCAGYTCAAGTTTTGCCTTTGATTTCCACACGAAAAGTGACATGATATTGTAAGACTTGAGATAAGATGCTTCACCACCCTGCTMACAGACATTGTTCAAGCCTTCATCTCACCTAACAGCCCCAAGGGATTTGTTCAAAAATTATGGAGTGTGCATGGAAGGTCTAAAATTACCGAGCCCCAAAGCCCTTTGCACTCTCCAGAGTGGGTGGGATGATGTGGGGCTGACTCAACCTCACTGAAGTCATATCATCCCTGACAACATCTCCTCTTAGAGAGAAACATAGAACCATAGATAGGTTTGGGTTGGGAGAAACCTTAAAAATCATCKMATTCCATTGCCCTTGCCRTGGGCAGTGACATCTTTCACTAGACCAGGTTGCTGAGAGCTCCACCAAAGCTGGTCCCAGAGCTCATCCCGGGAAACATCAAAAGCCCCCAAAGGATCTGCAAGATCTGCTTTGAGCTCCTTTATTTTTTTTTTTCTTGTTCTAAAGCAAGACAGCTAAGCCAAAGCTAAATCTTGTCTTTTCCAAACAAGTCCTGAATAATGTCTGTGTCTCAGAGAGGAGGATTTGATCCCCAGATGTATCGCAGACTCCCTGCATAATTTTTGGCAGATCACCTTTGATGGATTTTCATACACTTGGCTCTAAGACCAAGTCGTTAAAATAACTATATGAGGCAAGATCCCCAGAAGATCTCATTTCMCCTTGTCCAGATTTCTTTGGATAAATTAGCCCATTATTTTACTCACTAATGGAAGCTCAGCTCTTCTGAAAACCCGCCTGCACTTGACAGCTCCAAGTCTTATGAAATTTTATCCCCACACTTCTTTGTCTCCATTCCCATCTGCACACCAAAATAACCAAAAAACCTTTCTGGCTTTTCTGTTCCAACATGAAGGCAGGTGGGGAGACCTCCCTCATGTAAAGTGTCCTAACCTGTCTTTCACAGCAGGGCACAAACCCCTGGCACACATCTGCTTGCCCCTATTGTACAAATACACACCACTGGCAACAGCAACTGAACTCAAAAAAGTAAATTGCACAGAGGAAGGACACTGAAAAAGGAAATAAAACATCATGTGAGATTCCTCTTTGATGCACTTTAATCTGTTTTCTCTTGTAAGATGCTGAGTGTTTGGGACCTATTTCTGCTGTGTACACTTTGAGGATTAGATGGCACATTTTTTGCAAAAGGAGGGTAAATCCTCTTTGGGTTTTTAATAATGAAGATGAATAAGAATGAGCATGCTTTCTCTAGGGCAAGCATCAGAAGGAGCAAAACACCAGGAGTTCTCAGGAAGAGAGACAAACTCCAATTAAGGTCAGAGCAAACTTCCCTCACTTTTATGGCCGTGCAATTCTTGATAATTTTTTTTTTTTTCTGAAACTCATGTTTATCATGAGGGTTTCTCAGGTGCTGGAACTGCTCACTCCTTTGAGCTGTGGAAACTTACTCACAACTTAAGGTGCAAAGGTATTTGTAGTCAAACTGTGCATTGCCCCTAGCAGACCAAAACTGATTCCTTCCTGTTCRCATTCCAGAAAGTCAGGCCTCACACTGTGGATGTGCACTGATTGACAGTGCACAAGCATTTAGAGGCAATGGAGAAAAATAAGAATATTTTTGGCAAAGTTCTGATAATCAGATGCAGATATRCACTAAGACCAAAAAGCTCATAGCAACCACTCCCAACAAAATTAAACAAAAGCAAGGTAAAATTAAGGATAATAATGCAGTGGCTGGCAGATGAGTTCCCAGCTCCATCCTAGAGAGACTCAACTCCCAGGCCTGACAGGAAGGTATTTTTGAGATACTGAGTGCATTGTAGAAAGTTGTAAGTGCCAGTAGCTTCTTCTAAAGCCAGGGCATTTGGCATTCATGGGCCAAATCCTGCTCCAAGGCTGTGGATGGACTGGCACTGCTGCCAGGGAGCTCATCACAAGGCAGCTTCTGATGGAATCAGGGTCAGCCCAGTGCMATGGTCTGCTCTGTTTTCACCTGCCCACAGCAGTCAGAAAACTCAGAGGGCCACAAGTCCTAATCTGGGCACTGGTCAGTTCAGAATGAAGAAAGCATCCCAAAAACATTAACAATTGCMTCCTTGTTCAGTGTCTTCACAACACACAGAGCTGCACTCCTGTGCTTGCTCTCTCTGCCATTGCAATGCCGGTTTTTGGTGCCAAATCATCATTCCATGATTGGAATGGTCTGTAGTCATTCCAGGGAGGACTCCTGGGCAGGGACAGTGATGCAGTGACATTTCCCATCACACCAAAGTGTTTATGAAGAGAAGACAGAAGTGGGAACATTTACCTGAGCAAAATCAAGGTTTCATGTGTTATCCCTTTGTACAAATTCTCCTGAGTTTGACGCTGGGTTTGTTAAACTGTTGGTAACAATCCATGTTGGTTTCATTCCTTCCCATCCCCTTTGCAATGCATTTCAGTTCTCTACAAAAAGCCYTGTCAGGCTCTTCTGGGCTGTGTACAGGGAGTAGCCTGGATACAAAGTCTTTTGCTTTTAGCAAGTCTCTTCAAATCAATTTAAGACAGGAGCAGTTTGAAGCTCTGACCATCTGAGAACGACTTGGCAGATCAAGTGAAATGAATTAGGCCAGGCTCCAGAAGATGTGACGTTGTCACAGCAGGGTCAGCAGCAGCCCTAGCCAGCATCCTGATCCCTGTTTGCAGATGGGGTGAAAAAACCCACTACACTTCAGCCACCAGAGGAGATGAGTGAGATATCACAGGCACTTCCTTCTCAGAGCACCGCTGGCTCTCTGGGCACAAAGCCAGGCTGCTGCTCCTCGCTGCTGCTTGGTGCTTCCCCTGCCCAGATAAGAGAGAGTCATGGCCCAAGGATGTCCAGGGAGTGGAAGGCAAGGTGGTGTGCTGCCAAATTCAGGGCCCACGCAACATTTTCCATTATGGTTCAGATTTGTCTCCTTGGTCTCATTATAATTTTTCTTTTCCATTTTGTTTGCCTTCCTTAGAAGGAGATATGGTTACCTTTATTATGAATTCTCAGAAGCAAAGCAGTTAACCATTGATTATTCCAATGCATCTTTGTGTGCTGGTATTCCAGAATCACCTATAAACAGGGTTGCTTTAAAGGATTCTTATTTGAGGTAGAGCAGAAAAACAAACTTTCACTATGGGAAAACTCATAAGATTTGAAAAAGCTTGGGAAATCTCTGCTGTGAGGAAGTAGAGATGTCTTCCTTGTTTGCTCGCAGAAGCCTAGCTTCCCTAGGAAGGCTACTTGGAGGAAAATATGTTTAAAAAAAAAAAGGGCCCTTAGGCAAAACCAGTGCCCGTTTTCAGCCCTGCAGGTGAGTGAGCTGCTGTGGAGTTCYACACATTAGAACTTTTGGTTTGGTGTGGAGGGGCTTTGTAGCAAGAACCCCCATGGCAGAASTAGTGGGTTTTGACTCCCCTGGATGCTGCAATCTGTCAAAATCAACACATTCCTGAAGAACATTCCCATTTTGGCCAACTGGTATCTTCAAATGGAAGAAAACCTTCAGCTGGAAAATATCCAACCGGATCTAGTCCCCACCCTGCGCTGCACTGGCACACCATTTACACACTGGGGGCTGGCACAGCTTTCACAAGGATCCAAGAGGAGCCTCCWCTGGAACCAGAGCCAGCCTGGGAATATTAAGACAGCAAAACTGCGCATAGCCAACCTGGGCAGTGCCGTGAGTGTGACCACAGCAACTCCACATCAGCCTTTATGGTGATGATGTGAACTCATTGATAATTCCAAGGCCCATGGAAACCAGGCTGCCTGAAAGCAAACCTGCTCCTTCTCCTCCCATTTGGACTCGACGGATGAACAAAACGGCAGAGAAGAAATTGCATGAATTAGACACTCACAGTCACAATCCACTTTTTACTGCCCCTTCATGCCTCTTAAAGAAAAGAAACGTAGTGTTGCTTGCATCAACCTGAAGGCAAAATAATTTCTGAACTTAGGAAACCAAAGATCAGAGTTCTTGTGTAGTTTCATTTCCTAAGCAKCCACAGATATGAGATTAATCATAACATTGCTTGACAGTACATCACCCAAAGTACATCACCCAAACTTGAGTTTAAGACTTTTTAACTGAAATACTTTGTTTGCTCCATTTTACAGTTAAAGGAACAGAAACTGGGAGGTTTTAAATTGCTGRCTTTAAGACACACTGTGGGTCACTGTCAGATTGATGACTCAAAGAGCAGCTCTTGACCTGTGCCTGATTCATCTGACTCTGCTACCTCAGAAGTTCACAGCAGAATAAKGAGGGTGATATGGCTGGTGCTGGTGGTCTTACCAATACCTGCTCAAAACTGCTGGCAAATCCAAGTTCACATAATTTAGCATCAAACYACAGAGAATCCTTGCCACAGTCAGGATCCAAGCACTGTCCTTTCAGTGACCTGCTCTTTTCACAGCTTCTCYTCTCCATCTGCTGCAGCCTTGTGCTGTCATGGTGTGTTCTCCTCCTCCTGCACTGCTCTCCCACCGCTGGTCCCTTGAGGCTCTGATAAAATTTGGGAGGGGCTGCTAAATGTTCAGGAGGCTAACTGGATCAAAATGTGAACCTTAAAAACTCCCCCTGCAAAAATGTGCCTCCCATCTCTCCAAGTGACAACACCCTGATGCTCGGGGGTTTCTGTGTTCACACCTCATGTGACAGGCTCTGGCTTTTCTCTGATACTCCAGCTTCTGGAATAATCTGATTATGTGAAAATGCCTTATGTGAAATTTTATTTAAAGGAAATATTAGTAGCTCTCTTGTTTGAGGAGAAAATCGGAAACATATGAAACTACAAGGGATCAAAACGCAGGAGGCAAATTGAAGAGATGTTGTTTGATTTCTCTCAGCTCCCACCTCAGCTTGCCCTTGCTCTGAGGCGCTCTCTCAGTGGTGAGACCTTTGTGTGCCTGTTGGGAAGCTCTCTAAACCACAGGCCATGTGCACATCCTCTGTGAATGGTAGATAACACAACATATCAATCACAAGTCAGCACTGGGCTGGACTGGCACCCCGCTGCAGGACTGGGCTGTGCTGGGAKGGCACCCAGAGGCTGAGCTGAGGGCAGAGGCTGCCCAGGAGTGAGGCTGTGCACGGAGAAGGCTGTGGGCTTGGCAGGAGCCCTTGGAGAGGACAGCAGACATGGCACAGGAGGGTGAGGAAGCACAAGTTACCCAGGAGGGACAGCGAGGTTCTGCTCATACCCAGTCCTGCCTTGGACAAAGCCAAAGTCCCATCCTCTTGCCAGGATCACGTTTGCAGCTCCTCTTTTACCCCATCTCATCCAGACAAAGCCAAATTGCTCTCTCATTTCTCCACGGAGCATTTTCTTCTGTTCAGCCGGTGGTGAGCGCAGGGAAGAACTGGCAGCACATGTGGTGTGAGCAGAGGCTGCCACCAATGTGCCACTGGTCACTGCTGGGTGCCTGTGCTCATGTTAGGATGGCAAGACTGCCCTGTGAGCTGCTGGCTATGCTGGGGAGGGGCTCAGGAAGGTGAATGTAGGGCTCACACCACCARCTCCCTCAGGCTGCCCTGGGGAGGGGCTTTGCTGCATCGCTCTCAGCTTTGACAGCTCCAGCATCGCCAGCAAGGCTGCTCTCATCAGACAGCGAGGAGTATCTCACTGCAGASAAGATGAAAACCCTTAATCATTTCCTCAAACAGATGATTTTTTGCATGAAGTCTCCTTGTCTGAAGCTCAGCCATCTGCTCTGGTCCTGCAGGGGCAGGATTAGCTGACCCTCAGGGCACGCTGCAAGGCAATTTGCTTCCAGGGCTTTTCCTGGGGCGGTAGGGAGGGCCATGGCAGCTGCAATCTGCAGCGTGCCCAGCTCGGGGAATGAGCACTAATAATCAACACTAATTAGTTGCTGTGGTAGTGCTTGAAGCTTTGGATGGAGACAGCTGCTCTCATGCACGGGGATGCAGCACCTTCACTGTGCCTTTTCCTGGCCAAGCAGCTTAAATCCAKCCACGGTGTCACGGCCCTGAGCACTTCCCGCTGCTCACAGAGCTCCCTGGAGGGAGGAAAGGCTGGGRAAAGGCCCTGAGAGCCAGAACTGGGAACTGAGGTGTCCCCTTCCAGCCTCCATTCATTAGTGGTGTTCATTGCCCCAGCCTCTGAGCACTTCCCAAACACATCCCCAGCATCTGGCAGGTGAGGAGCGGATGAGAGCAGAGCAAATGCCTGGSGCAAGGTTACTGTGGGGGCTGTCCCTGTCCCCAGACTGAGCTGGGCTCCCCCAGCATGAGAATAAAAGCTCTTCTTACTCTCTCCTGTGTACTTGGAATATCACCTATGTAAATTCTTCCACTCTCCCATCTCCTAGAGAAGTCAATTAGCAGTGATATTAAAGAGGAAAAAAAAAAAAAAAAGCCCCAGAAATTGGACCCAAGAAGTTTGGCCAGTTGAGAAGCAGATGTGGCCAGGCTGRTCAGCCAGATGTAGAGGACCAAAAATACAAGTGGTCCCACTGGTCACATCTGTAGCTGATGAWCAAAAAGGTGCTGGGCTCTGCAGCTCTGCATTCCTTCCCATGGGCCCCCAGCCCCTTGGGGAGCGTGTCCTGGCTGGGRTCTGYTCCTGCWGCWGTACTGCWGGGTGGCTGCTTGTTTCAAGGGTTKTTGTCCTGCATTGATACACAAAAGTGTTTCCTTCAATGTTTTATTTATTCATTTTTCAGGATAACATTAATAGTTTTGAAAAATACAATTCCTCTTATCAAGATCAGCTTTTTTAATTACCCATATATTCTAAAATAGTATTGAAAAATATCAGCATAATGAAAATACTCTGTTTGAAAGCCTATAACCACCACCACAGCTTTGGTGAAAGAACAGCAGCTGATATTTTTGGCCTGGCAGTTACATTCATGGGAGTGCTCTGCAGTTCTTTATCTCAGATTTCAGAGTGACAGTACCTTTATATGCAAGGTACTCCTGCCAGAACRGTGAAGGGACTTATCTCCAACCAACTTATTTTTTGCTTGTTCATATTGGAAGACTGACAGCAAGGCACAGTAAGAAAGATTTTCTTTCTCTTTCTTTTTCCTTCTAATTTAAACAGGAGGAAGCCGTCTTAAAATGACTTCACTTCAGTGTGAGATGGGAAATTGTTTAAATGACTATTGTGAAGGAAAGGAACAAAATAACACAGAAAGGACACCAGGAGAAAATGGTGCAGAAAGCAAGCAACATTTTCTTTTTGCTGTTGGTGTAATGGGCAAATTACACATGTGTGAGGTTGGTAGAGCTTTGGAGATAAGAGCAGCTCCATCCAGCCAGGCTGGTAATCTCACCCCCTGGAGACGGGGGTTGGGAAGGTTTTGGTGCAGAGGCAAGATCACCTACTCCTCCATGGTGTGTGAAASGGGCTACAGCAGCCCCAGAAATGCAGGACACTCTGAAAGGATCTTGTGTGCTTTACTGGACTCTTCCTACCATCAGGACACTATCTCTGTGAGATGGCAGATGCTCCCCTAAAAATRATGAGGGTTTGTGCATTGTTACTCAGTAGGTGAAGGATAGCAGTGGACTGCAGCTGCCCTGAGTGCTCCTCTGTCCAGAGCTGACACAGTTCTGCTGGCCTCTAAGATATTCTGATAGTGACAAGAGGGAGTGGCAGGGACAGCTGATGGCGGTGCCCTGGCTGCTCATTTGTGCCCCTTGACTGGCCATGAGAGGCTGGTGAGCTGGTTGTCACCATGGTTAACCTGTGCCACTGAAAGGTGGGAGGTGCTTTATCTCGAGGTCAGAAAGCCACTCCTGTGGGACCAGGAGCCATGTACCCCTGGTGCATGGCCCTGTTTGGGTGGACACCAGACCGTGCCAAAGGCTGGAGGRGTCAAAGGTGGGTCAGATGCTCAGYCATGGGAAATRTGCTGCCACCCCCACACTCTCCTGCCCCCCTCTTTTCCTCACAAATGTGTCACCCTGCAGAGCTTCTCTGCCTGCCCATTCACAGGAACCCCACAGAGTCGTGCAATGGCTCCCTTGGAGCATGGAATTCATGATTCTGGGAGTTTCACTGGGATAAGGACTGAAGGGACAAGGGCCTGTTTTGGCCAGAGTGGTATTTAACAGCTGTCAAGTGTACTGACTTGGAGTAGGAAAAGCTATTTRTGTTAAGCCATTACAAAAATTAAAAACAATTTAGCCCTAGTGYCCACATTTCACTTCACGCTCAGGGGAAGATGTAGGAAAAAGCTCTGTGAGCTCTTAGCTTTCTGTTTAAATGGGCAAGTTTCCTTAGGAAAAATCTCTGGCCTGCTAATTGCTAATACAGAAATTACTCCACTTTTTCCCAGCTGTTCTTCAGCTTTTCTTTCTAGTTAGATATGCAAGGGGAATCAAGAAATATCCGGCTACAAAATTATTGCTTAAACTTGCTGTATCTCAGGATTACAATCGTGTCTGAAAGAGATTTTGCAAGAAGTTTGGTTCTGGCAAACAGATAAGYGGGAGCTCACTCATTGACACAGAGGATGGAAGTATTATTTCACTGAAATGTAAAGCCGGGTGTTTCTCCCCTCTGTAAAACAATGCAGCTCATCAAATCTGAGCATTACAGGAAATCTCAGTGTGAAAAAAAACCAATCACGAATATAACTTTACAGTTTATCATCCTTTAATCTCTTTAGGGAAACAGGCTTCCCAGTGGTGCTTTAAACCAAGGGTTTAAAGTGTGATGCAGGTATGTGACGCTGCAGCAATCCTGCTCTCCCTGTCAGTGTGGCCACAGGGCACAAGGACCTGCTGCCCATGAGCTGGGAGCCACCACCCCAAGCTGGCCACGTCAGGCAGGGGATCTCTCGAGGAATGTGCCACAGTTGGTCACTTTGGACAGAGGAAGATCAAAGCTGGTGTTTAGGGAGCAACCTCAAGCCCTAATGAAAGGCCATTATCTGACGAGCTCTACCCAACCCACTGACTGCAGAGACAGAGTAATGATGTGCTCTCACTCTCCCTGCTGATAGGATTTCTGTATAATCCATTTAGCATGAGAATCCTTCCTCACAAACCAGCATGCACTGTCACCTACAAGCTACCTTAGACACAGTTGTACTATTTTATGAAGGACTTGTGAGGACAATCACAAACTGAAGTAGATAACTGACCTGACTCTGCTCTTGGCTGGGATTCAGCCTGAGGCTGCTGCATTATATTAGCTTGGGTTATCTGAAAAGAAAATGCCTTTGACAATTGGGATGGATTTGAATGGCCCTTCAATACATGYAGTTCAATGGAAAGAGAGTTTCCTTCACCTCTGTGACTCTTCCTCAGAGACAGGCAGACACGCTTCTTGCCAAGGAACACCGTGCATATTGATATTCCAGGTTTGCTCCTAACTTGCTTGAACCCACCCTTTTCTGTCTGTGCCACTCTTCACAGCCCCACTCAAACCATGCCTTGGTGCCTGCAATGGGCAGTTCATGCTCTGCACCGTGCATTGGAGCAAAGATGGATCTTTAAAAGTGGTTGTCTTGTAGCAGCAGTGTCACTCTGGATATTCTCCCCAGCTATTCGAGGAGGTGTGATGTCTTTACACAAACATGTCAAGCCTTAAGGTTTGTCTTTGAGAAAGACACACATAATAGACTTGTGCATAACAGTGCCATTTACTTAGCAGGTGTTATCCTTCTTAAGGTCTGCTTTATGTTTCAGGATCAATGCTAATTGCACACACAAGGCAATGATGGGAAGAGCAAAGGCTTAGACCTACCAGATCCATTTTATGAGGTGACTGGGGGAATGCTTTTCCCCACACTTGTGCTCAACAGCTGTTTCATTGTTGGAGGTTTTCTTAGCAAGGAAAGAAGCCTCACTGGTTGGGAGCCTTCCTTGCCTTCAAGACTTTTCTCCAGTAGGTTGCTTGATTTCCTTTTAGTTTTACCTCAATAGACTTGTTTTTAAAACAAAGCAACCCATTTTCCCATGGATCAGTGATGAATAACACGTGGGAAAAAATAGCAACAAATAATTCCAGACAATGATGGTTTTGTTTACCTCAATAGCAATTCTCTGCTATTGAAGAAGTGTGTAAAAGCAAAAGCCAAGACACAGCTGATGGAAAGTCAGTATGGGATGAAYTGGTAGTGAAACTAATGGGGAAAAAGTTCAATAGAAACACAGGAATCTCTGTCAAAGCCAGCCCGTGAGGAAAAAAATATCAGCAATTCTGTAGCAGTGATGTTCTCTTATATTAATATATTTAATCCACTGCTCCTTTTGAAGCAATATGAATATACAAACAGGTTGAAGTTGTAGGTCAGACTGAGCCAAGCCCCCTTTTGCCCGGGGTGGACGTTAAACCCCAGTAGTCAACAGAGCACAAGCTGGCAATGCCAAATCATCCTCACCCCRCTGTGCAGGTGAAGGGGACACTTTGGTTCCCAGCTGTTCATCCTCCATCTCTCACCAGGCCTCCCTTTGCCTCCAGCCCAAGCAGCTAAAATGAGCACAGCTGAAAATGTGTGTCTGTACGTCACATTTTATACATTAAATTGGAAAACCTCAGAGACATCAGAGATGGGTGTTCATGRGTTGAAGTTAAGGACTGAGGTGACAGGTTTAGAAGGAACAGGGCTGGAGGAGGCACGATGTAGGAAATAAGGCYGGAGGGGAGAGGGCAGCAGGGACAAGGCTAGGTTTCCAGGATGGAAAGGCAGATCTCTCAGCTAGATCTGTGCTGTTTGCTCTGAAATATCTGAAGCTGCCTGGATAGATGGGCTGTCAGCAATCTCTCTAGGTGTTCATTCCAAATATGCAAACCATCCACTTACAGAGAATTTATTGTCTTTTTCTGTGCTCCYTTCTGCTCTGCACATTTCTCAGCTSCTTTGCAGAGGTGGCAATTCCAATCCCTCATGCAGGCACTGGATATTCGCCTGGAGGCTGGACTAAGGTGTAGGCAGGTACTCCTGGTTGGGAGCAAAGAGAGCTTCTCTTCCTTCCCTTAGCTGCCAGGGGAATGTGAAGCATTCTGGGGACCCAGCAGAGAACCAGATACAGCCCTACAGCAGGCAAGGTTTTCTCTGAATTTGCAAAAGCAGTAAATAGTCCCAAGAGCTGATGAGGGGAAGGAAAATGAGACCCTCTTGTTTTGGTCTCAGTGAGCCTGTTTGCTTGCTCTTTGTTCACAGTGTCCTGGAGAAAGGCTTAGGAGAGGTATTTTGGGATGAGGTGAAAGTGCACATGAACGGTGCAGGCAAAGGGTGTCCAGGAAGAAGGSTCTCCAGAAAGAACACCTGGAACASAGTGACACRGGGAAATGGCARTCCAGGGAAAGCAGGGAGGGAGGSARGGATGCACCACTACTSCCCAGCAGCTTCAGTGYCTGTCCCCGAGGGCAGGAGCAGTGGTCAGAGCCAGCACTGGTGTCACTGCAGCTGCAGAGCCTCCTGCCTCTGCCGTGGGACACGGAGGAAGCCAGATGTCCACCTGCTGTGCCAGCAGGACAGTGTTTCCCTGCAGAGACCATCTTTCCTGGATGTCAACCTCTGCTCAGGGCTCACCCAGCCAAACCAGGAATCTTTCCCTTTAGTGAGAYTATTCTCCCTGAGAGATGAGGAAGCTCCATTCTGGCCTTGGCTTAATAATAGCTCCCTTTTAATTTCCTGCCTTTAGTGCATCCTGGTGCTTTGGGCAAGGCAGTGGGGTAGCACAGGAGAGCTGTCTTGCAAGAGAGCAGGAGATGTGCCATCCCCTGGGAGCAGGTCATGCCATCCTCTGGGAGCAGGTCACGCTTCTTTGGTGTCAGCCTCAATGCCAACACGGAGCTCTCCATGGACCCTGGAGCTCTCCACGGGCACAGCAAAAACAAACCCTGAAAATGCCTCACAATGAAACAATGCCACACCCCTGTCACGGGCAGGGAGCTGCTTCCCAGCTCCCACTGCTGGGACAGTGGGATGTGTGGGATCTTGTGAATCATTCTAGCAGCCACTGCAGGAAGGGTTTGGGAGACATTGAGGAAGGACAGAGGAAGTATGATGGGCATAACTGCAAGGAGTGATAACTGTGCTTTGTAAAACAGCATTTGGRGCTCTCAGAGTGGTTTTGGAGTTTGTCAGAGATGAAGTCAGAGGGCTAGGATCACTGCCTGCCTGGGTGGTTCACATATGACTAAACACAGTTTAAACTTATCCTTTAGACTCCCTTTGAAGTCAACACAGAGAAAATAAGCACTTTTGAGGTGCAATTCTCCCTCTAAAGGAGAGGTCTAAAGCAAATGATAAAAATGTATCCTCAAAGTCCCTGTTTCCCTCAACCTGTATGAAGAGCCTGTGCTGACTTGCTCTGCTGGAGACATCCTCACTGCAGCTATCCAAAGGAAGGCAAGGCAAACCCCGCTGTAAGCAAAGCTAAAGAGAATAAAAATGTGATGAGAGAGCTCATCAATCTGGAACACCAAGTGCAGCAAAATCTAGAGCTGAATGTCAGAGGATGGGGGTTGTGGATCAAAGGGAAGGTGTTTTAGGAATGACATTAAGCGAACATGGGAGAGGTTTAACATAGACTGGGGTGGATTTTCAAACCCCAGAAATTTTCCTACCTTGCATTTTTAAACAGAAATATTCCAGTTCAAAGGCAAATTAATTCAGGGAACCTCTGGCCTGAGCTGCCTGGGAAGTCAAAGCAAATGYGTATAAGAGTGTCTTCTGCTTCTGTATTTGGCAAACCTAAATGGTAAACTCAAGACAGGTTTCACCAGCTTTAGGACATTTTAAGATTTGCAAGTTGCCGCAATAGAGTGATGAGAACTGGATCTGATGGGCATTACTAATGCTGAGCTCACCAGGGCTCTGTTCACAGGATCTGCCACTCCTTCACCGGGGCTGCTGGAAAGAAAAACATTTCTTGGCTTGGACTGTCCAAAGCTGCATCAGGAAAGCAATTATTTTGAAAGGGAARTGGCTGAAATCATGCAGGGTTTTGCTCCACAGAACAAAAAAAAAGGGGACACAATTGGAACTGGAATGTTGTGGAAAGGCTTGTTTTCTTGACTGAGCCACCCCCACCTTTTTCCCATGCAGGTAGTTACTGCTCGTTCAGACATGAAAGCGGCACAGAGCTTTACTTGGAAAAAAAGGATGAAATCAACTTCACACAAGGTCAGGCAAGCATGTTTTCCCAGGCCCAACACTGTAAATGCATTGTTTAGGAAAGGCTGRAGTGAAAAGGGGGCTCGAGCTGGGGCAGCAGTGCAGGGCAGCATCCCCACAGCTCTGGCCATGTTTGCTTGGTCTCTACCAAGGCAGGGCTCTGTGCTGTGCCTCGTGCTGCTGCCACATCGCATTAGTCAAGCTCTCCTAGCAGCGTTTAGAGGAACAAACTGCCAGCTCTGACATGACCTGTCTCCATCTCACGCTTTTCTTGCTTAAAAGCAGAAAAAGAGAAGGGTTTGTGGCAGCAGGGGCATCCCTGTCTTTTAACCCTTCATTTTATCCAACTGCACATGCTGTGATCTTCCCTTCTCACACAGGGATGGAACACCTTTTCCATGTGGAAGACTGCGAGAGCTGGGGCTGTTCAGCTGGAGAAGGCTCCAAGAAGACCTCCTTGTGCCTTTCAATACCTGAAGGGGGTCTGTAAGAAAGATGGGGGCACGCAAGTAAGCAGGGCCTGTTGTGATAGGACAAGGGCAGCATTTTTAAACATTGGAAGGAAGAAATCTTTCATTAGGAGGCTGATGAAACACTGGAACAGGTTGCCCAGAGGTGTGGTAGATGCTCCAACCTTGTAAACATTCAAGACCAAGTTGGACAGCATTCTGAGCAACCTGATAAARGAGGGTTGGATTAGATGACCATTAAAGGTCCCTTCCTACCCAAACCATTCCATGATTCTGCCTTTTAAATATTTTGTTGTCTGCCTGAAATAGACATTTCACCAATTCTCTTTTTTATATGCATGCATTTGTGTATATAAATGCACATACCTATGGCATGGTATCTCCTGCTTTAATACACTGTCTGGGGCAGGAAGGACACCTCAGAGTCCTTTGGGAAGACTCCTGAGCCTCCCTGTAAACAGAGAGATGCCACAGCAGTGCAGTAGGATGTGTGGCTCCCATGATGGCCACCTGGGATACTGTGAGGCCACCACACCTGGAGGTTACACAACCCTTCCTCATGCATATGGTCCCTTCTTTGCTGCCCCTCCCCTTCTGGCTGTCAGCTTTTGTCCTGCCAGGTCTCTCTGTGTCTCCCTCAGCGAYACCTCCAATATGGCACAGCTTCCCCAGACCTGCACTGTGTCCCTAATGTCTAATCCCACTGCCTGCTAAATGCAAATTCTTCAGTCACTGCAGATTGCATTGTTATTTTGAGTAGCTGAAGCTGGATATTAAAAAGATCTGTTTAATCTTTAAGTCTCATCCCTTTTTCATATGTAAAGATCAAATCCCTTTTGAGAGGACACACTAAATATTTAATGTTCTATTACACTTGATCTTCGCCAGAAGCCTCTGAGAAGGTATTTGTGRAATCCTAGGCTTAATTAATAGTTGCTCTTTTTAAATTTTTCTTTTTCCTTTACTTCTCCTGTAAGAAACAAGTAAGTGGAAGCATCCTGGTGTATGAAGGATGGAAATGCCCCCTGGGGAATCTTGGCCACAGGAGAGGCGCTGCTGTTCTTCACCCTCTTGTGGGCTCTGTGATGTGGTGSCCGGAGCAAGAATGCTGTCCAGTGGCTGAGGGTCCCCAGCAGAGCCTGTGGGTGGCCATGGGACATSGGAAAGGACAGCAAGGAGCCTGAAAAGCGGGCTAACACGGCTCAGCAGGGTGGAGCCCAGGCTGGGGAGCGGAACGCACAGGAGGGCGCGCTGGGAGCAGCGCTGTGCCCGAGATGGGACGCGACCTCCGCCGCCTGCTGGCTGCTGGAACAGGGAGATTTGTGGGATCCTCAGCCTCATTCCTTACCTGCTGCCGCTCGGGCGTTCCCTCCCTGCAGAGATACAGCAGGATCCCCGCGCTGCTCCTGCTCGGCCCGCTGTAAGCCTGGAGAGACAGCGATGGTTTGTTGGGATGCAGGGAGAAGCTCTGCGGGGCGGCTGGAGGGCACTGCCGGCTCCCTCTGCAGGGCACAGCCTGGGCTGGTGCCCAGGGGTCTGGAAAGCATTGCTACAATGAGGGAAAAACACCCCAGAGCCCCTGTGCTGTCACACACATCCRTAAGGGCTCCACTGCCAGCCCATGAGAGGCAGCTCCGCCACTCAAAGGTGCAACAAGAGRTGAAATAGCTCATGGCTGTGTGCTTACACAACTGGCCCCAGCAAAGAAGAATAAAAAATAGAATATCAACACAGGGAGAATTTTATACGTGAGTACTGTAGGTCTGATCCCAGTTTTCTTGGTTTCATCTTTCTTAGGGAAAAGAGATAATTTTGCAGCAGGATGCTGCTTCTTCACAGACTGCAGACCCAACCAACCCAGAAGGATAACCTGGAAGGTTTTGCTCTATGTTCTGTGCTGAGTGAAMAAAAGCTTAAAAATACTTTCTAAACTCTAATGAGGAAATCAGCAATCCTTGTACCAATGAACCATAGAGGTTATAGATGAAAAAGATCCATAAAATTAGATCAGGCTGAGCATCCCTGTGCCAGTGCCTTATAGCTTAAAGGGCTGGCTTTAAAGCAGAGCAGGCACATTTTAAAATGCACAGAGTCTGTAGGGGTCTTGAGTGACCCCTGAGCATCCTGGTCCTAGCAGGTGCAGTCCTGCTGAAGTCTTGAAGTGTCTTTGGTGACAATCAGYTCAGGAGACTCCAGCTTGCTACAAACATTCATTTGACCTTGGCCAGTCACTTACCCATAAGATTTTTCCACTCACGTCTGGAAGGGAGGTCAGTGAGAATCATTTTTGGAGTTTGGAGATGCTCCAGTGTCACAGTTAATGTGTCTGAGTAGTTAATATTCCTGCTCTACTGACTAAGGCAGCAGCTGCAGACCAGCAAAACTAGAGCTTGCTGTGAGGCAGGCTTGGGATATGAATTCTCAGATTATTGTGTGTTTTAGTCTTTAACTCATGGTAACAGTTGGCTGCACTGGAGAAACTCATCTTTGGAAAAGAAATATTTCCAGTGATCCTGTTCTCCATGTCCCTGGATAAGACAGGGATTTGAAGCTGTGGGCATAGGGAATAAAAAGGGAATGAATCCTTCACTCTCTCTGCTCTTTCGAGTGTCGCAGGAAGCAGGACTGGGAGTAAAACAAACATTTTCCAGCTCGCCAACCTCTTCACCTCAAACTCCAGGGTTTCACAGTTTCCAAGCCTATTAAATCCAGAAGGAAGTAGATTCCTTAATGCTCTTGCTTCTGTGACAGTACAATAGATCTACTGAAAAAGAGCAGACAGAAGTTCAGCAGGGATCTACTGGACCTGTATGGCACCAAATTCAGAAGAGTTTTTCTGGGTCCCCACAGCCTACAATGAACATCCCAACTAGCTTTTAGAGGAACAAATTCAGCAAGCAGGATAGCCCACGGGTGTAGCACAAGCCCAAACAGCTGTGAGGAGGCACTTTCAGCCCTCCCAATCTCCTGATTTTGATGTGTTTTAGGTAATTTTCAGATTTTTTTTTTTTTTAGGAAATAAGATCCCAGATGCTCTGAGAAATGACAAAGGAAGGAAAGGTCTGGGTGTATTACCCTTGTGTTGCTGCACTCTTGCACCAGGCTCAGAGCCARCAGCTTCCTTGCAGCTGTCTGGTAGAGAGAGAAGTGATGCCTCTGGAGATGAATGGAGTAATTTGGATGTGCTGCCTGCCTTTTCATATGTACAGGGTATCTCTGCGTTCCTTGTGGGGCAAGGACACCGTGTTAGGAGAGGAAATTTGTCTCCTTGCACTTTCACTGAGAAGAGCCCAGGCACCCTCCCTGAGRCACAAACCAGTTGTTCTTCATTGCCCTGTGCTGAGAGATACTGAAGGGTGGGCCAAGCCCAGCCCATGGCTCATAAAATCGCTCCCCACCTTCCTCCTGCATCACTCCCTGATCAAATATCTACAGTGAAGCCATGAGGAGAAGTCRCAGGATTCTGTTCACAGGACAGTGACTTTTTTAGAGCTTTCCTTCTACAGTCCTTTCCTTTCTTCCACTTTCTGACATGTCTCCACGTGTTAGAAAAGCCTCACACTGTCCCAGGATGATGCTACCCCTGCACAGAGCTGGCAGATGTTTCTTGGGGTGGCAGTCCAGCCCTTCTCCTCTCCCAGAGCTCTTGAGGGACACATTCACCATCTGTTCCCTCTGAAGCGCAGGTTCCCACACAAACCACTGGTGCTGATGAGAAACATCAGGATCCCTCCTGCAGAAATGATAATTATCCCCTGCAACTGGGTGATGATTTTGGTATCTCCCCAGTGGGAAATGTGTCGCTGTTTGCTGAAGAGCAGACCTAACAAACTGCACCGATAACATCAGTGATGTCCTCAGGTACTAAAGGGGGAGAAATGCCCAATTTCCTCTTGTATGAGGGAGGAGCTGTGCAAAGCCCATGTGTGGTCCCTGGTCTTTCAGCTTCAGAAAAGCATTCAGCTTTTCACAGGGAGCTGCCTGTGCCTTCTCCTGCCTGGCTGCTGTGGGGMTAAGGGCTCAGGGCAAAAACATTAGGTCTCCATCAATAAACAGAAGGAGTTTTTAGGCTCAAACTTGTCAATGATTGCCACTCTTACGGGGACAGAAACAATTAATGCCATACCAGCCTGGTAGTCAGGGGTGAAAAAAATGCACTTTTATTTTGTATGACAACA
This sequence comes from Malurus melanocephalus, assembly GCF_030028575.1. Taxonomy (NCBI): domain Eukaryota; kingdom Metazoa; phylum Chordata; class Aves; order Passeriformes; family Maluridae; genus Malurus; species Malurus melanocephalus. The sequence continues at coordinate 334,959 of NW_026623450.1, forward strand.
TTCAAAAAGCCCAAAGCAAAACAAACAGGCAAAAAGAAACACAATGGAATGTAAAGAAAACATTGCTGGGCTGTTTTCTTCAGATTTTAAACACATGCCCATCACGTGTATTTAGATACCTGCCCTGYACATATTTTGGATATTTCCAGTGCTCTCGTGCTAGCAGCTCATCTGTTGGGAAGCCAAGCCCAGGTGTGGCCAGGTGTGAGCTGTGATTTTGCAGGCCCATGTGGTGCCCAGATGCACAGGGCAGCCTCCCACCGCCCTGCACACACACAACGTGCTGGGGTGGCTCCTGCCAGCCCTGCTCTCCATCACGGGGTGGTGACAGTCAGCACCAGCAGTCCTGTCACCAAAAGGGCTCTGTTTACACAGACTTGTGGCTTTGAGCAGCAGTTTGTTGTGCCTTGGGTCTCCTAAAGCAGACAGTCTGGTCTGGGGTTTTTTGGTGGTGATAGGGCAAGCAGATGCTGGGTGCAACGTGCAAGTGTCCCCCAGGCAGGGAAGGCCATGGGGAAGGTCACTTTGTGGGAGCAAAAGTGACCTGGGTCTCTCTCTGGTTGGAATCTGGCTTCACTCCCAGTCAGAARCCCCAGGGACAGAGTGAGCACACGGACCTGCAGGAAGAAAAGCAAGGGGCAGGGCAGCCCAGATGGTTTCCCCTGCCTGCACCACTTGCAATGCAGCTCGGTGGTGTCCTCTGCTCTGATGGTGCCTCTGCTCTGCTCCTGCACAGCACCTGGCTGCCCCAGTCAAGCACAGCCTTTGTGCTGTTAAAGGTGGAATTGCTTCAGGATGCTTTGGTTAACAAAGGAAAAGTAGCAGGAGGAGGCTTTTCCCATCTGGGAGGGAGCGTGGGAGGAAGTGTGGTGGGTGACTCACACAATGCCAGCCCAACAATTGCAGGAACTTGCTGCAGGAAATGACTGAAATAGCCACGTGGGGCAGCCCTGGAGAGCAGGCTTCAGACAAATAACCAGAACATGAGAGATGAACTGCACGAGGTGAGGGCAAGCAAGAAGGGAGGGGGAGAGAGGGCGTCTCAGAAGAGGATGGKGGAGGAAATATCTGCCATYCTCAGTGGCAAAGGAYGCTCCATGCTGATGGCTGRAAGGTCAGCACCAGTGCCAACWGTGGCAGAAGGAGCCTGGGCTWTCCCAGACTCTCTAGGACAGGCATTGCAGTCCATCCTTGGCTCCTCTMGATCTGGGCTAGGCAACAATGAGATGTGCCAAAACAAAGCTGAGAAAAGGCTTTTTTCTCCTTTCACTTTTGGAAAAACATGGCCAGAAGCATTTATATCATCCTGGCTACGCCAGGAGGAAAGTATTTCCAATGTAACTGAGCAAAAAAGGTGCAGCCCCCATCCCTTCCTGGCCAGGGAGGTAGAGCTGCTGCCCTGGCGCCAGGAGTCYGGAGAGCCCAGGTCTGTCACTGCTGCGTGCCTTGGCCTCAGGAGTAAGAGCAGCTTTGGGCAAAGCACACAAACTCTGCAGAGTTCATGCTAAAATGGGGGCTCTAATAATCAATCTCCCTGCAAAACAAGTAAACAGAGGGACRTCACTGCACCAGCCTTTGTTTTTAAAGAGTTCTCCCCATTGGCTGTTTGCTGAGATTAATTTATTTCTTCATCATAGATATTTCCTGTACAAAATATATAGTTTAATAGCTTTGATCTCTCCACATGCAGTTCTTGAAGCCGATTCCAAGTTTTATGCAGTTAAACGCTACCACATGCTTTGAGAACTCAGCACAGCCTTCTCTATAAACCAGTGTAAATCAGAGTAAGAATGTGAGCTGCCTCTCGCCAGAACAGAGGGTGTGCCTCTTGCCCACGCTAAATTCCTTTCTTCATCTCTGCTCTRCTCACAGTTAACCTGCAGTGTAGCAGCCTGGGTTTATGTGACACACGTTACATCCCACACAGGAACACTGCAGACTTCCAGTGACTCAGAGAAATGCAGACCAAAGATTAACAGTCCAAACCACCAAGTCAAGAAAGTCGTTTCAATCTTGGTTAATCCCTTCAGCATCCTGGTTACATTTGTTTGTCAAAACACATGAAATCTTGGGAAAAGAAATAGGAAGGGGGRTAGGGTCATCTGCACATCATAAGGACTGTGAGCTTCTGGAAACTCAACCAGTCCTTCTCTCTCTCACTACCCACAAGGCCATTTTAAGTACAGGGGTATTGTTCATTAACYATGACAGTCCAGTTCAGTCTCAGAACATCAAACATCCTTGTCTTTGTGGGGAATTGCATCCTTCTTCATGAGAGGAGGAAGGTGAGGGCTGGCATGGGTAGCAGGGTTTCATAGCTGCTGAAGGCAGCCAATCTGTTAAAAATCAGATTGAGGCAGAGCCCAGATTGGCCTTTGGTTGCTTAAAGATTTGTTTCTGAAGGATGTGTGCTAGGGCTAACGTAAATGGCACACTTCCAGGAGGGCRAGGAGGGAGAGTTAAAAATCCCACTGAAGGGGAAACTCCTGGGTAGCCTGGGGGTGACAGAAAGACATGCAAACATGTGGGCAGCCAGGGGCTTGGACTGTGGCTTTGTTTGGGATGAGAATTTGTTCCAAGAYAGTTGATGCTTTCCAAGGTGCTCAGCTGCTGCAGACAGCGAGAGCTCCATCCACACTCTGATGTGCAGTGCAATGCTGTGCCATTTGCCTGCATCAAACATCCTCACAGGCCTGGCTAGCATCAGGACCAGGGCATTCAGAGCATGGCTGATGCTGAAAACTGAGTTTTTGGAAAACCCTCTTTTTCTTCACTTTTGGTGAAGTCCCACTGTTCTGGAATTTATAGCATAGGGTACCACACTTTCCCAGGGCAAACACTAAACACAAACTCATTGGAAATAAGGTATCAGGAGCTCGTGTGCTCCCCAAAGGGCTGAGTTTCACATGAGCTTATTTTCCTCCTGCAGTGTCCAAGGGCTGTCGGGGTCAGAGCCCTGTGCTGTGGTCCCTTGGTGCTGGTGGCAGCTGTGAAGGCAGGATTTGGCTTTTGGGCTGTTCATTGCTCTGCTGCACTCAGAAGGYCACCCAGTAGGATTTCCAGACATTTCTTCAGACCTGCCCCAGTTTGGCTCTGGATGCCACTGTTTTGATCCCTGAGAAGTGGGGGTTTTGCTGCTCTGCTCTGTGCAGGGGCCTGAGCACTGGGGGATCTTGTCCTTGCCCTGGACCAATTACAAGGAAAACAAGAACCTCAAGAGGGGATGAGGACATGGATTGATTGATTTGATTKGATTTCAGTCTGTGCTGTTTGCAAACACTGAGGGCTCTTTGCAGCAGTCTGAAAAATCCACTTGATTAGAAAATACAGAAACAATTAAGCACTGCTGTTTACTTTTGCAATAGGAACAATTGATCTTTCTTCCTTCTGACTTCCACCTCTAACCCTAATTCCTTGCTCTGCACACAGCCAAGCACAGTTCAGACAGGGGAAACAGTAAGAGAGATTAAGATTCTGGACTTCAGTTAGGAACATAAATCAGCTTTGAAATAGTCACATTTTTTGGCCTAACTAAAGGAAGTCATCTGTACAAAATAGGCTATGGCCACTTTCTTTGTTATAGCTAGAAAAATGCCAACTTCCTGGCTGCTGGAAAATACTCCTTTTTGTAGTTTTTTTCATGACAGTGGGATCATGAAGCTGGCAATGCTTGAAGAGAATCTTAGATCAGGGGAAAGAAAGGGGCCAGATAAAGRCACTGCTGTGGCTGTGCTGATGGCATGGCCAGGCACAGAACCCYTTGGTTACACACAAGAAAGGAGCTGAATGGAGGATACAGTGCAGGGTCCTGCTCCGTAAATGGGGCACATTGGAAGGAGCAATAATGCCTGATAATGCCCCTGTTCCTTTGGACCATTTATTTCCATGGCTTTATTCTGCATTTGCAGCACTGGGGATGGCACATTTCCCAGCACTGTGTTACTGGTGATTTCCTGGAGCTGTGACTTGTTAGCTGCATGTAGGTCCTGGCATGTCCTGGGACAGGTACATCAGCTCAGTGCTGCATCAGCAGAACCAGTCCCTGCTCCAAGCCCTGCCTGGGGGTCCCAGTGGCCTCCAGCACAGGACCCCTGTGCCCTGGGGCTGCACAGTTGTGGGCACAGCTAGCCCAGAATCTCCCCTCACTTGCCAGCAGCAGACAGTTACTATATTCTGAAAATGGGTAAGAAAAGTAAACTACTTGCTCTGCTTGAACATATATTAAAGAGATGTAACTTTTCCCCTCTAACCCAAATCATGTCACCAATTTAGTTTATGCTACAGCCCTCAAAAAGAGTTGCATTGACACTGCTGAAGTGGACAGTGGGAATGACCTCTGTTTCTGCTGGAACAAATAATTCAGCACCAAGCTTCCAACTCAAGCATGACAAAGACCAAGAGAGACCCCAGAACAACCTTTGGAATATTTGCTCTGTGTGTGAGAGGCAATAATACATTTTATTTTTCCAATTCTGCAAAGTGAGTTATGATTTAAATACTTTAGAACTGTATCAACAGGAAGGGAAGTGCATTGGGATATAAAACATATGAAATGTCTCATGGCAAAGAATAGCTGAGAAATGCACAAGAATAACAGAACTTCAGCTTCACATTTGTTCTTCAATATGTAAACAAGCTAAAATTCCACTGGACACTTTTTACTGACTAATCTGGACATGCTAGACCTCATATTAAAACTATTTTCTCTCTGTAACCTTCTACTGAAACTTCAAAGTGAAATGTACTGTCCTTCACTTTGGTCTCTGTCATGGTTTGACACTGGCCAAATGCCAGGCACCCACAACAGCCACTCACTCGCTTCCCCTGCCACAGCTGGGTAAAGGAGAGGAAAAAAATTAATGAAGGGGTCATGAGTCGAGATAAGGACTGGGAGAAAAATGTTCCAAGGGCAAAATAGGCTCAACTTAGAGCCTATTTTGAGGTAGGTACAAAGTAAATTTATTACTAACAGAGTTAGAGGGGGATAATAAGAAGTAAAAGAAGCCCTTAAAGACACCTTTTTTCCCCCAACCCCTCCCTCTTTCCCACTGACAGGGACAGGGCGTGGGGGTTTGGGTCAGTTCACCACTGAGATCTTCTTCCACTGCTCAGGGAGAGGAGCCATTTCCCTGCTGCGCTGTGAAGTCCCTCCCACAGGAGACAATTCTCTGTGAACTCCTCCAATGTGGGTCCACCTCATGAGCAAAAGTCCTGCCAAAACTGCTGCAGTGTGAGTCCCTCCCACAGGCAGACAATCCCCTCAAAAACTGCTGTGGCATGGGTCACTCGTCCATGCTTAAATCTGTTATCACAGAGGTGTTACCACCRTGTCCAACTGGCCCAGCCTCGGCCAGGGGCATGTCCACATTCAGAGCCATCAGGGACTGGCTCTGCCAGACATGRTAGAAGATTCCAGCAGCTTCTCACAGAAGCCACCTCTGTGGCTCCCCTGCTACCAAAAACCAGCCCGTGCAAAACCAGCACCTTGTGTCCCACTGTCCTTTTGGTGCTTAGTGTCCCATGTGACACTGATGCTAGGTAAGAGATTATTGCTCTCAAAGCTCTCTCCTCCCGAAGAGGGGTACTCTGCAAACACAGGGGCTACACAGGTCAGTGGCTTTGAGGGCAGGGAAATGCCATCTCTTTTCTGAAGCCTGGAATACAACCACCTTCCCGCTGGCCGTGTCAGGGTGGCTGCTTCTGGCTGAGGCTAAGGCTCTGTAAACAGAGCTCAGGGAGGTGGGGACACTGCTTTGTGCTGCCAGCACCAATGTCCCCTGTGGTGGGTTACCTCAGCCCTGACACCAGTGTGCTGCCAGCGCTGCTCGTGCACTCTGCTCACCTTGCCCAGCACAGGCTGCTCTCCAGGCACCTCTGCAGTACAGGAGCCCACACAGGCACATGGTCTGTCCACAGCAACCTTCACAAGCTGCTCAAACACATGAGGACTCCTCATTATTTCCCACCGAGCTCCAGAAAAAGGGTGCATGGTATGGATGTGATCATGGTTTGTGCTGCGTCACGGAGAAACTGAAAGGATTGCACAGGGAGAAGATCAGGGAGGGCAGAACCGAGGGAATGGGGTAAYCAGGGGGCAGTTTGGCTTTGGTGGCATTTAGAGAGTGACAGAGATCTGGAGAGAGATTGTTCCATGGAGCAAACAGTATGATCTGGCTCCTGGTGCCGTTAGCTGAGGTGCCCACTTTGACCTTCCTCCCCTCCCCTGAACAAACAAATTATCAACTCACAAAAATACAGATAAATATACTGATATATAAGTCTGTGGATCCACACAAATATTCTGTTGGTCCAGGCATCTTTCAATGCAGTTGTAACTTCTCCTTGTGGCAGTGAGGATCTTCAGGGACAAAAGCCTCCTGGAACAGGGCTGCAAGAAGCAGCACGTGCTGCCATGTCTCTACCTTCCATCTCCAGTATCCACCATGGGAAAGGACAGCAGTCGTGCAACTGTCACTGCTCATCAACATCCCAGCTCTGGAGAGACACAAAGAGCACCAGAATTTGCTCTAATCGTCTCTGTCYATTGAGTGTGGTTGCAGAAAGTCAGATGTGATCAACCTCAAAGCCCGAGTGATTGCTGCAGTGCTTCTCTTTTGTCACGTCAGAGGCAACTGCTCCTCTGGAAGCAGTGCCACAGAGCAGCCTGGCCCATCATGGTCAGGCTCCTCCTGCAGCAGGCAGTTGCATCATTAGTTTGGTTTMTACCCATCAGTGTCCTCCACAACAGTTTCTGGTGCCTCCTTGATCAGGTTCTCTGATCAGGTRTATTGCAGGGTGTATCCTGGCAGCAGGATGAACCCATTGGTTTCTGTAGAAATYACTCATTGGTCATATGCAGATTAATAGAGAAGGACACCAGGTAATTAAGGTTCTGTTACAAGCAGAAAAATAAAGTGCTTTATGGATGCATCTTATTTTCTAACCAAGCCTAWGGGTAGGATTTCCCTCCCTCCCACCAAGTTAAAACTACATGCTGTAGAACATGGAATTGAAATATTTTCAGATAAATCCCAGACTGACAGGGGCATGGGTGTGAAGTCAGAGATCATCAGTTCTGTTTGTTTAGGGGTTCAGTGTGCCCATCTTGGCTTTAAACATTTGGTTTATGCCAAATGCAACCTGCTCAGGGCTTGCAAACACGATCTGGGTGTGCAGGAACAGGCTGGAGATGAAGCCTGGCTCTCCATGCTCACTGCCAACAGGTCTCCCAGGGTGGGACTGTAAGATGCTAAATTTTTTCTCCTTTATTTTTTTTTTTTGGTGCTGCAGCATGGGTGATGCTTTCTTGGATAGAAGATCTCAGCTAGCAGTGTCCAAAATCCAACTGCCACAACGTGTCTGAAACCACAAAGGATTCAGTCTCATGGGAAGAGCTCAGAAGGAAAAAAGTGTCAGCGTGGGGCAGAGGGATGTTTTGGCATCCAGACCAGACAGGAAGATGGGGAGCAGGCTGGGGCCAAGGCGGGTTGCTGGGGTGACGTGGGCACAGACAGGAAGCAATGGAGCAGGGCTCATCCTTTTCACAAGCCAGCTGAGGGGATCTGCAGACAGACAGGAAAAGGCCAGGCCAACACTCCTGAAAAGGCTGCAGTGGTGTATTAATGCAGAGWGTTCTTCTGCTTGAGGAGGCAAACATAAAACACAGACAAGCACTTTGGAAAAAAAACCTGTCATTTCAGAGTACCAGCACTCTCTGGAAGTGTGAGGGCTGGCACGCTTGACAGCAACCACCAGGAACTGCTCCCCAAGCCTSTCCAAGGCTTGTCAAGGGCACAATCAACTCAGGCCAGGCTCACAGAGGTGGGGCAGGTGGGCTACCAGGCCATGTCTGTGCTAGCCCATGCATGGGGCAGCCAGGGGAGGGTCCCCAGGGAGCAGCCCCACAGCCTGCACCACCCCTGATGGATGCACAGCTCTGCTCTCGCCTGCCATTAGCACGTTTTAACATCATTAATCTTTYAGGAAAATTCTGCAGTATTCTAAAGCAAACCCTGGGTAGCAAGTTAAATTTGTATGTTTAAACAGAGTCTTTTCACCTTTTCACTGTGAAAATGCAGCAACAGTAGCYCTTGTTGGGGATTTGTTGATGTCAGCACTGGGGATAGGATGAGGTAAATGGAAAATCTTCACCAGAGTTCGCCTCTTCTGCAAAATGAAGCTGAAATTTTCAAGCATACACCACAAGGGTTTAATCAGGCAGCTCCTGTGCCTCTCAGAGCAGCCAATGTGAGTCCATGCACATTCTGCACTGCCCGTGTTCTCCCATAGGCACTGAGGGAGGAGGAGGATTTAGAAATAAGGTGCTGGAGGTGAGTGGGAGGAACAGGAAGGGAAGGAAGGTAGACATAGAGGTTATAATTACATGAAAACCTGCTGTTGAGGTAATTTTTTTCCTGGAGAATACTGTAGATCCGAACAAAGAAAAAACTCAGTATGCTGTGAGCACTGCAGAGAATTAATAGAAAATTGCATCCTTATTATATGATGCTATAACCACCCTGAAATTAGAGCAAGAAAGACTTATTCTCAGTGGACATGTAAACTAACTGAACTTATGCAGTTTCATGAAACTTCATGGGATGCACCCATGAGTTCTGAGGGGCTGAACAATGTCATTGCAAGGTCCGTCTGTAATCTTGGCAATCAGGAGAGACCCCTGAAGACTGCAAGAAAGAAAATACTCCTCCTCTTTCAGGAAAGGCAGTGATAAGGCCTGGAAAACTTTGGCAAAGAACACCAATGGTGTCATGGGCTGCATGAGACAAAGCTTTGCCAGAAGGTGTCCTCTCAAGCCTGTAGTGTCCAGTTTGGGGTTCATCAGTACAAGAGAGATATGGACATGCTGGAGACAGTCCAAAGGATCTTGAAGCTGATTACAGGACTGGAGCCATCTCTTACAGAGGGRGAAGTTGAGCAAGCTGGGATTCTTCAGCCTGGAGAAGACTCAGGGAGGATCTCACCCTGATGTATAAAACCTGATKAAAGGGTTTACAGGAGATGGAATCAAGTTCTTTCCAGTGGTACCCAATGACAGGACTAGATGCAATGAGCATGACCTGAAATGTAAGAAATTCTATTTAARCACAAGAAAAACATTGTTTACTGTTAGAGTGGTCAAGCACTGCAGCAGGCTGCCCAGAGAGGGAGTGAAGACTCCATCCTTGGAGACATTCCACATCCTGGACATGGCCCTGAGCAATCTGTTCGAGCTGACMTGCTCTGAGCAAGATATTGGACAAGATGATCTCCAGGGGTCCCCACTGGTCTTATGAAGTCTTATCAGTCTGTGATTCCAATATTACCCAGCTTGAATTTGTTGTATTTTTATCTCTTCATTCAGTGATTAATAGGAGTGGCTTTTTTAGTGAATGACAATTTTTTGTCAGTAAGAAGCATCTGATACACCAGACTTTGCCAGCTCTCAGCCCTAACRGAAAAGTCTGCAGCTCTTCACAGGGATTCAACACTGCAGCTACTACATGTACCCAACAAGTCTTGAAAGAATTACCCTGGAATAATGAGAAATTAGCAGGAAAATGTCACAAAACAAATGGTAACATTATTCTGGTTCATGCTTACAGAAGTGTGAACAAACCTTCTGGGAAGACTCCTTTTCGAATTCAGTTTTAGAGAAATCCATGGAGGGATGGGAAAGGTTTCCCAGTTCACCTGGGATGTCAGCAAAGCCCTCTCTAATCAAKGGCCTTGTGCTCCAGCCTCAGGAGAGAAGTCCAAGCAGGTTGGTTCAGAGCATGCAAGGAGCACTGTGGAACCTTTGACATATTCTCCAGCAGAAGCAGCTATTCCATGTTAAAAAATATGTATTTTTAGCACAGCAGCTTGCAGCCTCATGCTGAGAGAAAGAAGCTGAGCCAAGGGAGGGAGGGCTGATGCTGCAAGGTCTGTGACAGGCAGAACAGATGCATAATTTCATGCTGAAAGAAATCACCTCCTTATACAAGCTGCCTCCACTATCCCTCCCACCACTCCTGGTGGCATTTGTCTTTCTGGAAAGCGAGCCTACCACATAGAAAGAGTAATTTATCTTCTCCTTTTAGGAGATGTTTTTGCTGGCAGAGCCAGAGATCTTCTTTGCTTTTCATAGTTTTCCAAGCACTTGTGATAGAACGTTCCTAAACACCCTCGAGTCGAGCCCATCAGCGCAGTCACTGCGGGGCTGGGAGCTCATCCCCGGCGGGGAGCAGGGCTCAGGTTTGTGAGCTCCTTGCCCCTCTGCTGCTGCAGGGCCATGTACCCCGAGAGCAGGACAAGCTGCACCCTGTGGTGCCACATGGAACTCCACAGAGCAGGGATGAGGAGGCTCGGCTCTGGTTCAGCTGAGCAGTAAATATTTTTTGACAAGGAACAGCAGTGTGAAGTTAAGTCTTCTGTGCTGCAGTGAAGTCATCCAAAATTATGATMTACAGCACCACCCCACCCACTGGGCTGTTACTCCTGGGAGCAGACCACCCAAACTCTCTCTCAGCACATTACAGGCTGCTGCAAGGCCATGTCCATGTCCTTCTAAGTCCCCACACACTGTGGAAGGGAGAGCTTTCCAACAAACTATTTGCCATCACCAAGGACTGGTCATGTTTAAACTCCATGCAGATAAAAGTGTTTGGGTTTTTTTTCTATTAATGCTGGGGATAAACTGCGAATCAAAACAGGAGGGGGTGTTTTGCTGCCTTTTGACTATCAGGGTCTACCCTTTTTCCAGTTGTTAARTGTGCAGAAGAGACACAACATTTATCCAGAATGTGGATTTAGCACCAGAAAGGTGTAAGTGGTACAGCTGTCCGGTACTGACTAAGCTGACAGGTGAGAGAAAAAGTGTACAGAGAGCAGGAATTATTTATCTCAATAAAGATCCTACCCAGAGCTTTTCTCAGCTCAAGGGAAAGTAAGTTTTAGAGGTAGGTGTGAGCAGGCCAGAAGAGGAGGGGAGGCCAGAAGAGAGGGGGATGGCACATGGCCCAGCCCTTGACTTGTGTGAATTTAACAAGATTTTAACATGAAAAGTGTGAAGCAAAAGGCAGAGAAGCACAAGAGGGCACAAGAGGGCCCAGTACCTGCCCTGGGCTACGGCTGGGCACCAGGGTTCCRGGGGGAATTGCAGAGGGCTCACAGTTGGATACTCCATCCCGAGATGCAGAGAAAGCTGTGAGTGCACCCACTGTTTGGTGTATCCCCACCTCCCTGCTGGCTCCCACAACACCAGTGRGGGTGTGCAGGGGTGGTGAGGGCTTGCAGTGGCACTGCCAGCAGAGGATGGGTGACAAAGTGACAAAGGGTGATGGGGAGAGCTGACATGAGCACTCACTCGGGCACACAGGGCACAGATGCAGCAGCTGTTTGCAAGGGCACAGCACCTGTACTTGCACACGGGGCAGAGCAGCTACAGCACAGCCAGAGAGCAAACCCCTGAGGATTCCAGACATCTCCACCTGGGGGAAAATGGGGCTCCAGCTTCAAATGCACTCCGTGTTTCCAATGGATGATGGGTAAAAAGCCTGTGTTTATCCAATGTGGCTTTCAAATATTAAGCTTCATATTTATATGCCTCAGTCTCACGAACTGTCCCAAGTATCACATATCAAAAAAGCATCTCTCTGAAAGGAAGAGGGGTTTCTCTTGTGGACTTTCCCATTTGAGAAGCAAGAGTTTTCCTGTTTTGAACTGAAGTAGGTGATGAGAAAGTTAACTCACTGGCCCTGTTTTGTAATCCAGGTGCTCCTAGCAAGCCAATTCTCACCCAAAGTCCCTCAGCAGTGCCTGCTCTCAGTCTTGGTGCAGCACAGAGCCATTCACATGCTCACAGCAACCATCCACCTGCCTTTGCTCTCGGGGTGTAAAATACAAGCAACATTTCTTCAAACTGTATAAATGCCTCAAAAGGCATTTGAAAAGTCTTGAAAAGACAGACTCTTGTCTCTGAAAAGACAGAGTTTTCATGGTGTCCATGTAAAAGAGATTTCTTCCTCAAGTGTTTACCAAGAGAAAACTTGCTGTGCATTGTATCTCTGACAGGGCTGAGCAGCACAGAAAAACTCCCATGGATTTTGCAGATGAGATAGGCAGAGGGGGTAATTGGGCCTTTTCCATGTTAACAGATTTATTAACTTTCCTCAGCCAGAATTTCTGTTTCCAAGGAGAAACAGAGCCCTTTGCCCAAGGTTTCAGAATAGGAGCAAAACCCAAGAGTGTCACAGCAATCAGAGTTTCCTCTCTTCCTTTTTGGAAAGTTGGGGATGATTTTCTCTGCCAACAGAAGCATTCATCACTCCCATCCCTCGGGACTTCGATGGTCTGGGGAATGCAGCTTCCCAGGGAATCCTCGAGGAAGGGCAGTGGGGGAGGATGCTGAGAAGGTYTCTGTGAGACACAACACGTACCCTAAAACTTCCCCAATCAGAGCTGCAGCTTGTTCAGGCATCGAAACATAACTACTCCCAGCTCCAAAATCATGTTGGATGAGGATAGGGCTTTCCAGGCTCCCTCTTCCACAGCTCGAGAAGCGAAAGCTGCATGTTCTGTGCTGTTGAAGCAGAAGGGCTCTTTGGCACGGSGGATTTCCCCAGGAGAGCAGCTCCTGAGCCCGGTGAGGCAGCTCTGCGTCACCGGAGGCTGTGTGGGATGAGGAGCGGCACCGCCTCGCTGGGGGCGGTTGCCTTAGAAATAAAGCCCACGTCAGTCTTTTTCTGATTAAAACATYAAGAGAACACACGTTATTAGAAACTGGTCTGATACTCGTGCTGGCAGGCTGCACGAGCTCAAAAAAGCAGAAGAAAACCAAGTTTGGAGCTTCCTGTGTTCATTAAGGAGAGGGAGGAGCAGGGAATGTGAGCTGTGTTTGGGACATTTTAATGGCCACTCTTCCAGGGGCCAGCACTGCACGGCTTTGCTGTGGCCAGTGCAGGACCAGGGACAAGGGGAGGGCAGCTCCCTTCATCAGCTGAGCCAAACTCGGCTAAAAGGTGCACAAAACCCAACTAAAGAGTGTGCAAACCTCAGCAGAAAGGGTGGGCAAAGCTGCTGCCTTTGAGCAGCTACAGCCAGAAGTCGCTCATGAAGGTGCAGCACAAGTTTCTCTCCAGAGACACTGGGAAATCTAAAGTCTCCAATGTTTTCTTGTCTCAGCCTGTGCTGAGCCACCAGAGAACATACGCATTTTGCCGTTGACAGGTTTCGCTCGAGGATGGAGTGGTACAGCCACAATCACTCTCTGGTAGTGCTAGAGTTGCAGGGGGTTAGACTGCAACAGAATTTAATACTTTTATTTTTTASTGATTATGGAAAAACTGAGGGAGGAAGAAGAAAACTTTCAGGAGTAACTGAGAAACCCAGCTTTGAACAATGTGGGGATTTTGAGCATCTTCTCAGCTGCACCCTTTGTGCCAATGGAGAAAATCAAGGGGGACCCCATTTCTCTTAATTATTATAGTAATCAGACCAAACCTACCAYTTTTCAAAAGTTAGATTTATTTAGATTAGTGCATTAAATAAATGCATATAAAAATAGCCTAATGTAACAGCAATTATTACACCATCCAAATCTAAATGCAATCTTTAAGCTTGGCAACCAAAGTGTGTGCGATCAAGATTTAGCAAAAGATGTTTTTTTCATCCTATCATGCTACTTCTTGTTCTGGTTTTAGAGATATTTAAATGGAAAGACTAGACTGCAGCACATGATCTACACTCCTTTTCTTTTCTACTTATTTCAGCAACAAACAGCAATGACAGCGTTAAACAAGGTTATAATAACTTGTTTAATTAAAAATCACCATTATTTGAATGTTTGAAACAGCAACAACTGAGCTATTTGTTGGATCATTTGGATCAAGTTTCCAGACGACTTCCCGTTCTTCCAGATATACACTGGCTCATTTACAGGAACAAAGACCAAACTGGAACRGACAACTGGCTCACCAGACCTACTGGCCATTCATCACAGCGTGATGCTTCAGCAGAGGACATGCTCCGTTTCCTCTTCCGAGCATAAACTGCTCTGTAATTGATTTTTTTAGCAAATTTTCAAAGTTGCTGAAAAGATTTGGGACTCAACACTGGAGCCCTTTGAAAACTGAAGTTCATTTACATACAGATCCTTCTCTGTATCAGAATGTGCTGCTCTGCTCTGTGTTGGCATGCATTTCACATAAGAGTGCAGTAGCAAAAACCTATAATTTCCTCCCATATTTATTCTTTATGCCTTTCTTCATAATCAAGAACAATCAAGATCCTCAGCTAGGGACTACTGTTGAAAGCCATTAAGCTAAAGATACTTCCACAAACACTGTCTAGGACTTTAGCCCTCCTRGAAGAGAAATCTCACCTTTGGGCAGGTAGACAGAACTTCCCATTGGCTTGGTTTTTATTTTAGAATAAGCCTCACTAGCAATAAAAAAAATAGATTCAATCAAATTCTTTTGATGAGGRTGAAATAAAAATATCAGTTACCACCCACTTCCCTTCTGAGCTGTGTTGCAACTTCAAATCATTGCACATATTGTTATTTCAAACTTATTATCACCTGACTCACTATCTTTCCTGYATGAGACAGATTTTAATTAGATAACCAACAGAACCCCAGAGAAAGTAATTGCTATAAATGCTTAGGACTGATRGAGGGAGGAGAACAGTCTCATAAAAGTCCACATTGTGCTAATAAACATGCCAAGACAAAGTATGATTACAGACAACATTATGTCCAGCCATCCAGATTTGTTTCTTCTTTCAAGAAGAGAAAAAGGGTACACGGTCTGATCTCTGATCTTGGGACACTGCTTCCACTGCTTCAAAAATCTATTCAGCTCTCATGATACGTGACAAAGAGAGAATTGTTTTTCTTGAATGTGTGTGGTGTGGAACCTACAAAAAGTATGGTTTGTCTGTAATATTTGTCACAACATACATCCCACTGATGTGAGAAGAAGCTGGCAGTCAATTTAAAGGAGATGCATCATTTGGGAAAGAGTTGTTCTCCCCAAAAYAGGAAGGTGCCTCAACTTCTCCTAGCTGTAGAGCAGATTTAGTAGTAATGCTGCTGTTTATGTAGATGATGGGCACAGAAAGTCAGAGAGASAAACCTGGAAGTGAGAACCGAGGCACAGGTATAAGCTGGGGGACACACCTGACCCAAAGAGTGCAGGACACCATCCAAACTCTCCAAAGCAAAGCAGTCCCAGGGCCCTCCATTGGAGCACTCACATAGGCAAAGAGACAAAAGCTTTGTTCTTCATCTTCAATAACCAGAGGCTTCTCTGGAAGGAAGAGACATCAGGGGAGAGCTGGTAGACTCCCCTAAGAAGACTTGTCGTCTTCATGCATGATGTGCAATGGGGTGTGCAAAATGTTTTAATGTGATACAAAACGTTTTAATGTGATACAAAAAATTATGCTCCCAAAGCCAGTTTTGACTGAACAAGCAAAACCCAAACTGACTGCTGAACAAGTTTCTGAAGCGCAGACATTAAAACACTGAAGGCTGCAAGAAAGRTCCTCAGCTAACCAAGCTGTCAATTTCCTCTGATTTTTAAGGACATCATGTACATGTACATCAGCTATTGTAAGAACTCGTATTGGAACAGAAAGACTGAGTATTTTTAAGGGCCTTCTCCTTGGCACAGAGACAGACTTTAATTGCAGAGCTTGGGTAAAGAGTAAATGAGCTGTTTAATGTGAAAAATTAAACCTCATGTATGGACAGTGTCCAGCTCTGCCAGCTAGACAGCAAGTATTTGACAGCAAACTGTTCATAGCCTACTTCCATCAGTGGAGCAATTTAAGTTATATCAGAATAGGTTTTTTGCTGTCATGCTTCCCATTCCCAGACATCTTTGTAAAGTCTGCAAACAGAGATGCCAACATATCCCATTCTGACCTACATAGCAAACAATTGGACTTGTGTTCCTGCTGTGTTATCACCAAAATGAATCATTGTCATGTCTCCTCAAAGGCCTGGCAACATGGAGACTTTTCTGCTGGGAAGTGTCAGCTGAATCCTGCACCTACTGCTCTCATGACACCAACTGCATACTTTGTGTTTATCACAGAAAAGAAAAACATGCAGCAGAAAATGGCTCAGCTTTGAATTTGCTCTTTGCCAGGAAAAACATGGGAACAAGTGAAGCACAGCTCTGAAACCTCTAACTTATTAAGCTCCAGGGACAACAAAAACAAAAAAAAAATTCATCAATCTCTTTTGAAAAACAGAATAAAGATGCTAGATAAAAATATGCGCACACAAACCCAAACCCATAAATTGCACAAATCTGAGGAATAGATATGGCCATGCTATAGCTTCATTGTTCACTATTTCTGCATTTGAGAAGAATTTTAGGGGTATGTCCTGCTGTTACTGGAGTCAAGAGGAAAAAAGTCTTGCTAGGAAAGGGGCATGAAGATGGCAAACAATTCTTTGCATTCTCAGGGTTTGCAAGTCCCTAGGTCAGCTTGGCAATTAAAGGTCTCCACTGACTTAGAAAGATTAACTCCAGGGGAAATCATCCCTACCAAGGATAAGCAGCTGGCAGTGGTTAAYATTTATGGTCTTCTGCTGCAATGGTGGGTGGGATCTAAAAAAGTATAGGAGATTTGGACTAGGTGTCTTTGAATCAAGCCTGCTTTAACCTATGTGATCTGAAGCTTCTCTCTTACCAGCATTTGGAGCATAAAATCCTATCACTTATGCCTAACTGCCACATACTTGTAACCCTATACATGTGGGATAAAATTAAACCAAGACAAACAGAGACGCCTGTATTCCCCCTTTATAATTTATAAGGATAAAAGGCAAGTTTTTTGCCAGGGCAGGGTTCAGGAACTTTACATATCTAGCTAGAAAAAAATTCTTCTCTTCCCATTAAGAGATATCTCATARAGTTTGTCAGACATCCAAAGTGTTATTTCTGCTCTCTTCATTAGAAACCATGCTTTGCAAGTGACAGAGACATACACTTCACAGACTACCATTAACTTAAACAAATTATTAATCATAAAGTGATTTTGGAAGGCAAGAAATGCTCCATCTCCAACCATGACKTGACAGCATTTTGTTTGACCTCTGTTTTGTTTGGAAAATCCCCAAAGTTAAAAATGTCTGTTGGGTGAGTTGAAGCTGGCTGACAATGAGATTGACTTTCTCAGGAGCTTGTTTTCTTACKGCTTTGGTGAGCACTGTAGACCGGGGCATTCAGAGACCAACTGTTCAAAACCATTGCTCTTTGAAATGTGTCCTCATTTCAGTAATCTCTGCCTGCATCTGAGGAAGGAAGGCACCAGATATGTTATTCTTTAGCYTATCAAAAACTTCAACAGCACAATGGAACAGGAGCATACTGAACAAGTATAGAGGACGTGTTTAACTTTAGTATTTATCTCACAGAAGAAATACAAAATTAATCGCTGCAACACAGTTCAAAGATTGAAAATATTGTCTACAGTAAAAAGGGGGACTAAAATCATAACAAACTAAGCAGCAGAAGTGTGAAAGGCTGTTGCTATAACTGTAAGCATTTGCATTCTTAGGATAACTGAAAATTATAATATTCCAGATTCCTATGTCAACTGCAGTGCAAACCCTCTTAAACATGGGGTTTAGAGCAGAACTGTAATCACTTAGTTCTTTAATGTCTCAACAAAACAGATCATGGTCATGTCAAATGAGACATTACTTTGCAAGCTCGGATATCAAGCAATTATATCAAACCCTCTTTTGATTGGTGTCCAAAGATAATTTTCAGAAAGAAGAACTATGAATCACCTAAAGATTCACAAACAATTCTATATATTTTGGTTTTGAAGTAAAAAAAAAAAAAAATCTCTGAATCTCTGAATCTCATTTCATGATTGAGTTGATAATGCTTTTTTTTTATTTAGCAATGGCTAAGAACTCACCCTCCCATGTATTGGATACTGTAGTTTCCATTCRGTAGGCTCTCTGAAATCCCATCCCTCTACAAAGTAGTGCAAAGAAGGACTACAGAAAATTAATGCAGRAAAATTGGTTCAAAGAGATAAGGCAGTGATCCTTGTTGTTACTGGATTGTTACAAGTATTATTTTCCCCAATATAATTACTTATGTTAATTAAACTAATAGTAAGTACCATTTTTTTCTGATTGCCTGAAATACGAAGCCTCTCTGTTTTCTCCCAGTTCTCTCATCCTGAAAATCTCTAGCAATAACTCCTAGAGAAGGGCTTTAGAAAACCAAACTTATGACAGATATATTCAGAAAGACTCTAAGTACTGCAGCTCTTCACCCCAACAATCCAACTTCAAACATATTTACCTTTTCTCAGCAGGAAAGCAATGTCTTTYCTGTTCAACATGGGAAAAAGCAACACAGAATTATGGAAATTCTTCCATCTCGTGTAGTCAGCACCATAAATGAGAGGCTATGCCTTAGTAATTTGTGGGGCTTTTACCTCCCCTGTTGGGCTGCGAGCATAATACCTACAAGACATATTCTGGGAGTTGTTCCATGCAAAATTCCTGTACAGGGCTGCACTGTTTACATTGACTACAAATCTGTATGCACAAGAGAGCTCAGCATGGGAACAAAAACCTATCTCTGAAGTCATTCTGTGAAACAAATTGAACATGGTTTTCCCCATAACAAGGGAAAACAGAAATAATCCTGAAAGGTAGAACGCCTCTCAAAAATTTGCAGGGAACTTCTGCTTTCTAATACAAGACTGTGTTAAACAAGTCTCTTTACTGAAGAGACTTCCCAAAAATACATGTTGAATAATGGTGAGACCCATCAAGCCCAGCTAATTGATCCCCCTATGAGCCATGGGAAATGAAGTATGGAAATTCAATCTACACATAAGAAACAAAGCAGTTAAAAAACAAATAATACATTGCAATGTGAGAACCACCTTTTAAAAACTACTTGTTTCTTGACTACAGCTGTATTCACTATTGCTCCACAAAATACTAGGGGAAGTGAAATATTGTTTTTCTACAGATCAGATCAGACAAGATATGATGAAAAGACAATGTGGAGGGTGAAAAGAAACAGGGAGGTCCTGCAAAAGAAAGCAAAGCAATCCTCTGCTTAAAGAAAGTATGAGAAACAGGTCTGCAAAAGCAGTGGATCAAGACTTTCAACTAAGAGGATTTATGGAGAAGGAGATTTTATCTCCAGGCACAGGTTAGCCTGGAAATATAAATCCTAACCCTTGTTTTAAACAAACTGACCCCAAATTACCCATGATGTTTTTAAAGAATTTTGTACAAGAAGAGAACCTTRGTGGTAATTTTGTGATAAGCAAGGCAAAGTATTTAGAAGAGAGCTTTCCAGTGAACAGGATGATTTCACTTTGAAAAACTTCCTAATTGTCGATTCAGCAYATCTCCAAAGCAGCCCAGGCTGGAAATGTTAAACTCGCTTCAGTTGAACTTGGCATGGACATTTAMCTAGTTTGCAAAATTATTTAAATAATGGTTCTTTGTCTACCTTTTTCCAAATGTATAAAATTTTGTTAAGCAAAAACATGGCCTGTACCTCTAGAGAGTATTAAAAAAAATTGAATTTGCAAATTTGTTTCTGTAAGGGAAAACTTGCTGTTCTAAGAACACAATTCCTCAATGACCAGAGACSCAGCACAGGCATAGAGCAGAGTGAGGTTGCAGCTGGAAGTCTGACTGCTCTTAGACCCAGAAGTGCCACAGCACCAAAAACATGTCAAATCCAAGTGGGAAAAGCTCTGCTGGGCAGCATCCTGTAGCACACTACTGCACTTGTGGAAGCAACAAGATCCCAGGGACACAGCACTGTGCCCTAAGGTGATTCTGCACCAGCACCACTATCTCTGCATGGTGTCATGGATTTTCTGGGCCTTTTTGCCAGTACAGTATACCAGGCTGGTACTCACAGCCTCTTATTTTTCTGCAGAGCCTTTTAGAAATTAATTTTTAGTCAAGATTTGAGTGTCAAGAGGACTTTGCAAGMTGGATATGYACAGTGGCCATATCAAAGCAATCAGCTAGAACTATAAAGAGAGCAGCCATAACCCCCAGTTATGCCAGGCAGCTTGTGGATGTGGATTGAGAGAAAAGGATACAGGGTGACAGGAACAAAAGGCACCTCAASAATAATAAAAAATTGCAAACAGGTAACCACCTAAAATATAGAGATACAAATATGTGGCAGCCTAGGGAACAAGAAGAGGAACTTGAGCTCCCTGTGTTGTTATAACACTATTGGGATAACAGTTGTGGTAGGAAGGCTCACATGTGACAGGAGCACTGTGATGGATGGATACAAGTTCCTCTGGAAAGACAGGTAAAGAAAAAGGGAAGACTGAGGGCTGTCTACATGAWGGAGCAGCTTGAACACTTGTAGTGGACAGCAGTCTGATTGAGAGCATGTGTCAGGATCTGAAAAGAAGCCACTAAGGGTGACAAGGATGGGGCAGCGTATTTCAGCCCAGCCCACCACGGTGATGGGGACAGTTGACCACTAGCACAGACTGTGCAGTCTCCATCCTTAGAGATTTTCAGGGCCTCACTAGATAAAAAGTCCTGGTCTAATCTCACAGCTGATGCCACTTAAAAAGGCAACTGGACCAGGTTCAGAGTTCCCTCCCAACCTGAAATATACCGTGATTCCAAGTCTAAAGATCAGAATCCTAGACAGGAACTGTAATTTTGAAATGGAGGCAAAGGAATAGAGCATCTGCTACCAGGCAAGCAGTCTGTTAAGTGWCTGTGTCTTCACAACCATGGCACTAAGATGCTCACACAGGAGTCAACCATAGGTCAAGGCTGCAGACTCCCAGAAAGTTGTAGAGGCATGATGGAACAGTGGCAGTTGCAGCACAACCTATTCCTGCACCACTTGTGAGTATCAAACATCTAGGAAAATAAAAATCCTTGGCAACAAATGCTAACTTTGAAATTAATATCCCAAAGCAGATTTTCTCAGGACAAGGAACTTCTGAATGTTTTCAGCTTCCCTAACCATTTCAGAGCCAGAAAATGTGAGATTTGCACTAAAAAGTATTTCCAGTGAGTGAAAGAGGTAGAGGGGCAAAACTGTTTAATTCACTGGCATTCCTTACCTGTGACCTCCCCACCATACAATACAGCAGATCAGCACCAAGTTTGAGAAGTAGCTAAAACTTATTGCCTCACTCTCGCAGAGACACTGTTTACATGTTTCTGGAGCAAATGAATGAGCACTCAAATCCAGATCATAATCATAGTCCTTTCTTGACATATATCCAGCTCTTGTTTTCAGTGACAGAACCATACTGACAGTTTCTAAATATCTTCAATGCAAGACTGCTGCCCTCAGGAAATTATAATCATTCCATCTCTCTTGATTTGATAAATACACCCCCTTAAGACTTGGTTCTCTTCCCACAGGTGGCTTCAGTTTTGCTCAGCTCTTCTCCAGATATAGTCTGCACTTTAGGGAAGCTCATGGTCAGCCCTCCACCTCCAGCTGCAGCCTCCTCTAGGAAAATTGCCCACTGGGCTTATTTATACCATCAACTTCAGCTCCCTAGTCACCAGCTCCCTTGGCTTGTAGGTATCTGAAAAAAATAACCTGTGCATTCCACTCCTACAACAATGCTTTTGGCTTCTTTCTCCTCTTTTCAGAAATTGGCCTGCAGCCATGACAAGGGTTCAGAACTATTCCCAAAAGGGACAGGCAGTCTAAACAGAAAAGTGATGCTGAAAGGCGCTGCATGTACCATATTCTGCCCTGCCTTTTAAGGAATACTAMGCAGCTTCAACATCTATAATGATTTACAAATGCTTCAGCATGGCTCAACCATATAACCAAAATACAAAATTCATTGTTATTTGTCTACAGGTGTCCTTYATCTATGTGTTAAAATTCATATAAAATCTTTCCTACCTATGTCAGTGGATCACTGTGAATAAAATGCAAGGAGGCAAACACTGCCACAGTTCTACTGCATGCTCCTGTCCCCAGTAACCCATTTTATAATTRCATTATTATCCATTTGGTTAATGTAAAAAAAAAAACCAAAAAAACAAAACCTCAAAAGCACTGCTCTAATCTTCAAAAAGCTACTAAGACCACTCCTGGGTAYAGCAGAAAATGTACCCCTAAGTCCTGTAAAGATTAAGGTAGCAGCAGGCTCCTTACAGCATCTTTGTCCAGCTTGCTGTCAAAGGCTTTGGGTTTGCACCAATAATCAAGTTATAATAAACTTCAAATCAGTCTCCAAAAAGAAGTTCTCACATCAGGATTCAGGTAGAAAACTAAGTTTCAAATTCAAGGCTCAGTCTTGAAGAAGTGAATATGAGAACTAATTTCAGAAACTGAAAGTGACTATGAGAGTCATTATTTTAGAAAATATTTATGAATCAGAAATGGACACACATGAGTATTATTTTAAACTCTGAATAAACTATTATGGAATTGACTTGAAGTTCTAACTCTTTAGTCTGTCATCTCCTAGAAGATACTTTTCCTTGCCCAGTTTTTACAAGTACTTGGAATTATGCRTTATTGCCCACAGCATTTCCAATTAATAATATATTAGAGAAAAAAGAAAACACACTTATAAATTGTTCGGATTACACCACTAGAAAAAAGTCTGCACAAGTTCATATACCACTGCAACATTAAAGAATCTAAAAGTACTGAAAATGAAACAGTGATCATAAAGATTGATGTWGCATCTATATGATAATCTCTGAATACAGTAATTTCCTTTACAGAATTTCTGTTAAGAATAAAGAAAACACTCTGTGGAATTGCTAACACTCAGTCTTAATGCATGAGTAACTCTCCAACTGGACAGGTGGAATACACACAAATGTACTCTTAAAGCTTGGTATCTGCCTGCTCTCCATTTTCCTTTCTGATTTCCTTCCTGCGCTCTCCCCCTTCCTTGGAAAAGACTTTTTGTGACAGATGGAAAGAGCACTCAATGTTTTAAGTCAGTGAAAAGCATTGGCTCTGATGGCTCAGCTGATCTGGAAGGGGGACAGTCACTGTCCTGCTGAGTATCTGGAAACCAAGGCAAGACTGGGAACAGGWCTCCAGCATGATGCATGATTCTCTGGATCTCTGCATCAGACAGATCCCTCTGCAGGAATGCTTTGATGTCACCTAGTAGGCAGCAGCCTTGAGGAGAGTGATGAAGCAAGAAGGGCATGCAAGAAYCCCTACCTGAACCTGAAATACAGGTTTAAAATGAAGCTGAAGGCAAAATAAGAAACAAGGGTGGGTGGGGACCAGTCTATGGGTAGAGAAAGTCTATAGGTAGAGAAAACAAAGGAGAGTTGACTAAAGACATTCGAAATCAGGTGGTAAACACAAGAGCAAACCCACTTTTCAAACATCAAACAGTTGTACTATCCTTGGAGAGCTGTGGTGGTGCAATGCTTTATGAAACTGCACGCCCTACTATCCAATTCCATTCTCTTTATTTTGTCTTGGCCTTATCTGCATGAATGGAAAACAATTGCAAAAACAGATACATGCAATTCGGTTTTACTGGCTTCCAAAACCTGACTGGATTGGAAACAATGGTTCCAACACATTTATCYTCTTTCAATCTGTGGTTTCATGGAAAGGTGCTTTTTTCTTGAGCTTTTAATTAGCATATCATTTGTATGCTAGCCAACAGAATTCCCAAAGGCTTTTTACCATACTGTTCCTGTCAGCCTTTTTTACAGAAGAGTGCCCAGCTGAAGGCTACTTCCAAAATACATCTGTAAAACTCACATCTGAACACTCTTCATTCATAAAATAGATGGAAAAGTGAGGAATAAGGAGGAGAAAATTGYACAGAAAGAAAGCAGACCTGTACAAAAATCAAGATGAAAAGCAAAGRTTCTTTGATTCTCCATTCCCCATAATAGAAATATTAAAAGTAATGTTTTTTTGGACTGTGTGCCACATTCAATTCCTAAAACAGAATATTAGCTACAGCGTTTCTGTGTTTAAAGTCATTTTCCCACTGCTTTTTGTTGACTGTTTGCATTATTTAACTTCAAGGAGTCCAAGAGGCTTTTGATCGTTTCACTTCCTATTCCTTTCATCCTATTCTTCRTCTTTCTGGAATTACTTTTTCCAAATGGTATCAGTAGTGCTGCCAGTCCCCAAGGTTCTTTATCAATCATTTGCTGAGTTTTATCTTCCTTCTGTAAAATCCAGGCACTTTCTCTGGCCATAGCTACAAACTTCTCCAGCTGTGGCTGATTAACATTCTTGCTGATATTAAGGTCTTGTTCAAAGGGATTCCAGATATAAAGAGGAGACGACTCAGGCTTATTTACTTCCTTTCCCTGCAGACAACATAAAGAAAAAGCCAAAGTTGCATATGTGCATTAYAGAGCAAGTAACAAATCACTTAAATTATTACATTAGCATTAAAARTGTTTTAACCTACTAGAGAACATTTTGCAAAACACCCTGTCATTATTAATCAAGTTAATTTTCCTGTCAATCTGATTGTATGATACCTGTTCTCTGAATCCTCACYGTGCTGGTTTTCAGCTTAGATTTCCTTCAAGGTAAAGAACATWCAGCTACAGCTTAACCTGTCTTTTTGGCCAGTCTCCCATTTGCTTTCCAACAAACCTCAGACCTCACCCATTGCAACCTCCTACTCTTGATCTCCACTTGCATGTGGGCAGCATCAGTGCATCACACTAACCTGCACAGCCCAGTTTGATAAAGTATTGCAAGCACCTTATCTGTTCAAACCTTTCCTACCACAATGCTCAGAGAGCTCATAGAGCTGGTGTAACTATGCAAGGTTGTTGCCTAGGCTGAAATTTCTCTCAGTTTGTTCTGTCTTTTAAGCACAGAGCTATYCAGGTCATGGTCCACTGCTAGGCACCTGGTACAGTGCTGACACACAATAGCTGACCACTATGTAGTTTGATATTCAAATGCACTTCCATCTCAGTGCTTATCAGCATTTCTTAGCTGACCTGTTCTGTACAGTAGAACCTCTTCCAGCCTTTCTATCTGCAAGCTCTAGCAGGAATCCACCAGCTACTGCAGCTCCAGGAACTGTCTACATACACACATACTCTTGCCCCAGGGCCAAGAGACCTGTCAGAAAAACATCAGCAGCACAGAAACCTCCCCTGACTAGCTCAGGCTCCAAATGTGTTTTTGCTTGCCTTTTTAGGGCTTAGGAGCAAATARAGGTTCTCCACCTAAATAATCCATTTCTAGGACCAACCTGCAAAAAGACTCTCTTTGCCAGTGATCCATAGTGCCCAAATAGGAAACAAAACAAATAGTGTCCACACAGCAACACAGCACTGAATCCCCCATTCCGGAAGCAGCCCAGCAGGAACAGGTGTGAGTTACACTAGTTACATTTTCAGGTATTTCTATTATACTTACATGCAMACACAGATCAATAGGATGACTTAAACATATAAAGCAAACCAAAGTGGTAACACGGAATTATCATCCTATGGCATGATTACTGAGCTGCAGTACAGTTACTGTAGGTGGATACAAACTGCAGTCAAAAACTCCAGGGCCAAAAGCATACCCAGAACTCAGCAGTTTTAATGCAGGCTCTGGTTGGGTCTGGACTCYCAAATTTAAATGCAAAGCCTGTTGGCACACGGGGTTTGTTGCAGACTTTTGCTATGASAGACATCATAACATTTCAAGTTTTCCTTGCACAGAAGCAAAACAGCTTCAACATTTTGAAACTAACTTTTATTACRGGGCTTTCCAGTACAATCACACTGGCTTTGCATCAGTTTGTGCTTTCCAGTATATCCAAGTAATGACACCATTAATGTTCTTAATGGTATTGTAAGTTATTGGACTTCCAGAGGAAGAAGCATCTCCCCCTTCACAGAAAGGATTCAGTCTCTACATAAACGTAGCTTTTATATACAATTAAAAATTACAGAAAYTGTTGCTTAGCGCATGTAATTTGCCAAATGGCAGATAAGACAGATTCATTTGATAATGATGAGCAATTACAATCCATTTACCTTTCGAAGATTTATGGAATTCTTTCTGAAATCGAAGTGTCCAAAATATTCAAAAAACTCACTCAACAGCACATCTAAGGGAAAGAAATATAWGGGCCATCAGTAATATTAAGGAAAAGTTTATTTTTAATATGCTCATTAAAAAAAAAGAAAATTGCCAAAGATCTACCTACCAAGTGTTTCGGTATTTTTTGTAGGTTTAATCTTCCTTAAATCACTAACAAATGAGCAATCATATCCTCCAATTACATGCTTGTCTTTTTCATCTGAAAGAAAGATTTTGGGCATATTTTGAAGTAATAAACAATAAAATGCCAGACTTAAATAAAATTCAGATAACAGATAACATTGAAATCAATGCTACCATATTACATAAATCAAAGTGAACTTCAGGTCAATATTCAACTTAAGTGGTAAAAGAATTAAAATACAATAGTCTATAGACAAAAGAAAAGCATCATAAGTAAATGGCAYATTTTCAAAATCCTACAGGAATAAGATAAATGATAATAAGATAAATCTTTGCATCTGACAATACTTCTTATAAGTAACAAACTCTGCATGGAGGTATCTCTGCATGGAGGGATGTATTGTACACTAAAGACACAACTCTGAGGTTACTACCTACATGAGGGTTTCAAAAAAATCAGACCCAGTGTCCACTGTCTTTTTCTGAAAAAACATCAGATCATTAGGTAAACTGTTGTAAAATATCAGAACACGTGTTTATGTATAAGAATTTTTACAGAATTCTGATGGAAATCTTTAAAMTTATTTTAAAGCAACTGAACACAGACCTTTTTCTCCACTGAAAGCACTGAGGGCTTCCAAGGAAGCATGTCAATAAGCAGAAGACATGAGTGAGGAATCAAGAACTTGAGGTGCCACTCTCTATGCTTTCATACGATTCACATAAGATAACACACYTTGAAAGCTCTCTATGAAATAGCCAGAACCACTCGTTTATGGAGATACAAGAATTATTTGCAAATGGCCTGAAGAGTTCAAGGATATTATAAATTGGGAGAAGAAAACACAGCCTTTCTTTTTAGCATTTCTTATCTATAAAACAATACACATCTATCAGTCTGCACAAATCCTTAACACCAAAAACACTCAAGACTCTAAAAGTCTTCTAAAAAACTAAATTTAAAAAAAAAAAGCATAGGAGCACTGAACAGATACTTTTACTTATCTAAGGTACAAATTAAGTCTAGCCACTCAAAATAGAATTCACCATTGTATTGAAAAAATTATTTTGCCTTTAAAGATGAATTATTTTCACTAAAAAAATACACATAAAACTTGTGTATTTCATCAAATTTGAGGCACACATAATATCCATCATTATTTGAGAGAATAAAGAAATTTGTAGGGTTCATTTATCATTTTAGAGAAAGCAAATATGCAATAAACAATAAACTGCAATAAACACAGAAACCAGTGTGCTTACCTGCCAGTTCTTTAAGCTGGTCTAGTGTAGGAATGATAGGTGGCGATCTCCTTTGCAGAAAAAACATGACCATCATGGTCAGAGAGAAGTTTGTAATCCAAGTACCAGGAGCACTATTTGTAAGTCCATGAACACGGGCCCAACATCGTATAGTGAACACTAATGCTCGTACACGGGAATCAAGACAGCCATAGATATACAAGAGTTCTGAACTTCTTATAGCAATGCTGAAGAAGAAATGAGAAGTGTAAATAATGAGAGAATTATGAAGTGTCAGATGCAGTGTTCATTGTTCATTATAAGAGAAGAGGGCATCCACTTTAAAAAAAAATTAACTTTTAAACATTTTAAAATACAGAAGAAAATCATAGAACAGTAGAATGGTTTGGGTTGGAAAGCCTGAAATTGTCCATGATTAAATACCTGGTAGCTTTCCATAGTAGGAAAGACAC
Organism: Malurus melanocephalus; assembly: GCF_030028575.1. Taxonomy (NCBI): domain Eukaryota; kingdom Metazoa; phylum Chordata; class Aves; order Passeriformes; family Maluridae; genus Malurus; species Malurus melanocephalus. The sequence goes on from NW_026623450.1 coordinate 362,860, forward strand.
AGTTCTGKGTAAATAATAATACTACATTTGCACTGTTTCCTGTTTCCCTGTTCCACATAACAGTGGGAGGAAAAAACACCTAAAATAAATAACCACCATCAAATGTAGTCAAACTATGCAGAACTGAGGTAAAAAAGCATAATTTAGCCACAATTGCCTTTGAGGTACATTAGATAATATCTSTATCCTAATATGCAGTAAAATGAAATGAAACTTATTTTGCAAGCTTTATCTAAAGAGTAATAAAATGCTGCACTGAAAAATAACCTAAGTCCRGAGACACAATGAAATCTGCAAAACAAGTCAGTTTGGTAATTTTCAAATGATTACTGCTTAGTTGAGCTGAAAAAACAACTAATCTGGAAGGATAAAGATTTTCAGATGGATCAGTTTTTTATCTCCTTCATCCCACTGTTACACAACCATTYATATATTGTACAAATGGGTGGGCAAGAAAAAAGTAGAAAAAAAACAGAGGTACAATATAAGAGCAAAACTTACTTTCGTTCAGTTTTAACCTGAAGTGCTAAAAATTGATCTAAAAATTCAGTATTACCTTTCAGGGATGTTAACTAGGTCAAAGTTTTGTAACACCTGGACATCTGAAATTTCAACTGTGAGGTGTTTTATCATTTCTTTGTAGTAAAAATGGTAACAAGACAAGACAGTCCCAACCAGCCAAACCATCAGCAGTGAATTACAAGGAAGCTTGTACAGAACTACATGCTGACTTTCATTGTGGCCACATATAGAGAAGTATATTCTAAGAAACTTGTTCAATACTACCTTAACAACTCCTGCATATTCTGAAACAGAACTTCGGGTAGTTCAGAAAACTGAGTGTATCTGATCTGATTGTATCTGATGCAGACAAATCACAAAATTGCACTAAAACTTGTATCACAGAATCACAAAATATTCTGAGTTGGAAGGGACCCACAAGGWTCATTGAAGTCCTACTCCTGGCCCTGCACAAGACAACCCAAAGAGTTAGACCATGAACCTGAGAGCATTCTCCAAATGTTTCTTGAACTCTGTCAGGCTTGGTGTTGTGACCACTTTCCTAGAGAGCCTGTTCCAGAGCCCAGTCACTCTCTGGGTGAAGAACCTTTTCCTAACATCCAACCTAAACCTCTCCTGACACAACTTCAGGCCATTCTCTCCAGTCCCATCACAGTATCCTGACAGATAATCACTCATATTTTAATATTTCCCAATAGCAATGAAAAGGGTCAGTAACTCTTTTTTGGCTATGTGCCGATATGGCAGGGCTGTTTACTGGAGCGAGGGGGTTATTCTGACTAAAACACGCGACAGCACAAGGCCAAGGGACAGCACAGGCGTTTCTGTGCTCGGCTGTCACGGAGGGGCCCCGAGCGGCATTTCTGAGCAGCCGCCGCCTCCTAGCGGGCACTGCTGCGAGGGCCCCGCACAGGAACACGGCAGGCTCCCTTCCCCACSAAGGGAATTCACTCGGCATCCAAAGGACCTTCCTGACAAACAGGTATATGCAGGTACTTAGCAAGAAGAAAAGAACACCAAAATAACTAGAAGCCCAAGCACTAAAATATAATATTCTGGAGCTGCCTAATYGGAAAAGTAATCAAGAAAGGCTGTGCATACACCAAAGGGAAGTAATGGCTAATATACACTGCCTTCTTTCAATTCTTTGTAAGATAACCTTAYTGTATAGACTGGGGTTTGAGTCTTCAGYTTCAGCTAGCAAGTATTYCCTATGCTGGAAAAAGATAACTTAAGGACATCAAAATGTAAGCTCTACAAGTTAAAAAATACCCTTTTCAATGAGCCAACATTCAGACYTGTTAAGAGCAAGGTAAGGATAAGATTAAATAGTTGTTATTACAGGTTTTTGGAACATTTCAAGTACATCAGAATTCCCTGCAATTTTTTTTTTTTAAACCAGGTCTCACCTGTTGCTCACTGACAGATCACAMTGGAATCCTGTTGGTTGATGGGAAAATTTCACCAGAGGGCAGCGGGCATTGAGTATCTTCTGTACATTCACACACCCMGGACCAAAATTATCAAGGCAATCACCAATCACAGAAAGAATCCTCTGAGTTGCTAATCTTTCCGATGGTAATCTTTTCATCTGATACTCCATGTCAAAGGGACCTTTTTGCTAACACAGARTTTTAAAAGCAAGCTGTTAGCTCTYGAACAAAAGAGACATTTAAAAATACTTCCAAAATACCACAGAAATTTACAAACGAGTTTGTACAACTAGAACTGAAAGACAAGATTTATTCAAAGCAGTCCACCAAACTAAAAATAGGTAAAACATATTGGTCTCTTTTACATTCTTTATTGGTGATTCAATTTGTCCAGGTTAATAATGATCAACTTACTGTAAACCTACATGATCAAACAAAAATGTAATACTACTACATCACACTATTGGTTAAAAAAAGTAATTCTGGAACTACTAGGAGAGCATAAATGCTCTGATTACAAAAGAGGAGCATGGAATTACAGAGGGGCAACACAACCAAACTACCATTCATTTTAAACTCAGTAATTACACTTCAAATCCTCCAAGAACAATGCATTATTAGTAAATCAAGTAGCAGGATAAAATAAAATATCTTTTTCATTTTAAAGAAAGTAAAAAAGAATTAGCATGCGAATTACTTAATGCTTCAAAATTAAGATTCTGTAAGACTTACAATAAATCACATACAGTTTTCCTGAAAGACAAAAATATTATGAAGATATATTCTAACACCATTAAGTTTTTTAACTGAATTAACTTTTCTGTAGGTCTTCGTATTTTGATTTGCTATATTTGTAGTTTTCACCTCATTAAAATACCTGTGAAATCTGTTTTCTTTACAGCYTGTGTTTTTTAAGCCTTTTTGGCTAATTTTGCTTGCTAATCCAATACTTGACACTGACTCATCCTTCCCCTAGGAACATGTCATGGGTGAATGCATCCTATAAAATAAAATTACAGTGACCTAACTAGTAACTGAGACACAGAGCAGGTTACTTTTGTTGTCACCAAATTAATGAACTCACAAACAGGTGAAACAATTCACAAGTTATGGACCKTGCAACTTTTCCCATGAAGTCAGTTCAGGTACTGGATTTCTGGGTCTCTCTGGCAATCACTGAGGTGACTGTTACCTCTCCCCTCCTGCCAAGGGCTCTCCCCTCAGCAGAGTGGTGGAACACGCCAGGACAAAGGTCCCTAATCCCACCTGTAGCTGTGTGCTACAGTAGGGCTGGCTCAAACTCTAATTACCAACTTCGAGGTAGTTAACAGGAAAGGTAAAGATGGGCACTCAGCTGACATGTAGGTGGGCTGGCATTGAGGTTCATATTCATGACAAAAACCACAATGGGCCTTTCCAGACAGCACCTCACTATGTTTCAAAAACAGAATGAAGACTTTTCTGTAATGATAAAGTAGATATTCTTAGCAACTGATAGAATTTTCATATATAGCTCTGGGACCAGGTAGAGGGCATCAAGTACTGATACACTTGCCCCAACCCTGTGATTCTTACCCTATTCTCTCCATGTTGCTCAAATCAGCAAACACAGGTAAAGTATTACTGCTGGATAAATTGATACAGTAACCTAAGMAAGAAGCATAACTGTTTTAACAAAACTTGCTACTCTAAAAATATCACAGAGCCCTATTTTAGGTCATTCTACAATTTCCCTAACTGCCCACATGTTAAAAATGTCACAGCTGTGGTCTAAGTGTATTGATAACCCACTCTTGGTAAAGAATGCTCCCACCTTTGCACCTTTTTAAAATTTACCATTAGTAATCAGTTAGCCATAAGGCACGAGAAAAGTAATTTMATGTAAATAGATGCTGAAATGCCTGATCCTCCTCCATTGCTGGCACCTCCTGAAAGGCTACAAAAATCAAGAAATCAGAAGACACTTTTTCCACTGTTGCTAAATTAGCTTGTAACTAAAGCTACCTCCCCTTTGTCTCCCCATAAGTCTCTCAACCATCCACAGGCAATCACAGCTGTTAAGTATACTCATTCACCATAAGATACTCTACATTTCACAACAGAACTTCTGTGTCTACAAAGGATACATAATAAGGAAAACAGCTAGCTAATAAATATGCTTTGAAAATAGACATTTTATACTTGAAAGGTATTCCTTCAAAATTTAAGAGGTAACTTTACTGTTTAAATGTAAAGGGTTTCCAGATATCAACACGTCACACACACATTATGATCCTTCTCTTCAGCTGACATATTTGCTTTCACTGTGTTTTATCACTGTAATAATACTGAAAACTATATATATMTAAAGGGTTATTTCTTTAAAAGTAACTTACATGGCAATATACAAATTGCAAAGAAAACCTGAGAGAATTTTCAGTCTTCAAAAGCTCAAACCCATTGTTTTTTAAGCAAAATAGGCTAGTTCCAAAACTACCTGTCACCACACAAAACTTCTCACAACATGAGAATCGCTTACTTGATTATTCATTCAGAATCTGTGAAGAATCCAAACTTCTCCACTGGGCATTTCTGACCCAAATCACCCTTTTTCCTATCCTGATTCTCATTATCTCTCTTTCCTAGTTCCTTCTCCAATCTTACAGGATACGTACTCCATTCACAGTCAAAAAACAGCACCAAGACGTAAGATGCTTCCACAAATGTCTGATCTAGGCCTTTCCTATTTTCTACATGCACACAGCCTGTGACACAACATACTCTAAACAACCACTTCAATTTGAAGCTGCTCAAATACTAAGTAACTAAACTAAACCTGTGAACTCAGATACATAGTGCAAGTTTCCAAACCACACTACGGGCAAAGACATGATTCAGATGAAATTCAGAATGTGCACTGAAAAAGGCAAGACTGATGACTCCATATTGTTTACTGGAGTTCTTATAAGCCAGGGCTTCTCAAGGTAGTGGTGCAAATTCTTTGCTTTGTTCAACAAATTCAATTTCAAGACTCTATGCTTACTTAGAAATCACTGCTTGTCTTGATGCTTACTGCTGTATTATCAATGAGGSATTCAAGTAACTATGAGGTACCTTACATAAAGTCTGACAACTGAAAGCATCTGCATTGTTGATTTGGCTCAGCTCCTGTTTGCTCCTGGGTCCGGGTCCCCAAAACATCTACACTTCCCATATACCAGCTAATATTCAAATTCCTTTTAGAAGGAAACTAATTCCCTTCACATTGAAAATCAGGTGCTGTTACCATAGAGATTTTTTCTGAACAGCGTAAGTATTCACCATTACTATCCCAGGTCCTGAGCTTTCACAACTCCACATTCAAAGTGTTCCTATAAAAATATATATGCAGCCAAGTACATAATCCAGTAATTTTCCTGGAGCATTAAGTTAACTCTTTAAGGTAAGGAAAAGAACCTGACAACCCTCCCAAAATGCAGATGTCCACACATACACAAACTTACTCAGCTTTATGACATGGAGAACACCAAAAAACAAAGTCAAAAAAGCAAAGTCAAGCTTTAGCAGAGCATGGCTGAACACCAGAAGCTACAGAGAAGAAAACACAAGAGTAGAATGGGAAGGTTTGACTCTGCTGAAACAATTTTAGAGGATGAGGGTTTTTTTCATAGTGAAATTCACCCTAATAGTATAAAATTTATGTAAACACCAAATAATTTTATTCCTATTGCAAWGCAGTTCTCTTCCATGTCACATTCAGTTTTTCAAAGTCTTCAAATCCAAACATTCAAATAAACTTGTTCACACTCTACGTGTAAAACCTACATAAAAATGTAAAACCTAAATAAAAATAAAATGATTCCTGTGGGTGAAACAGCAAATGAGCTGCTCTGTTGAAGAAATCCAAACTGAAGACTGACAGCATAATCTTACCATTTTTGTAGCATGCTTCCCCGTACCATGGAAGTCCAAAAACATATCCACATCAGATCCCAGCTGGCCAAAGGTGTTGACTGAAGAGCCAAATGGCTTTACARTGCTGTCTGGGAAATATGCACATGCAAAATCCCGAACCAAAGAACAGGCCAGAAATCGGAGCTTGATGTTTTCTTCTGTAAGCTGATACTCATTCAGTAGAATGTACATCTGACTGCTTATCTAGTTCAGAAAACAAACACTGTGTAAAAATACAATGACCCATCTTCTACCTATTAACATAGGTTTTTATCTACTTAACATTAATGCAATTAGGTTATTTTTTTAAATTTCAAAAATTTTTCTTTCATACAGAGAAATTATTTTCACAATTAAAATGAATAATTCATTTATTTATTTCAATATAAGAGAACCACCCACAAGAAATTCTACTTCTACTCATGAAATGTTACTTTTTTATAAAAATTAATTGCTTTATAAATTTCACATGACCACTTGCAAATCTGAAATGAGCAGGCTCATTTTTAATTAAGAGAGATCTAGAAACATCTACTTACACTGTCTGCAAGACATAGCTTCTGAATAAGATCTTTCACTGGAATGTGACACTGAGGAAAGAGATGAAGTGGTGTCTCTTCARCATGTTGACTCACTGGGTTTTTCAGCGTGAAAGTAAAAAGTCTTGATTTGAAAGGGACAACATGATGCTCTGAAGCACCTGGGATTCCAACAGCATCCTGCAAYGAGGCTATACTGCTCTTTTCCGAAAACTCTATTAAAGCACTGATGCCCTACAACATTAAGAATGGAAACACAAGATTAGAAAAATGCATACAAGGCTTGAACTCACTGTACTGATAYTATTCAGATGTTCCTGGGGCTACTGAGACAGATGAATCAAACAGCCCCGAAGCCAAATGCTATGTTCCATATCTCAACACATTTTAGATGCTTTTTCACAAKAGGTTAAAATTATTTAAGATGTGCTATTCTTAGCATTAAGAACTAAACATAAAAATTCTGAAATATGTTAATCTTCACAACTGAAATACTCAAGAAACACATAAAAAAGGGCTATCTCTATTGTTAGAACAATGAATGGTACTATGTAAAAGTTTCAAAGATTTAGTGCAAAACAGGTTGCTGGCTATTCCTTAGAGGTGTTGCTTTGCTGACTTATGAATAAAAATCAACTGCTCAGCAACTTATGAACATTTGCACAGATAAAAATTGATTTAATATACTAATTGTATGTAATTGTATATAATTTGCTTAACTTATGTATGAGGCCTTAACCAGATTTTCTTTATGGTATTTCTTTTTATCTAAGTCTAGATTTTAGTTAACATTATTAATTACTTACACGATTTTCAAAAAAGAAATGACTCGTAACATTTCCATGACTGGATAAGTACTGCAACAATTTTTTTTCATTAACTTTTGATGGGCACTTAATTAAAACTGTCCGTTCAGCTTGATCCAGTCGTTCTGTCTGCACTTCAGCGAATGTTTTCTTTCTGGTACTGATTTCAGCATCTGTGAGAAGAAACAAGCATCAGGGCTTTTCTACATAAACAGAAGATATTTAGCTGGTTTTAGYAAACTTAATCTCTTCCTCTGGATTAAACAACTCAACAAAGGTTTGCCCTGGCTCTCCAGGATCATGGCACCAAAAATGAAAAGAATGAAGAACAAATGAAAGACAATGAAGAATGAATGAATGAAAGAAATCTAAGTGTATTTCTCTCAAATGCATACATTTGTAGTAACAAGGAGCAGGAAAGACAGGAAGAAACAATACTGACTGGCCTTGATGCCACAGGAAGCTTCATAATACACGAAGTATTAACAAGTAACAGCTTCACAGGCTCTGCTGATGTGATGTGGTCAATGGATTAGTTTTAAAGTTATACAGGGAAGTGATCATGATTTCAGATTTGGGAGATGACCCCTTTGCCTGCGTGCAATGGAGAAAATAAGTTCTATGTTTCTGGGTGTTCACATGTCTYGATTCCATGTGAATTCTGGAGGCTGTCAGCAGCAATACAGATTGCAGTAGTGTGATGAGATAGGACTGATCTGTGGGATTATTGTAGTGGAATACATGAAAGTGTATTATTAAGTGAAAATTTTGAGTAGGAGTTTACCATAAAGGAAGGCGCTAGTTGTAAAAATAGCAAGCGTTAAATTGTTCCGAAGTGCTGGTTTTGTGGTAGTGGAGAGAGATTATAATTTCAGTGAAACTTGACAAAGGTCTAGACCTGCCTGACAGCCTTGCTGGCACTTCCAGACTCTTACGTGTGTGCCAAGTTTTTTGATAGTGAACACAAATTAAAGAACCAGGATTCCTTTCTCCCAAATCATGATCACTYCCCTGTATAACTTTAAAACTAATCCATTGACCACATCACATCAGCAGAGCCTGTGAAGCTGTTACCTGTTAATAMTTCCCTTTTGCAGTTGGGAAGATTGGGAAACTAGCGAGCATCTCCCAGCATCTACTAYCTGCCACAGGAAGATTCAACAGAGAGCTCTTTATTCAGTGTTTTCAGTTTTGAGGAACTCATGGGATATGGTGGCCTCAAGATGACCTTAAGTATCATTAAATGGTAGTTGTTACTATTACTTGAYAGTATTGCTTTTTAAAAAATCATTTATTTTACAAGTTTATTGAGCTCTCAYAGAGGCTTGTAAATAATAACCACACTAGTTCTTTCACAGCTTTGTTTTATATAGCACTTTTATCAGAAGACCAAGGAAATACTTTCTGAGGATTATAAATATCACGTTTTCCATAGGTACAGAGAAAGATTAAGTGACCAAGAGACCAAGATGCAGAAAAGACAAGTCCCATGGATGGGTGACATGATCAGGAGGTCTCTGCATTAGGCCAGAATGGCTGTGATTTTTGCCTCATTTACCTGTACATTCTGAGTCACTACAGAGATGATGTGATCTGACAGCTCTCCTTYTGCACAATCTGAGCATGGCACTGATGCACAGCAGCAATGCTACTCTTCACTTGTTCTCGGCTAAAGACACAGCGTCAGTCACACGTTTCCCACGTGTTTTTGAGGGGGTCTCTCGGGATAAGCCCTGTCACTTGATTTATCTCTAGCTGGTATCTACATTTAACAAATCGAGTTTCGAGTACTGACAGCGGACTCTGGCCTCCTGGAATGGGCCCCGGGAAGGCACAGCCAACCTCACTGCCCGGCCGGGCTGCCCGGGCCCTGCGGGGCTCTTCACGCCCGGCACTCGGGCATTGCCCCGGTGTCTCCGGCGGGGCCGAGCGGGACAGGCGGCCATTCCCCTCCCCACGCCCCCCGGCAGAGCCC
>NW_026623450.1:372493-400173 GCF_030028575.1 Malurus melanocephalus
GCTGCCAGCAGTACCCTGGCACTCAGAAGGGCCGACTGCGTCCTGGGGGTATCACGCACAGCATCGCCGGCCGGTCAAGGGAAGGGATTGTCCCGCTCTGCTCTGCACTGGGGCGGCCTCTCCYTGAGACCTGTGTACAGTTTTGGGCACCACAGTGTAAGAAGGATATAAAGCTTTTGGAGAGTGTCCAAAGGAGGGCAACGAAGATGGTGAAGGGYCTTGAGGGGAAGACTTAGAAGGAGCAGTTGAGGTCACTCGGTCTGTTCAGCCTGGAGGGGATGGAGGGGACACCTCATAGCAGTCAACAGCTTCCTTGTGAGGGGAAGAGGAGAGGCAGCACTGTTCTCTTCTCTGTGGTGACCAGTGACAGGACCCAAGGAAATGGCCTGAAGTTGTGTCAGGGGAGATTTAGGTTGGATATTAGGAGAAGATTCTTCACCCAGACGGTGGCTAGACACTGGAACAGGCTCCCCAGGGAAGTGGYCACAGCACCAAGCCTGACAGAGCTCAAGAAGCTTTTGGAGAATGCTCTCAGGCTCATGGTGTAACTCTTGGGGTTGCCCTTTGCAGGGTGAGGAGTTGGACTTCGATGATCCTTGTGGGTCCCTTTCAACTCAGAATAATTTGTGATTCTGGGAGCTTCTCCAGCCAGGTGTGAGGTGTGGGGTGTGAGCAGCTGCCTGCCCGGTGCAAGGAAGCACTCAGCAGCCCAGGCCAGGCTGGCTCACCCCTGTGTGAGCCCTGCCAGCCAAGGAGGGTGAGGGTGGGCATGGGGTGAACCTGAAGGGTCAGATAGCCAAGGTGGTGGGGTTCTAATGAAGGTTTTGGCAGATGGGCTACTTAAGAAAGGGGAGTAAAATCTTTGGCCTGTATCAGTGATATTGTCCAGCAGGACTAGGGAAGTGTACTTGGCACTGGTGAGGCCAGACCTCCAGGGCTGTRTTCAGTTCTGGGCCCCTCAATTCAGGAAGGACATTGAGGTGYKGGAGTGAGTGTAGAGAAGGGCAACAGAGCTGAGAAAGGGCCTGGAGAATGAGCCATATGAGGAATGGGTGAGGGAGCTGGAGTTGTTTAGCTTGAAGAAAAGGAGGTTGTAGCCAGCTSGGTGTTGGCCTCTTCTCTCAGACAATCAGTGAGGATACAGTCTTAAGATGGGCCAGGGTAGTTTTAGACTGGACATTAGGAAGAAKTTTTTCACAGAAGGGGTGATGAGACATTGGAACAGGCAGCCCAGGGAGGTGGTGGAGTCACGATCCCTGGAAGTGTATAAGGAAACACTGGACATGGCATTCAGTGCTGTGGTAGTGTTTGGCCATAGCTTGGACTTGATGATCTCAGAGGTCTTTTCCAACCTAACTGATTTTGTTTTTTTGAACTGTTTTGTTCTGTTTGTCTGGTCCTGGACCAGGGCTGTGAAGGCAGAGTTACTGTAGTAAAGGCAGCATGTGGGATCAGAATTTCAGTGGTTGGGGCAGAGAGTTGCAGGGTACCCATCAAGTAGTTATTGGTCTCCGGCATGGTTCCCCAGGCATGTACTGAAGAAAATGTCTCTGGTATTTAAAAGCAGTTATTTATGTAAAACTTGTGAGCACATCTGTAGTGTATGTTAGGGTACTTTGTGTGTTAGTAGGTCTTCAGTGCAGTGCTGTTTATACTCTTGGCAGCCTCCTAATAAATCAGGGTCTGTAAGTCATTGCTATGACCTAATTACTTTGGTTTTGTGTTCTAGGATGATCATTAGTACGGAGAGTAGATTGCTTTTAAAATAGAGCATTTCAATTTATATCCTACTTATGTGTGCCGTGGAGCATAAACGTATTGTTTCCTCCATCTCTCCATGGTGAGTTTCCTCTGGAATCCTWAGACTTGTCCTGCCTAAATTCATTGATGTGGAGAGAGGAACTCCTCCTCTTTCCCTCTTTCAAGTTGGTCTAAAAATAGCAAATGGTTTCATTAAAATTAATTGTGGGTTTGGGAAAATAAYACAAGCAAGTTCCTGAAAGAGGATACCCAAAGTATCTAGCGTGAGAGCTGCTGCACGTTAAGGATGTGTTACTCAGCCTCCTTAACCTCCCACTTTCAAGGTGCTGCCAATTCCGCCCTCTCCTCGGCCTGGCTTCTCTTACAGCCTAACTTATTAATCAGTCCTTCCTCTCTTTTTCCTTTCTATAATCATCTTCAGCTTTCTTGACTTTTTTTTTTCCACATATTTTCTTTTAGCAAATGCACTGGGTGGTGCAATTGAACAAGGTCCAACTCAACAAAGAAGACACCTATTTCCTTATGGAGGTTTGCCAATRTATTTRACATCTGCATAGTCTGGAAAAGAASTGTAKGAGCAAAGGTTAAATCTGCTARMAGTGTTCCACAYACATAGTTGTGATGCTAAGGGAAAGAAAATCCTGTAGTGAGTCTAAYCCTTGCGTATTTCAGAATGTCATTTGGGACATGCTTTGGACAATTTTGAATGACATGGGAAACRTAGCAAACTTRAAACTTTTAAWCAAGASWGACAGGGTATCTGGATAATATAAACAGAAAAGGAGTWGTATGAACTAGTAATAAACACTGAAGCCTAAGGTGAATGTTTGTCCAAAAACTTTATAATGACAGTTCTGCCATTGACTTCAGTAAGCAAATAGTCATTACCCTGTGAACAATGAACAAAAAATCCATCTTGTGTCTCTTGACAACTTGAGAGAGGTTCAACTCATTAACTTCTAGTGCTRTGGCTGCTGGTTTTGTTAAAGGTGCTACTTGTCTCCTTAGAAACAAACTGACTGAAGAGAAGCTATTGGGCAGCAGAGTTTTGCAGGGATTACTTCCTTATGGATAAGAAATAAAAAAGTAGTTCTGCCCAGTTTTAGCAATTACTGAACTCACACTACTGTGTCCCAGAGTACTTTAATTTTACATTGTTGTCCTAAATTCCACCCGAGCGTCAGCTAAGTTTGATTCAGATTTAAACTGGTAGGACGCTGGTGGACGCCCTCTAGGTGCGCACGGAAACATGAGGTCGCGGGAGAGGGGTTCACCGATGCCCCCGCCGGGGAGAAGTGACTGCCGCCGGGCCATGCCACTGTCGGGGCACGAGGCGATCGCTGGCCGGGCTTGGGGCCGGGCTAGGACAGAGTGGCGCTTGCTCCCGCCTGCCGGGAAACCGAAATAGAAACCGCGTCTGGGGCCGCCCTGGTCCCCCGCCCTCGGCCGGGGCGGGCGGTGCTACCTGCGACCTTCCCCGCCCCCGGGAGTTTCCCGCGGGACCTGGCGGAGCTGTGCGGGCTGCGGGCGGACGGGCGGCGCGGCTCTCCCGGCGCCCCGCGGGTGAGCGGGGTCGGGACCGGGGTCGGCAGGGGAGGGGGAGCGCCGGCAGAACCCTGGTGGGATGCTGCGGACGGGCCGGGGCTGCTCTGCCGGGCGGGAGCTGCTCGGGTCCCGGCTGGGGCCGCAGCGCTGTCGCGGGGCAGGTCCCCGGCTGCCCTCGGCCTCCGGAGCTGCGGCACCTGCGCTGTCACCGGGGCAGCAGGGCAGGAAGGGGCTGGGGCTGGGGCTGGAGCTGGGCTCTGCTGCTGCCAGCGCTGCGAGGGTCGAGGGTTTTCTTATTCCAAGTGAATATGTGAAATGTTGTCGAAATTGAAATTGTTGATATTTCTTGTTCCTTGACACTAGAAGTTTTTTYCCAGAGGGATTGTGTTTTTCAAGGTCTGTCGATGACTTTTCTTAAAAGTAAATAAGGACTTCTTTTCATTTCTAGTGGGCAGTCACTTGTCACTTAGACCAGAAAATTATTCCCTAAAAGCAGCACAAGAGATCTTCATTATGGGTGTGCGACTGTACTGAGCTAGTCTATGCAGTTTATGGCTAGGTTTTTTTTAGGGGTTTTGAAGCTTTTTTTTTTTTTTCTTTAGTTTTATTTTTGTTACAGATTTTGTTCAATTTTTTCCATTGCTAGTCCTTGACACACAAAAAGTCCCACAAGGGCTCAGAAGTTTGATATCCAGTTACTCCTTTTGATATGATGGATAGTCTCTGGCAGCACATTTCTCAGGCGAAAGGGGTTGAAAAGCTACGCGGAGAACAGAGAAATAAACCTTTGGCTTGCAAATTACTCATGTGATGATGTTGAAATATTGGCAAAACTGGAGAAAGAGTCTTGTGCTTTAGCAATTGACTTAAGTGCTTGCATGCAGTTTTATTTTTCCACTGCAGGTAAGCCCAGATTTTTTAGCTGAGAATCTAAGTAAAGCATACTTTGTGATTTAATTTCTTCATGAACCTAGATAACATAGGATGATTCTGGATGCTACATGAGTGCCCACCACTGATACTAGTATAGGATTTTAGGGATAGATAGGAAGAGTGGATTCCCCATTGAAAAATAGACCTTTTTTTTTTTTTTTTTTTTTTTGGATGTAGGGAAAATATAATACTAAATTACTGCATAATTGAAAAAAAAAAAACCTTATTGTCTGGACACTGTTTTTATTGTATAAATACTTAGTGTTTAGAATTTGCTAGCTGCAGGAAAAAATAAAATCATTAAATCATTTAGGTTGGAAAAGACCTGTAAAATTATTGAGTCCAACCCAGCACTACCAAGCCCAGCACCAAACCATGCCCCTAAATGTCACATCTACATATATGTCTTTGTATGTCTTTTAAATGCCTCCAGATGGTGACTCCACCACTTCTCTGGGCAGCTTTTTCCAGTGCTTGACAACTTTTCAGTGAAGAAATTTTTCCTAATATCCAATAGCATTTACCTCTCATGGCAYAACTTGAGGCTGTTTTCCCTTGTCCCATCAGTTGTTATTTGAGATAAGAGACCAACTCCCACCTCTTCCTTTCAGGCAGTCATAAAGTTGAAAAGCTGAAAGGGTTTGCAGCTTTTCTCAAGCCCTAAAAGCACAGAATTGAGAATATGCAGGTTATAGTAACTTTTTCATACTATTCAGAACTTTTTGGGCAGTAGTAAAATGGCCAAGAGTATTATTAGTATTGTGCTGTGGTTTGGGAACATTTTGAGGAGCAGAGCAGGGGTGGTATTTCCAGAAAGCTATGTTTCATCTAATCTTACAGATGCCTTGTGCATGGAATGCTGTCAGAGAGTAAATTAGTTTAATTGTGATAGGTACTTGTCTTTATCCACTAAAGACAGAGCATCTAGAGGTTCGTGTTTTTCTTCACAGAGTCCCTCAGGACTAGTTTGTAACTACCTGACTTTACACAAGAGGTCTCTTGGTTCCTTTTATGACAGTGCTCTTTCTTTTCTTTTGAACTCCACTAATTCAGCACAAAAAAAAAGGCGATGAATAGAAGCCCTGCTGTGGGGAAAAGTAGAAATCTCATGTATGCTAAAAAGTAACTACTTTCAGTCTTTGTTAACAGCTTGGTCATGGACCAGGGAGTTGGGGTGATAGAAGAGACTCACAGCATCTCACTTTTTTGACCTCTCTGAAGACCTGGATACAAAGCCTGGGTCCTCCTGGATTGAGTAATGCTAGTGACCACAAAATTTCCAGCCTGGCTGCCCTCATGCTGGGGGTGTGGGCTCACTAGGGCTSGGTGAACTGGGGTAGAGTGCTGGCGAAAGTCACTGCGTCCATCTTGGGGGCCTGGGGGGGTACAGTACTGCTCTGCCACTGTCACTTGCAGGGTCTGGATCTGAGTTTGAAAAGGAACAGGCAATTTTTTACTTTTCTGATGCTGCATTTGCTGTCCCATGCTGCCTTTTGAATTTTTGGCACGTGGTCTGATTTCTTTGCCAACTTGGACACGTCATTTTACTTGATTTTCTTCACATCAGAACTGACGTAAATACTCTAACCCATGAGAAATATGTGCCACAAAGCTTCTACATCCTTGTGGTGAGGGTAAGAAAGATAGTGATCATAACCAGAAACTGTACCTGGGTAAAACATTGCTCCATGGCCTCAGGGGACCGAGTCTGCTGCTTGTCCTTGAGATAAGGTTTTGTTGGCTGCGTTTCTTTTTTCTTTTTTTTTCCTAAGTGTCTTTTTGCCTAGTTGTTATCTTTTGCCCAAAATAGATGGTTGCAGTGGATTATGAAAAAGGGAAATAAGAGCTCTCTAAAGAGGACATGCTCACTGAGTTCTGCTAAAGGAAAAGGAGGTCCTACTCTTTGCTTAAACAAGCATGAGACAGASAGACTAAAACTTGAGACCTAACCATGGAAAAACTATTTTTCATTACTACTTGGAAATCTGGATGATACAGTAGCTTGATTCTTTTTTGGGTTGTCATCTTTTTCTGCAGAAAAATCCCCTGTTATCTCAGCCTGGTGATTACTAGCTTTTCTTTCCGTGAAGCAAATGATCTATATGAGTACAAACCAGTCCTTCTGCTTGAACTGGTATGCGATGGCTTTATTTGTTTTGCTTTTTTTAATAGACTGCCACAGAACACTGTGAAATTATCATCAGTGGTAAATACAGGTTCAAAAAAACGTGATGACTTCAGGGATTCTATTGAGACGTTTTTAATGGTCTTGAGTGATGTAATCAGGTTAAATACAAGGTAAGTGCTAGACATTTATGTGTTGGAAACTATTTGTGTCAGTATTTYAATGACTGACCATGCATACGTTTTTGACTTCAATAAGTAACTCTCTGATATAGAAAGGGATTTTTGGGAAGTTGAACCCAGCTTGCTGTAAATCCATTTGAGCAAAATAGTTGTAAAAGTAACATCAAAAGTTATTGTTGGGACTAGTGGGGGCAGAACAAACTACTGGAAACCACTTCAAAAACTCATTGCTTTTATGATAGCTTTCTGACTTCTGAAATGGGTGAAAATTTCAGTTCAAGTCTAGTTCAACCAGTTATTTGGCAAAAAAAAAAAAAAAGGATTTAGTATCCCAGGTGGTTACTGACTTGTGCTCTGTACAATGATATCAATAGATGCCTATTACTAGTGGATTGACCTTGCTTTSTGACCTTCCCTTCTTTCTGGATACATCACATAAGTTGTCAATAAAAACTTAGRCATAAATTAAGTGAAAATGTTATTATCTCTCTGTCATTCTTTTCCAAACGATGCATTCCTTTGTTTGTATTGAGGGTGCTCTTTCATTTTTGCATATCTGTCACAGTGGTATATTTTTAGTGCACCTGTTTTTCCAAGGAAAARCTTTATCATAGTAAACTCCAAGAACAAATGACAGGGGAGGTTAACTAGTAACTTCTAAATAAATTTGACTAACAAATATTTTTCCATTTTGTCTTCATCTGGGACACTAATTATGATTTTCTTCATAAAATAAATTATTAATTTTAAATCTAACTGTATAATGATGAGCTGTTGATCACTCTGATAACTCCTTTTCATTCTTACTTTTCTAAAGCAAATTTTATGTGAAAAGTATTTTCAAGTTTGTTTCTTTTTTTCCAGGAGTGATTTTGCAAAGTGAACAGTAATGGAGTATATGAGCACAGGCAGTGATAGCAAAGAGGAGATTGACTTGCTGCTAACTGATCTAAATATGTCTGAGGTGATAGCCATCATGGAAAACCATTATCCAGGTGAAGACATTGCAGTCTATGGAGACAGYTTAATTACAATGTGCAAAGAGGCAAATCAAAACGATGAACGTGCGGAATCATTACTGTTTTGTGAGAGGGAGGTCTCTTTTATGTCGTCTGTCAAATACGGGACTGTGGAAGATCTACTTGCTTTTGCAAACCAGGTGTCTAACACTGCAAAACAATGTAAAGGGTGCAGACAACAGGAATCTGGGATCCTCTTGAATATGGTAAGTCTGTTTTCTTTTTACTCATTATTTCATAGACCTTAGAAATGATAGGTTTTTAGTGAATATAAATAAAGTTCAGTCTGAGGAGTACCAGGCTATGGTTTCCTGTGCAGCCCTGGGGCTGGAAGGGGTCTCTGAGACTATCAAATGTAACCCCTGCAGTCTCAGGCAGCTATGGAGAAAGGCCTGTTTGGAAGGATCCACTCTGTTGTCTCCTGGTATCTCTGGAGGTCAGAAAAGATTTCACAATATTGAATACAAACTGGAGACAAGCAGTCCAAAAGCAAAATCTACAACTCTTTTTGTCCTTTCAGTATTTAAATGGGGCTTATAAAATCCACAACTTGCATAAAAAAAGAGGGAGAGTGACTTTTTAGAACGGTGTGTAGTGATGGGACAAGGGGGAATAAATTTAAACTAAAAGAGTAGAGGTTTGGGTTAGATCTTAGAAGTTYTTTTCTCTGGGGATGGTAAGGCACTGGAGCAGACTGCACACAGAAATTGTGKCTGTCCCATCCCTGGAAATGTTCAAGGCCAGGTTGAATGAGGCCCTGAGCAGCCTGAYATAGTGGGTGACATCCCTTCCCATAGTAGGGCAATTGCAACTMGGTRGTCTTTAAGATCYYTTYCAACCAAWGCCTATCTATGATTCTATGAATTATGATGGTTTACAGGTCTGGGAGACAGTAAGAATCTTCCAGTGCCTTGTGTTCATGCAGTTAAACATTCATTATACAARTTGTCAAAAATAAAGATCTAGGATCTATTGAGATAGTTCCTAAATTTGCTCCATCTGCACAAAATGTTAATAGTCATGTAAGGAGAAAAATCATGTACTATTAAGTGTGATTTTAAGAGTTACAATATTATGTAATATCTTGCCCTGCTAAATTCAAGTATAGATATATTGTGTAGATGTTAATTTTTTCCCTAAAATTGTTTGTGTTCTACCAGCAGCACTTTTGTTTAAGATCAATTGTTCTGGAAACAATCAATGTTGCATTGAAATTTTATTCATATATRTTTGTACTGCTGCTGTCTTTTCTCAAGATGTTCTACATCTGTCATCTTAAATATCTTGCCTCAAATATATTTTATATGTGAACATTGGTTGCTTGAGGCTTACTGGTTACTCAGGTRTGAAATACCATGGGGTATTGCTTTATTCTGACTTGGAGGGAGCATACTGTCTTGCAAAACAATTACTTTTCAACTCTGTAACATTGAAATGACACTTAGTAATATGAAATGTTTCCTATACTTAGGGTAGACACTGTTCTACATACTCGTGGTTGTTTTGCTTGCATGTTGTTTCTACAGATGCATACAATTGGTATGAACCAGGTACTATTAGGTTCACGTGATCCCATTATGCAACTGAGGGTTGGAGACAGGGTATTATCTGTGCACGCATTTCAGCAGGGGCATCTGCATTGCAAATATCTACAGCATTTTGGTTAGGATCAGGASTGCACTGCGTCCTGCATCACGAGGGGTCTTGAAGTTCACCAGCTGGATTTCTTTAGTTAAAACTGAACTGAATGATACATTGTAGCCACAGACAAACATTCAMAGGGTCAGGCTAGGGACTAGTCCTAAAAGCCGCCTGAAAACATGAATARTGTGGTGGTCATTGCTCTCTAGCTCTGCAAATCAAATCTGCTCAGCCTCTGTTCCTTTCCAGGATATGGTGTAACCAATGTAGATCGGTCTCAGCCCCTTGAAATGCAGAAGTAGGCAAGCAAGATGTATAGATCGTTAGACATGTGCGGTTTGCTTTACCCTGGCTCAAATAAGTAGAGCAAAGGCTTGTCTTTTATACCCTAAGCAGAAAGCTTTTTATTGATGGATACCACCCATGCCCCCTTGGCTGGTGAAAGGTTAAGAACTTATCCTTCCCAGATTTAGGAACTTGGAAGAATTGTTTTATTTCATGTAGGTACTAATCACAAATTACACTTTTAGCAGTCAAGAAGGTACTTTCTTAATTGAAAAACATGAAGGTAGATTAAATACAAAAGATTATATGTTAAATCTTAAATARAAAACTAARCCAAATAATCTTCTTGTTTCATTGYTATCTTARAAAGGGTAGCTGAAGAGCTGAGTATCTGAGACCCTGTGACAGAGATGAAATGATAAATGTCCTTGATGTGATTTTACATCTCTTTAAAAATCTTGATAAAATATGAGTAAGGAGACTAATGATATTCCAGATACTGGCTGAATTAATTAGAAGCATATTAATGGGAAATATTATTAATTTTGTAGCTRAGAGTCTGAACAAGCAGCATCAGACATCAAGCAGTACTCACATGGTGTTTGGTCTCTGTCACATGCAGARGGAGGTARCTGTTTCAGAAAAAGATTTAGAGCRAGATACTGACTTAGGTRCCCTAAATCGCTTCCTGGAGAAGCCCTCCTTGCCTACTTGGTGATACAGAAGAACCAAAGCTCCCAACATTWCCCACCTAGACGAGACAGTATTACTCCCACTCTTCTTTTTTAAACTATGGTATAAAACTCGAGGATGGTGGCTGGTAAAAACATAGCAGACTCTTCAACCTTTTACGAAGTAGCAGAAACTCCAATATAAGATGGAAAATAAAATCCGTAGCAGTACATGTGTTATTAGGAAATGCTGAAACTCTTGCTCACATTGTATAAGATAACCTGTGAGTAACAGGTATGTGGCATAACAAGTTAACAGATTACAGGAAGGACAAACATGTGCAGGTAAATCTAATAACAAGAGGTGGGTAATTTCATTAACCCAGCTGCTGTTGTTGTTGTTTCAAGACAATTAATTGCAACTTACACTTCGTAAGTTAGTCACTGGAGAGAAACGTGGATGCTTGGGCTGTGAATGAATGCCACACCTCACACGCTGTTCCCATTTGATGTTTCTAAATAAAGACTGCKAAGCAGATCATGTGCATCATACACATAAGTGATATATTTTTTTCCATTATATATATATAATTAATTAGATTTGAAGTAGTTTTAACTTCACTGTAATATTTGTATTATTTATTTAACTCCACAGATCACACCCAAGAATGGGCGTTATCAAATTGACTCAGATGTGCTCCTATTTCCATGGAAGTTGACTTACAGGAACATTGGTTCAGATTTTATTCCTCGGGGAGCTTTTGGGAAAGTGTATTTAGCCCAAGACAGAGAAACCAAGAAACGAATGGCATGCAAACTGGTATGTTAATTCAGGAGTTTTGTCTCTGAGCAAATATTGTATGACATACTACTTACAGTGTATTTTCCACTATGTCTGCTTCTAATTCACTGTTGGCTGGTGAACATCTTGGTTTTGTTGGACTCAACAAGACAGGAAAAATGCATACTTTTAACTGTTAGCTTGTTTAATTTTTTTGACTCTGAAACTGGAAATGTTTCTGCATTTTGAAAGTATCTAGAAGTGTGTGTAACTGGCACTTGGGCTGTRGTGAAGGATTTTGTTCTTGTCCTGYTGTACRTACCATGGTAAGATACCAGTGTGAGATCACATCCCTGCTGAAGGTGGTAGGAAAACCTTGCTGTTGCAGATGGTTTTGGGCCCTTGTTCTTGAACTAAGRTCCTCAGACTTCCAGTGCCATTAAAGTCCCTGAGAACTCAGTATGTGCAACTCTTACTGTGTTTTGGGCACTGATGGAGTTGAGGCTGTGAGATGTCTTGAGAACTGCTTAGCCCTGCCCTACTTTTATGCAAGCCCACACCACATTTCTTTCAGCTGTGCCTTTTAACATACTATTCTGAATTGAGCAGTAAATATTCAGGGSCAATAAAAGCTCAGCTGGGACATTGTTCTGTGTCCTCCAGCTCATTAATAAGTACCTGTATTAATTCTATATGTGAAAGAGTTGGGAAGGCAGCTGTATGCCCTTTCCTTGCAGCTAGTGTGTCCACATGGGGACAGATTTAGTTAGCTGCTCCTGCATAACCACTGCAGATTTAAAGTATCCTGATGTTTGTGAAGATACAAACAGTATTTCTYGTTGAAATAAAAATATCAGCCTGTAATTTGTTTCACAGACATGAGTCCTAGGGCAGAAAACTGAAAAGAGCAGTAGTAGCTTTTCTGTGTGTAAGCAAACACTGCTTTTATTGTCCCAGCAATCTGCCATCAGTACTTTTTAAAGAAATACAGTGCTGCTAGCRCTCTATTCAAAGCAGGTTTCATTTCTTGTAACCTGTAAACCCSTGCTGATAAGGACTGAATTGAGGTCAGCAATGGTCCTGAGCTTTGCAAGCACTGATCCACCTGTCAGGGGGTTGTGTAGTTCTGGTAGTGCAGATGAGGGCACAAAGCTAATGGAAAAAGCAGTGGGAATTTTATCTCCTTCACCAGGAAGTTTGCATAAAGCTTTTGCGTAATCGCTGGATTTTGACGGGAATTACTCTTGCTACATTACTTTTTCTGGAAGATAGCTCTTTTTATTTGGGCATGATTCCAAAWTATCTCTTGACTTGTAACAGGATGCCTTTCAACTGCCAAGGAAGAACAAGTCACGGGACTAGAGTAAAGCTCCGTGTTTTAACAAGTGGATATGAGTGCTTTACTTCCTTCTTTTATGTTAATCTATAGAATGATTACTCTCCATACGGATAACTTATTTTTTGAGCTACTTTTCTGTGGTTTTGTTTCAATGTTCTAGGTCCCAGTGGAACAGTTCAAACCATCAGATGTTGAAATACAGGCATGTTTTCGTCATGAAAACATTGCTGAATTATACGGCGCTATTTTGTGGGATGAGACGATCCATCTCTTTATGGAAGCTGGAGAGGGTGGCTCTGTCATGGAAAAGCTGGAGAGCTGTGGTCCTATGAGAGAGTTTGAAATAATTTGGGTGACAAAGCATATTCTGAAAGGACTTGACTTTCTTCACTCCAAGAGGATTATCCACCATGATATCAAACGTATGTCTGTGTGATTCTTTGGAATATTTTCTGGTCCAGGCTGGGCTGGGGCCCTGGTGGAGTGCCTGGGACTGAGCTGGGGCTGAGTGGGAGGGATAGATAATGCTTAACAAATGTCAAGGYCAGGTTCTGGAGATAATAATTACTTACACTATTTATTAATTCACTCCAGCAGAGAGCATAATTAGAACCTTGTAGATCCTATGCCATGCATGAGCAACTCAATTTAAGTAAAAACCTAAAGAGTGAAGTTATCAGTCTATGTTCAGCCAGAAATTTCCTGCTTTCAAAAGAAATTCATCCTGAATATTTCCACGCTCACCTTCAACTCACGCCTTCTTTTAGGTTTAATGTTTCTATATGGCTGTTCCTCAGTCKGAGACACTTTGGAAGTAAATACATAATTTGTGCTGGTTTTTTTTCTTTCARCAATTAGAGTAAATTTTAATATATATTTGCTTTTAAAAACCTCTGGATATTAACATCTATAAATAATCAAACATTGATGTTAAGTCTAAATTAAATCCACTTGTATTAAATTGCTTTCAAGTTCAATTTTAATGTGTTGCATTTAAATTAGTGTTAAATCCAGTTTCTCCCAGTACCACCTCAGCCTGCAGATAGATGCATTTCTGTGAATTTATTTAGATAAACTTGAGGGTTTAAAATAGAAATATTCATAGTGAAGCATTACAGTAGTTCACAGAAAATGATTGTTAGGAGTTGCTAAATTCTTATCTCAGTTTTGCATTTTTGATTTTGGTGGTTTTTTTTCATTTAGTATGGGTCAGTACTTTAGATATAAGCCTTTGAGATTCTGTCAACTACAAAACTGCTTATTTTTTCCCCTTAATTGTTCTTTCTTACTTCTACTTAGAGTCTTTCCTATGGGTTTATTTTAATTAGCAGTAACAACGACATTAATTAAAAGATCTAAAAACCAAACCAGCCCAAAGCCTACTACACCTAGATAGTGATTRGGAGAACCAGCCCATTGTGAATGTGGCAGATATGAGTGTGTTTCACTTTTCCCAGCCTTTTCTTGTGTTGGTGGATGCAGGGCAGCTGATGAAGCAGAGGTTGCCTGGGGCAGAAGTGACTGCCCAGAGGAGCCCAGGGCCACGCTGCTGCCTGTTTTGGTGCTGGGGTGAGCTGGGTAGGGAAGGTCTGAGATGGAGCCATACTCACTGCCTGGCAAGGCAGCCTCCATGCAGGGAGCAATGTGTATTTTCCCTCACCAGGTGGAAGATGTTTCCTAAACTTCTCTGGTTTCTTCCTCATGCTATCTGCTGCTGTTGAACTGCAGTTGAGTCTGTCCTGCTGATGCAGAGGAGATGAGGATTTTATTGAGAGGAAATACTGCCCTGAGCCAGGAAGGAGGAGGGAAACATTCTGATTTTTGGGACATATTCAGTGCTGCCACTCATTTTAACCCTTGTTTGGAGAGCAGTTAAACCATGGTTTGTGGGGGGACCTTCAGTCCAAAATCAGCTGCAGCTGAGACTGGGTATGGTCTCAGGCAGGCAGCAGACCCTGCTGCACTGTGGCAGAGTGGCCCTTTGCACCATCCATTATGGGGTGTTTGAAATCCATATCTTTAAATTATCCCTAAAATTAGATTTACATAGTAAATATCACTGGTAAGGGGGCAACTGTGTGAAGCATTGCTTTAGGAATCAGTACTGCTGAAATCTAGTCTGTCTTTCCACTGGATGGTCATGGTGAGCACTGTCATGATGGAAAATGGCCCACAGTTTCCTGTAGGAGAAAATGTGTTCCTGTTGTRTAACTTGGAGACTTCATTTTACCACATCTTCTGAAAGAGCAAACATGAATTTCTCAAGGCTCACACGGAGCACTAYATTTATAAATATTTGATCAGAAATACAGCTGCAAACAAAGCCTCTGAGTACAAAGTTGCGCTTTAGGCAGAGTTTTATGAAGGAAAGTAAATTAAGCTCCTAGATTCTGCTGCAGTTCAGTGGGAGTTTGAAATGCTTAGTCTTATATTACTTTTGCATCCATTGTCTGTCCTCTGCTGTCACGCTGAGCTGCCCTCACTGACTGGTGCAGGGACTGGTGTGGCTGCTGTGGCGGGGCCTTGGTTACTCTCTGTTTCTGTCTTCACTTACATTGTCACTCTGGAAAAAGCTCTTGGTGAGCAACAGCTGTGCTGTTTATAGCCAGAGCTGCACAGCATGAGCTCCACCTTGGAGACCATGAAACCTCTTCAGAGCTGTGTGCGGAGGTACCTACTGGTCTTCTACCTGCTTCCTCCTCTACCCTCAGCCTTTCTCTCTCTCTTTATTATTTTATGCTAGGAAAATGACCAAATATTGATTCTTTTATATAAACCAGTCCAGAATTTTAAGATGTGATTTAAAATTGAACCAGCTCATTACCAGACCTGTTTTGGCTAGAAGGATTTTGGTTGTAGAGTGTGGTTGTGCTAATCTCTCTCCCTTTTCAGGCTAGTGTCTGAATGAAACAGGAGCGTTGTAAAATACATGCAAGTTCTGCTAGAAGCTTAAATGTTGTCATTTTTGTTTTTCTTTTAGCAAGCAACATTGTCTTTATGTCAACTAAGGCTGTTTTAGTGGATTTTGGCCTAAGTGTTCAAATGACTGAAGATATTTACTATCCCAAAGACCTYAGAGGAACAGAGGTAAGAAGCTGAAGGGACAGAAGCCTTGATATTGTATTACTCCTACGGTTGTGGTACTTAGGCTCAAATTTGAAGCTGGAGGGTTAGAAGYGTGGGTAAATGAGTTACTATAAAACCTTTTTTAAAGTTATARATGTTAATATAGTGTCAATTATATTTGTATTTTCAACCTGCTGAATGGAACGCTTTGAAAGCTGTGTCACTTTCCYTGCAGTCCAATTTGTTAGCAATTATTCTCAGAAGTCAAACAGTACATTGAGRAGGGTTGTTTGCAGTGTATCAGCTGCTGGTCAGAGACACTTCAAACAGGAATTCGTTCTTTGCATGAGCAAAGATTTCTTCTGAGATACTCGCTATGGACTGCTCAAYACTGTATTTTGATTCCTCCTTCAAAACCACAGAAATTACAGATGTCTGGGTTTCATCCCGTAGCACTTCTAAGCTCTGTTCCCCATYGACATCTAACACTTCTTTCTTCATAAATTGTGCATGGCACAGTTGATGATTATCTGGTAAAATTGTTTAGACATTAGTGATGGAGGTGGGGTCCTTTTAAATGTTCTCAGTGACTCTGAGATCCTGCACACCACTTGGGCTGCATTCCTCTCAAGGTGTTTCCAGGGCTGGAGCTTTAGCAAMCAACCAAGCAACAACAATTAGCTTGGATAGCTGCTGCAGATGTGGCATTTGTGCTCTCTGTTGCTTGAGATKGTTTACAGGAAATGCTTTAGCTGAAATGTTAGCACTTACCCTTTTAATAGTCTTGCACATGTGTAAAGAGGAGACRCTTTTGTAACTGACAAAAAAAATTCACTTTTTAGAAGGGTAGCATAAACCAAGATTTCACAGATGGTCAGGCTTGTTTGTTTATTTTTTTCAAGATAATTGAGAAAACACTTGAATGTTTGTTTTCAATGTCTTTCTAGTCAARGGAGTTAAGAGCTTAAAATGCATGCTGAACTGGAAGCAGCATGCTTTCTGGCATTTAATGTACAAGCTTTGTGGAGTTTTTACTTTGGTTCGGGGTTTTTTGTTTGTTTAAGGGGGTTTTGAGTGCTGTTAATGAGAATAAGAACAGTGGTGGGTATGAGTTGGTAGGGTATTTCCCAAGGATGGAGATGTATGTAAATAGGAAATTTCCATGTTTGTGGAGCAGACTGGTGAGGATACACTTCTGGGTCTTGAAGGACAGGCCAAGTTCATGTTGGTGCATGAACAAGTGAACAAGTGAAAAGTGAAAAACACTTCAGTGTTTTCACTTTGCCAAGTGGAAAACTCTTAGTTCTTCATTCAATAGGAGGAAAATCATTCCACACAGTTTAACACCTGCAATCCTGTCCTCAGAAAGCTGATAATGCCCCCCAATGAAATATGRTCATGTTTGGTCTTTGCTGTCTCAGGGGAGCACAGCCACAGAATTGCAGGCCAGAAGTGAGGTTGGAGAGAGAGCCCTGGGAAAGGAGATTTCAGATGCCAGTGAAAGACTGACAGACTAATATTCTTGATGCTCCTAAAGGTTTTCCTGCTCAAAGTCTTCATTAGAGACATCTTCCTCTCCACAGTGCTTAATCCTGTCACCCACAAATGCCCTCTGTGATCTGGGTTTCTTGATTTTCTTTTTTTTTCCCCCAGAGTAAAATCTTAGCTCTGCAAAGTCCTGTTGAGTTTTGCATGCTGTACTATGCAGCCTTAAGAACTGGTGCTGTTGTCCTGCTGTTCCTGGATCTAATTGTGCAATCCCTGGTTAGGGCTCTGTCACTGCCGTGCAGCATCATGYCTGTGAGCTGGCTGGTTTCTCTTCCATCTCGTATTTGCAGGGACGTGTGTCCTTGAGGCAAGTGGCAGGTGGGATAACCTTTGTCCTGTGCATGTTCTCCTCTGGGAGTTAGGATTTTTATTCACTTCTATAGCACAGAAAGTCAGAATGTAGTGAATCTTCTTAGTGTTTATAAAAATGAATAGTTAAAATTCCAGGCAACATGATTGAAAAATAGTTAAATTTTGTTTGGTTGGTGTAGTGTGAAAAACCCACACTAGGTTCCTGCTTTTGTATACAAGTCATGCAGAACATTAAACTGTGGTTGTTATGAAACTGCTCTGCAGGAAATACTTTTTCTAGGCAGTTGCTACACTTTCTGTTATGCTTCTTTCACTTTGTTAAAATATGTAAGCTTCAGTTACAACCATTTGAGGGTAAAAAGTTGTCTGCAAAAGTTTATTCAGTGTGGAAGGTATGATTCATTTTCAGGAATGCTGAACTAAAACTAGCACRGCATGAAGAAAGGACTGGATTTTAGCTGGGCTGTGACACTGGTCTGACTAGCAGGCAGGTGCCAGCCCACCAGTCAGAAGGAACAGGAATGGGAAGGTATCCATGGCTTGGGATGTCTGCTTTGGTGACAGTCATAGACCAGTCTGAAATTAGAGCTTTGGAGCTGCTTTTTGATTTTTGTCCCTGTGCACTCAAGGTGTGTCTTGACCACTTATACATCGTAACTGCAGACAGGATCTTGTGCCAGCATTCTTTTTTGAAGGCAGCTGCTTTTTGCTTACATAGATTTCACTCAAGTTGCACTGTATTTGCCAAAGATTTCTTTTTACGAATCTAGAAATTCTGTTCTTTGCTCCTCATGAGACTTAAAGGTAGAGGGTGCAGAGGCACTGATTCTCACTTAGCCCTGAAGAAAGCTATGAATAGGAGTCAGTAGCAGCTGCAGATGCCTGCTGAGCCTTTGCACACACTCCAACTGCAAGTTGTGTTTGCAGATATGGAATGTAATTTACTGGGAAATATTCCTTGGAATTTGCATGAGCCCTACAGCCGTTCTCAATCTGTGGTAATAAGCAGTCAAACCATGTGGTTATGACTTAACTTCCTGCCCTTGTGTCTGTTAATGCCTTTCAATGTGATTCTTTGTGTCAGGATCACTTGAACTAATTAAAGTTTGTTTGACTCCTTTAGAGGGAAACTGGGTGAGGGAAAAGTAGAAACCAGAAGCAAATATGGTAGCTTGCTAACCTAGTGTGCTCTAGGCTGTGCCCATGTGGTGTTGAAACCTGCTTCCAGGGCCAGTGCTGGTGGCAGAGCTGTGCAGGGTGTGCCTCCTGCATCCTGCCTGTCTGGTTCTCCTCCAGCTGCATTCTGAGCTGCCTGTTGCTGGCAGGAGCTTCCAAGATCCTTCTTCAGACTCTTGGCAGTGAAATGTTCAGTGAAATGTTTGGAGGGAAACTATTTTGGTTTCCATCAAGAGAGATGAGAAWTTTTGGTTTGAAAAAAGGTTAGAAGAGGGGTGCTTGTCTTCATAGTTKCTCTGAGGGTAATCTGAGGTGGAAGGGGCACCTACCTTTTAATTTATGAGTTGCGTAGACCTGGCTTGTTCCTCATGATCCCATTTCTTAGGATAATGCTCCAACATGCAGGTTACTGGATAAGAAGGAGGAGATAAGAGTAAGGAAGACAGGAATGTGCTCATCTGTCAGTCCTGCTCAGAAGGGTTGTGTAGTATCCTGTGTAACAGGGATCTGAGGACTGGGCTCCTACCCCCATCTGGGTGTCAGTGCAGGTCACCCTCTCTCTTTAGCTTGTGCACAGCCATTGTTCAAGGAGATTGGAGCAGTCCCAGCAGTGCCCCACAAAACAAACTGGCAGTTCAGGCACCTCCTTCTGCTGTGGAGGGATGAGGTTTCTGCTACTCATCTGAGCAAGGGAGAGCCATAGCTTGAACCTCAGCTTCTCACAGCTCAGCTAAGGCCCACAGCCACTGAGCTGTGGACTTTCTGAGGAGGGCAAACCTGGAATATGATTTTGT
Source organism: Malurus melanocephalus (assembly GCF_030028575.1). Lineage (NCBI taxonomy): Eukaryota > Metazoa > Chordata > Aves > Passeriformes > Maluridae > Malurus > Malurus melanocephalus. The sequence continues at coordinate 391,672 of NW_026623450.1, forward strand.
CCAGGTACTGTCTCTTTGATTGTGGTCATATGCAGAACAGAAAAACCTTATTTCCCAAATGTTGCTTGGTCTTTATGCTGCTGGTACTAGTGGGATGCATCCCTTGAGAGGGGGGTTTCCAGGATTACAAAATGTCATTAAGTCATCTTTGATTGTTGTTTTCCCCTGCTGAGTAATCTTTCCTTTTTTTTTTTTTTTTCTATTTTTCACAGATTTACATGAGCCCTGAAGTTATCCTCTGCAGAGGCCACACAACAAAAGCAGACATCTACAGCATGGGGGCTACTATCATTCATATGCAAACAGGCATCCCGCCCTGGGTGAACAGATACCCTCGTTCTGCATATCCATCCTATCTCTATATTGTAAGTGTCCTTAGCAAAGCCAGCTCAGGATCATTTGAAGATTTCCTATACTCTTGTCAGAGAAGATCCAGTCATATAAAAACTATCAAAATATTTTGTCAGAGATGATATCATCCTTTTTGCTTTGTGGGCAGGAGGGAGGGAAGTGGGTTTTGATCATTTAGGGGAAGACAGAGACTGAGCTGGAGTTGTATCTGTGATTTGTGTTTCAATGTACAGGCCTTGGGTTTACCACAAGGRCAGGGTTAGAATCATCTGAGACTTGATTGGAACAAGCCCATCTATCTTATACTTGTCTGTTTTCCTTAGAAGTTGCAGATAAAAACTTGAGCCTGGTAGATTTGATTCTCTGATTCTTCCAGTGTGGTATGGAAGTCTGGTGAATTTGCATTGCACTGGATTTTAGGCTTACYTGAAGTTGCTTTGAGTTTTTAAGTTTATTATAAAATCTGATTTTTAAAAAGTGTATTTTGTGTAGTTGTATGTTCTGCTCTAGTTGATCAGCCTTATTTAGGGAGGTGATGAGTCCTAACTGGGGAATTCCCAGACCACTCATGCAGTTATCTGTGACTTCCTCTTCCATTGTTTTTGGAGTAAGTGTTTCTATGGTGTTTTTTCATTCCGACAGATACACAAGCAAGCTCCCCCCTTAGAAGATATTGCTGAGGACTGCAGCACTTCCATGAGAGAATTGCTAGAAGCAGCTCTGGAAAGGAATCCTAATCACAGACTGTCTGCTGCAGACCTACTGAAGCACGAAGCTTTACACCCACCCCCAGAAGAGCAACCGCGGTGCCAGAGTCTGGACTCGGCATTGTTTGAAAGGAAAAGACTGCTGGCTAGGAAGGACCTGCAGTTGCCAGAAAACATTACAGGTAATGGTATCAGGCTCACTTACCTTATACTTTGTAGAGTTTGTGTCAAATCATTATTTGAATGAGTGGTAAGGAACCAACGAAACTCAAAACACATGTGGAAAGCGACCAGTGAAAATCCCAATCAGATGAGATCAGACCCAGAGGTCATTAAATGACCTGTGAACACCCATTAACTTCAATGGGAGGAACTTAGCCTGAATTCTGCTCTTCTGGAAGGACTGGCTCTTGGAAAAGCTGTAGCAGGCATTCAGGGCACTTCATGAAGTATAAACTGTTGTCCCAAATAGCCTCAATTTGCCACTGTACTGGAGATGTTTCATACATACTGCTGATTTGTAAACAACAACAAGTCCAGCAACCATCAGCAAATCCAACACTTTTTGCCTTTTTAAGGAAATACATAAATAATATTGTTGAGTGTCAGCAGTAGAAACCCTGTGTTTTAAACCCCCTAAATGACTGTAGGATAGAACACAGTTGTAAGTGCTTAGTGAAGGATAATAAATGAACCAGGTAGGAAACACCCRTTTCAAGTCCAATTTAATGCCAACAACCTGCCAACAGTCTTCAAAATGCTTTTAACTTCACTGCTATTTATCAGATACAGTAGGAGTGTTCTGACAAAAGGCATTGAAAGACTCTTCCCTGATAAGTGGTTTATTTAATTGGGATAAGTATTTGAAAAGATATCTGTGCAAAGTTTTGGGTGCTGTAATCCATAATTGTTGCAACAAATTCACTGAACATTTAATCAACCATTTTTTTGAATGTAGAATGGCATTGTACCTTCTGATTTTGCCTTGGGGGTGCAAAATCCTTTGACCAGCTCAGACCATCTGAATTAATTCTTTTGAAAATGAAAAAAGTATTTGAACAGTAAACTTGGACTTTATTATAGGCGCTTGAGATTTGAAGACACTCATTATACAAGTATTCAGGGTAATTCTGCCCTTGCAAACCTGATCTGTTTTGACCTTGATTTAAAAGGAATAAGAAATCTGAAACTGATGGTCCCATATTCATTCTGTRTTGTCACTCCCAGATAAAGATGATGTCATATGTTTAGATTGAAATCGCCCTATGATGAAGCAGAATTCTCAGATGGCAGAATGTTACCAGGTTTWTTTCTTGCACCCAACTCTCCTTTAGCACCATAACTCAAATGACGAAACTCTGCCTAGCTGATGGAGGCTTTTTTTTTAAATAGTTGCAACTGAAAACAAGTGTGTTCAAACTGCTTACCTCTCTTTGCCTTACTGTTGTAAGTTGATTCATTAGATTTTATTTTATATGAAGTTTGTATATGAGGTTTATTATTTGAGATGTACTTAAAAATTTTCTAAGTGACAGATTAATAAGATCAAATAATAGGCCAATTATTCCAGTAATACCTACAAACCACAAAAAAGACCTGATACAGCTATATGGGCAGTAATGACATGGTTTGTCTGTTTTATTTTTAGATTCCTCATTGTGTAACGGAAGCATGGAAGAGTCAGACCTGCTAAAGAGACAAAGATCACTCTACATAGACCTTGGAGCTCTAGCTGGTTACTTCAACATTGTTCGGGGACCACCAGCCTTAGAATATGACTGACTCAGTAACATTTTATGCTGATGGGTCAGAAATGGACCTCTACCTCTTAAAACTTGATTTTAAGACTTGATTTTCCAATTTGTACATAAAACTATTGCCATTGTAGGCTGTCAAATGTGAATAGTGTTTAATTGCACAGATGATTAAGCTAAACCCTTAGGGGCTCTGATAAGCTGATCCCAAGCAGTGATGTTTGTGTGACCGCTGGTTTACCAACAAGAAGATGGCAAAAAGAACTCTGCTGGGAATGTCTTAATGCAGGATATATACCTGTGCTGGGCCTTGCACTTTTATAAAACTTGTAATATATGCTTGCAAATAATGTCAGAAAAAATATAATATAAATGAGCATGTGGGCTGTAAGATTCAGTCTCTCTGAGCTGTCCTTAGAGAAAACTTTCCCCCCACCCTCCCCAAAAAAACCAAAAAAAGAATCCTTGATTTAACCAGTCAATGACTGGTTCTGTCTTGTTCTTTCTTTAGGTCTTGGTCAGTCTCTAGTCATTCTTAMTGAAAATCAGGGCCTCCCTTAAGCTGATCTTATTTCTATCAGCTGTCTCTGGAGTCAGATTATCACTTGTTTGCAGAAGTGTTTGAACTTTACATCTTCCCTGGGCAGTGAGAGCTAAGCWGGAGGCTGTCCCCTTCTCTGTGGGTCGAGGGAATCCTTCACTGGCAGTATCAGCTTTGGGATTAACACAGCAAGTTGGCCCTGACAAAGTATGACAGTGACTCCAACTCCTTCCTATGTTACAGCTGCTGCAAGGGTATCTGTGATAGTTTTCAAGGGTAGATCAAATGGTTATTCCCTACTGGTAACAGTGGGCAGGCTCCAGACTCTTGCTTTTTAATACTTTAAAATTGTACACATGTATAATTGCTGTGAGTGCTATGGTTTGGAAAGCGTGTCATTAGTGACAAGCAGTGTTTATGTTCCTATGGAAATGGAATTATATTGTTCTTGCTGTGCCTCATACATTTGAAACATGATGTTTTGGATGATAGTAAAACTATGTAAACTGCATAGTTCTGTACATCCCATGGGATGAGAACGTAAACTTTTATAAAACTCTCTTTGATGCTTAGGATGACTCTTTATAAGCATTTGTGTTAAATGGCATACTGTGTATGTTGTACACTCAGTCTTTTCTGAAGCACTGTCTCTTTTTCATGTCTGTTATTTAATGCTGCTCCTCTCTAACACATGATCTTAAACCGATGATTTCTAGTTTGATATTGATATGGTCAAATGAATAAATCCAGCTCAGTGCCTTGAAATGTGGTCACTCTGTTCCTTCATCTTCAAAACCAGCATGGGGCTGCAATGTATTTGGGCCAACACCCCTACTATGGCCCAGGTACACTACAGGCATCGTTCCATTTATGGGGAAGTTGGGTGAAGGKGATCGCTGATGGATTTTGGAGTCTTGGTAAGTATTCCTGGCAAAGTCTCCTCACACCCCAACATTCTTTATGGACTGCCTGGGTGTTGCCCAGCACTTGTGTACAAGGAGGAGCACTTCAATCCTGATGTTAATTGCTGCAAAAAATCCTGTTGGGAATAACCTACGTGCTCTATTGCTTTGTGCAAAATCTCTAGATGACTCGTTGCTTGGAGGAGAGCTGTGTGAGGGAGCCCTCTTAGCATTTATACTGACTGTGGTGATCAGGATCTTCAGGGATCAGACTTTGAGTGTGGCTGACTTAAAGCAAACATGACCTAATGTTTGGATGGTCACCTTTGGCTTGAGAGAGCTGTGCTCAATTTTATGATCTTTTGCTGATCGCTTATGATCTTTAAGGAGATTCATAGAATTAGTGAGAAGCAGCTGTTCAGGTGRCTGGAGATGGGTTTGTAATCTCTTCCCCAGTTTCCCTTCTATAAAATTAAAGTGCTCATTCTCACCAGACAATGGCTAGGGATTTTGCAAATGCTTATCAAGTGCCTATATACTTCAACAATGAGATCCRTGTCAAAATTGTGGGCTGCTAGGGGTCCTTTACCTTTGCTTTAAAAATGTTACACTGACTTTTCTGCTTTTGTTTTTTTCTGTAATGTCATTCYCCTCCCCCTCACCCAGTTAAATGTTTTAGCATCGAAATTTTCATGTGGAAACACTATTTATGTGGGCTCACTATTTAATATTTGGGTTTAGTGATGGCTGTTCTATGTCTTCTCAGTAAGAAAGTAGTGACCAGGTTATCCAAAGCAATTACAGTGTATTGCCAGATAGAGGTAATAAGGTTTGCCTGAGTGAACCAATATCTCTTTGTAGACACATCCAGGTGTCTAAACTGTGTGAGGGCTTCAGGATAAATATCAGTTCAGAGCACAGGTACACAATCAACAAGCAGCTATTCAGGTATGCTAAGCACCAAGCATTGCTTCCAGCTCTGTCAGCTTTCTAATAGCTGAGGACTATTTCTCAGGTGAGCCTTAGGCTGCAGCGTAGCAGGGATTTCTCTCTGGAGCAATACATCATATCCCGAACATACCACATCCCTCAAGCATATCCCACAGTAGTGATCCCTGTGTTGTGTAGGTCCACGTGTTTATACCAGCACCTGGGAAATGAGGTCAGGGAAATGAACTGGGTTAGAAATATCCTGGGAGGGGGAAGATTACTCCTCTAATCTGGTTGCCTGGGCAGCTGTGTACTCAGAGCAACCAAGGCTGGAGGTGAGAGGGAGGGAATGCAAACGGATGGTGGGAAAACCCAGTGAGCACAGGCCCCAGGGTTTGGCTGGTCAGCGCTAAACCACGGGATTTCGCAAATGGTTTGCCTCTGTGTTGATTTTTGGTGTGTAGTTTCATTTTCTCTTGAGGGAAAGTGASACTCGTGCTAAACTGCAAAGAAAAACACAAGTGTGTGGGGAAACCCACTGGTCACAGTAACTGATTGTGCTGATTTTGGCTGAGGTAGAGAGARTTTTCTTTACAGTAGCCAGTACAGGGCTGTGTTTCAGATTTGTGCTGAGAACGAGTTGATAACACGGGATGTCTCTGTTATTGCTGAGCAGGGCTGACAGTGTCAAGTTCTTTTCTGCTTCTCACATTGTCTCACCAGGGAGGAGGCTGGAGGTACCCCAGGAGCAGGAGGGGACACAGCTGGGACAGCTGACCCCTCCTGACCCAAGGGATATTCCAGACCATACGATGTCATGTTCAGTGTATAAAACTGGGGGAAGCAGGGGGAGCCTTCTGAGCGATCGTGTTTGTATTCTCATGTCACTGTTACACACATGATGGAGCCCTGTTGTCCTGGAGATGSCTTTCAGCCCAAGAAAAGTGGTAAATGAATTCCTGGGTTTGCTTTGCTTGTGTGCACAGCATTTGTTTTACCCTTTAGACTGTGTTTATCTCAATCCATGAGTTTTCTCACTTCTACCATTTCAATCCTCTCCCTCATCCCACCAGATGGGAGTGAGCAGGTGGCCGCACAGAGTTTGGTTTCCTGCTGAGGGTAAATCACAACAATGATGAAATTAGGGAGCCAGATGTGCCTTTTATTCTCCTGGTCTCAGCAGGWTTCTTTGATCAGTCTGTAACCCTGGGACTAAGACCACCACCATCTCCTCAGCAAGGCTTCCTAGTGCTTGGAAGCTTAACAGAAGCTGCAGTAGAAGTACAGAGCAATTTGCCAGCCCTCCCTGTGTGCAGAGCTGATGGGAATGGGGAAGGAGGCCCTTGGCCAAGCATTAGTCCCTTTGTTGGGACCTTGGGGAAAACAGTGTGTTGCTCTGGCTAATTGGCAGAAGCAAAGAAGCAGCTAAGGAAGAGTCACTGGAGGTGTGGCCCTGACACAGCTGGGAAGGCCAAGCTGTTTGTCTGGGAAGGACTGGGGTGTAGGGAGATGTGGGTGCTGTGSATGGCCAAAACTGGGAACATTTGTATGGTTGGGAGCTGCTTCCCTTGGGGCTGTGCTAGCTGTTTCCAAGACAGGCTCAGTCACCACGACAGAAGGCTTTCTTTGCTTCCTATGCTTTGTTTTGCCTCCCATGCTCAGGGACTTGGCGAATTCCCAACAAAAGAGCACCAAAGCACTGTAGCCTTTTTTTTTTTCTTATAGGATAGGTTCAGCAAGGTCCATTGATAAAACAGTTACCATCCAAAGCTAACCTTTGGGAAAGAAAAAAACAAGTCCTTTATAAATTGTGTGCTGACCAAACTCAGCAACGCCCCAAAAAAATCCAGCCAGACTTTGGGAGTGGCTCATTACWGTCCCATGGGTGCACTCGTGCTGCTTCAGGCTGGTCACCAGACACAGCCATGCTGACAGATACTGGGGCATGGTGACTCACCAGGAAGGAGGCGAGCTGCTCTGACAGCTTTGCTCACCTGCACCCACACCTCCTGGCAAGGCAGCAGCACGTGGCACATGAGCAGGGGGATAGCCTGAGTGTGTCCAGGGGTGGGCGGGTTTGTCCAGAGAGAGGATGCTCCCAAAATGAGGTGTGCAAGAGAAAATGGCTGTGTCAGATTCTCATCAAAACTACATGCAATGGCAGCCTCATGCTCACCCACAAACCTGGCCTGGACTGTGAGCCCTGTTCATGTAGGAATCAGTTGAAGGAGGGATGCTACCATGGTGCTCATGCATACAGAGACCTTGCTTGCAGGCTGTGACACTGAGCAGAGCTTTGCCAATATGGAAAAGTCAAATAACTGGTGATGTTTGCCAAGTTTAGATCCTTCCTGGTGCTGATAGCAAGTCAGATGCTGAAGTGTCATGCAGCCAAAGAAGGGTGAGAGGTGGAAATGAGAGAAGGCAGGGAGGGACTCCACGAGGTGTCTGTGTAGCCCAAGAGGACATGGTGACAGGAAGGTGTCCATCAAACCTCCAGAGGTGAAGTGCCACCRAGTCAGTGATCAGCCTGGGGGCTTATCAAGGCTGCTGGCAGTGCAAAGGATTGCCTTCTTCTTTAGCTCTCACTTAGAGTAAGCCAAGGTCAGCTCCTCTCCCCCTTCTGTAATGGTTGAACCACAGCTGGCACCCAAGTACTCTGCAGCTGCTGGGTCACCCCCTCCTCATCCCCAGAGGAAAAGAAAGGATACAAGGATCTCAGGGAAAAAAAAAGAAAAAAAAGGAAAAGAAAACACAGCTTGTGGGTTGAGACAAGAACAGTTTAATAATCGAAACAAAGTAAAATGTAATAATAATAATAATAATTATTATTATCATTATTACTCTTATTACTATTATTATTACTATTTAAAAATATAAAACTGAAGAAAACATGAGTGATGTACAATTCAATTGCTCACCACATGCTGACCAATGCCCARCCCATCCCTGTGGCTGCAATTGACTYCATCTGATCAGCTCCCAGATTACAAAGTAAATATGACTTTCTGTGGTGTGGAATACCCCTGGCCCAGTTTGGGTCAGCTCTCCTGGATGTCTCCCTCCCAGCTTTTTGTGCTTCTCCTCGCTGGCACAGCACGAGACACTGGAAAGTCCTTGACTTAGTGTAAGCATTACTTAGCAACAACCAAAACACCAGTGCGTTATCAACACGAGCTTCATTCTAAATCCAAAACACAGCACTGTACCAGCTACAAGAAGAAAAGTAATTCTATTCCAGCTGAAACAAGATCACCTTCCTCCTCTAATTTGCTAAAAAAATTAGAAAAGAAAAGAAAAAGAAAAGAAAAAGAAAA
>NW_026623450.1:400278-411548 GCF_030028575.1 Malurus melanocephalus
AGAAAAGAAAAGAAAAGAAAAGAAAAGAAAAGAAAAGAAAAGAAAAGAAAAGAAAAGAAAAGAAAAGAAAAGAAAAGAAAAGAAAAGAAAAGAAATAAAGAAAAGAAAAGACAGTTTGCTGAAAGAGGAAGTATGCAAAACCCTTGTGAATTTCCAGTGTAGGTTTTTCCCTCTGTCAACTCCACTCTCACCTGTTTAAATTGCAAGTGAACAGGAGTTTCWGCCTGTGTTCCTGATAAGCTCATGGCAGAGCTGACCCTGAGCAGAGCCTGTGTCTGTATCCCACCATCACTGCAGATGGTCCTTCAGAAGCCTTTATTCACCAGTGGTACAAAGATCCCCTCCAACAACTGAACAGTTTCTCCTTATTTTTGTGCAAAATGATGATTTCCAAGCCTGACCTGGKGTCCCCATCACTCATGCAGCTTCTCACCCATCTCACAGCTCYTATTTTCCCTCTGCAACTCTGTCTGGTTCCCAGGAGTCACTGTCCACATGGCACATGCTGCAGTGCCAGCTGGTCTGGTGGCCCTCTGTGCAGATGCAGAGGGACTGGCACATGGATCTGCCTCTGCACTGGGTCACCAGCCCCTTAGATGGCACCTGTCAGTTGTGGCACAGCTGGATATGTTCAGGGAGCCCTTCCTCCTCCTCCCTCTGAGCTCCTGCCACAGTGCCTGGAGGTGGCAGGGTCCAGTTGCTGTCCTGAGCAGGGCCAGAGGCACGGCCATGCCCCAGGGATGACAGCAGCCYGGTGACAYTGTGCTCCCATCCCCCAGATGCTGKTGGYCTAAGGACAATCTGGACCCCTGGAGCAGTGGGACACTGGGGCTGGCTACTGGTGGGACCATKGCTGTACTTTAMRGCATTCAAAGAYGGCARGATGCCAGCAAAGGCTTCCACTAAKGTATGTGTATGAAAAGTGATCTMAAAACCCCATGTGATGATGACTGGTCAAACTGGCTCCCTGCCTGCCTGCAGACCCTCTGAGGAGGACACGTATGCTGCATCCTTGTGGGTTTGAGTTTAGGTGGTTTTGAAAGAACAGAAGACCATATTTCACTGTCTTATTCTGAGCTGGCCAAACACCATGACATTTCCCAGTACACACTGGGCTGTCTTCAGGAAAAATCAAACCATTTTCTGCATAAGAAAGGATCTTTTAAAGCAAGAAACAAGTACCCTTTGACGTTAAGTTGGCTCTTCCTWAGAAATACGAAAGCATCCTTGGCTACAACATATCAATAACTCATTTTGCCTAAAGAGCAACATTTCCAGGAAGGGAAATGACCCAAATAATGTTAAAAATGTTTGGGAAGGTCTGCCTCCTTTTCTGCACTGTCTTACGCAGTGCTACCCCAGTCAAGTTGTATTTTCCAGCCTTGCAGCAGGATTCCAGTATTAACTGTGGTGTCTGTTCTTGGCTTTCTCTTGGCAGATGTAGTGGGTAAGTGCAGATTTTTACCCATGGAGTGAGTAAGTGCAGATTTCATGAGRAGCCATAAGGAGAAGGCCTCAGGGTGTGTCTCTGAGCGCACAGATCACAGAGAGGTGTCGTATTTCTTCCTGCACCCCATGAAATTGGTAAATGGGGCTAGAAACATTCCCTCTTCCACGGAGAAGGGGGCATGGCTTCCACAGCTAATTTGTCAGCTGGGGCAGTGTTGCACTTTCAGACACCTGATGTCAGAATTCATGCAGGTGCCTGTCCCTGCACACCCCTTGTTCTGGCATACCAGAGGACAGGAGGGGTCACCCAGCAAACCCCTCCACAGGCAGGTCTTGGGCAAGAGCCACATTTTGGTTTTGCCTCCAGACCACTTGTTAGGACACATAGGAAGTCAAACCAGCATGGTAGGAAGGCTGCTGGAGATGGGCAGCAATAGAGACCTTTCACCACTCAGCTGCCCAGGAAAAGGAGAAAAATTATGTATTTATGCAAGGAAATACAGTGCTCTTTCCAAATTTCAGCTCCTTGCAATCTTCAGCTAACTCCAACTGTTGTGTGCTGGAATTTTGCCTTCTCTTAGACTCCAGTGTTTTGCATGCTCAGCCTCTGTATGTCAGTAGAGACTRTTCTAGATTTTGCAATAGTGCTGGTTACAGGACTTCACTGTGGCTTTTTGATTGGAAAGCAAATTTCTACTTAGGAAGTGTTTTAGTGAACAGGATAGTGCTGCTGTAAGAAAAGTTATGTCGGAGTCAAGCTTCTCWCAGGAGTAATTAGTACCAGAAGCCATGAAGATAGATCATCTTCTCTGAAATAATGCTGTTGGTGTTATATTTGTAAATGTTGTCCCAGCATGATCACCTCTGCCCCTGAAAGATTAAGAAATGAGGCAGAGGTTAGACACCAGGGAAACATGCCCAGCTGTTAAATATGGGCTTGCTGAGGATGACTCGTCTCTGTAACATTCCCAGCCGGGTGCTCCTCTCCCAAGCCCCTTGAGGGWTTGATTATTCAGCTGGAGTCATGCACCGACAGTGACATAACAGTTTCAGACCAGAGTTTTGAAAATACAAACAACCAACTGCTTGCATAAGATCRCAGTCACAATTTCAAGTTTAATTTATCAGGTCACTTTAAGTTTGGAAATTTTTACTTTTACAGACACAGGATATATTTTCAAAGCTTAAATTGGATAGCCCAAATAACTGAGTGTGATGTTGCAGTTTGCCCCATGTGCAGGGGTTGGATTAGAGATACTTCCTGATCCATGTGGACCCAAACCTTGAGGGGAAGCAGGAGATGGCTCTGAACCCTCTTGCCCACTGGTCCATGTTTTGGAGACAGAGTAGAGGCTGACATACAAAAAAGCAGACACAAAAAGGCAAACCTTTTCTCCCTTCAGCATTTGACTGCACCCTTGCCTCTGTCTGATGCTCCAGAGCATTGGGATCCTTCCTCYTCTGTGCTTGATTATCTCAGCTTCCTTCCCAATCTTGCAAGATCTGGGAACTGATTTAAAAAACTTTACCATCTCAAGGCACAGTGTTTTTTATTGTCTCTCCTGCAATTCTCCCAGGTAATTCCTTGTGTCTGGATGAAGCTACAGCAGGAAACTTGTTTCTCCCATTCAGGCAACTTTTGACATTCTGTGGGTCATTGTCCCCCCCATGCTTTCCTCCTGCCTGACTGTCACCTTCTGTCTTCTCTCCTCTGAAGTCATGGGGAGTGGGACAGCCAGGACCTCAGTGCCTTTCTGAGTGCTAAAGTCCACATCCTAGCTCTGTGATATGAAAGTTACTCCTCTCTCTCGTCAACCCCTGTGAGGGAAGGTTTTACTGGGAGAGGAGGCAGGCAGAAGGCCTGGAAGGATACCAGGCTTTAGCAGAAGTACATTATTTGGCATAGGGGCACTGTGTACCAAAACGTGCTGAAGAGCAGAGGTGACCTGTGCCCTGTGCTTGCCATGAGTCAGCTCTCTGGCGGTGCTGGGCTGGCTGGGGTGTCCAGGTGCTTTGGGAAGTCGATTTTATAGGGTCAAATCCTGTGCTACCCAYCAGCTGTGCTGAGTGTGCTGACCATGGCTCCCAGTGTGTCTCCTGCAGGGACTAGCATATTGCTGTAACACAGATTTGAATGATTAAAGACTATTTCCACTTTCCAAGCAGTGTTGGTGTCTCCACCTCATTTCCTCTCAGGACACGAGACAGTACATCCAAAGCTGCTCCAGCGCCAACRTGTGAGTCAAAGCCATCGGGTGATGCACCCTGCAAAAGGAAATGGGGATACAGAAGAGACACAGGATGTAGTCTGAGTCTGTTTATTCTCCTAATGCATTTACCCATAACATCCACATAAGTTCCTTTTTTATTTGAAATAAGACTTTTTTAGGCCTTTAACTAGCACTGCCCACTTTTCAGGACACCAGCTAGCAGTTCCTTCTCCATGCGGTGCTGAATAGGTGGGTGTTTCTCCTCTTCTCTGAGAAAAGGAACCATGCACTTTTTGCCACTCTGCCCTCAGGTACCTTAAGACACTTCTACCTTTGCCTGGGGGATTGTTTCATGCCCCTTGCTTCACATCTGCTCACATCCCACCTGTCTGTATGGAGCTATACTGGCAGCAAAACAGGCAAGCTGCTTGCTTTCAGCGAGCCTGCTCCTGCCCCAGCCCCGCCACTCCTGTCACTCAGCCCCCGAGCCCTGAGCCACTCATTTACAGCATCCTTACCATTATCTCCTCCCCCGTGTCAGGCACATAGTCTTGGGCATGCACCCCAGAAACCCCATTCAGAGCCCACCTGTTTCACCCCTTCAGGGTCAACAGGCAGCCACATGTCCTGAAGGAGACAYGCTGCTGCTAGTGATGAGTTTCACACAGCTTTCCACCCCAGGGTGGTGCGTGCAGGATTATTCACAGCCTCCACAGCTACCACGGACTCACTCGTGGTGTGTCACTGACTCCCAGTGTCATGCCACTGAGTGTACAGGCCTGCTGCCAGGAACAGGAGATCTTCCTGCATTTGTCCTGCTTGGTAAATGGTCTCCTTCATTGAGAGGAAATCTGTGGCCCTCAGGACTGCAGGAGGAATGTAGCTCCCCCCAGCTTGGGCTGGGCATTTCAGCAATGGCATGTTCCCCAGGGACGTATGGATGCCCCAGAGCAGGAGGGATGGAGCATAGCGGATGAAGTACTTCCAAAATACAAGACCCAAATGCCCTGGCTGCAAAAGGGATCCCAGCTGCAAAAGCTGGCCTCATGAACATGAGTAATGTGGATTTCTGCTGCAGCACAGGAGTGAAGGAGAACCTCTGAGCAGGGCTGGGCACTATGAGCACCCCTGGCCTGGGGCAGGAGCAGGGGAATGCCTGATGGCAGTGGGAATTGCTGTATCAGAAAGACACAGGAGATGGCTGCTGTCTCAGGTCCATTCCATTCTCCCAGCAGGGTGCTGGCCACACTAGGAGCCACATCTCTGTCTATGGCTTCTTCTGCTTCGTGTCTTCATGTTTTTGGAGTCCCAGAACCCTTCTGCTCTTATCCTTCTCCTGTACGGGTCAATGAGAYCCAGGCTTTCCTGCCTTCTCTCCCAGGCTGCTGCTTGGTGGTTTTTGTGCATTTCCAGTAGCTGGAGTGAGCCCTCATGGGTTCCAAAGCATTAGTATTGCCCTACCCCCACTCCTGGTGACTTGCCCACCCTGTCCACCAATTTTCTTTCTTTCTTTCTTACACAGTGTGAGTCTACAAGAAGGGAGAAAGGGAGGTGGCCACTCAGCAATGGGCCGCTTCCATTTTGCACCCTCTGGACAATTTTCTTGGAAAGTCTGTTTCGGGCTGATGTTTTCTTATGCAAGAGATGAGTGCAGARCTGAGTTGGCAGCGAGGAAAGTTTGCTTTACAAACCACTTTCAGACTTGGCTGAAAGCAAACAAAAGGTTATATTTTCAGGTGCCTTTCTGTACTCTGGTWAATCTAGGCTAGTTTTATTTTCAGCCCTCCTAACTTGGGGATTTCCTGAGAGCACAAAGGAGGAAGGTGTCCAGATCCAGAATCTAAAAAGGACATAGGAACTGATGTCCAGCACCTGATCAGCTGATGCCAGTCCTTGATCACGTCTAAAGGCTGCCTATTTTTTCTTTATGCCCAGACTTCCCTAGCAACCGGAGGAAATCTAGAACTACAGAGAAACTAAGAGGATGTAGTAAAAATACTGTCAGGGAAAATATCTGTACAGTAGCGCTGGCTTTGTGCAACACGCCAGCACTGCTGCATCACACAGCAGCCCTTGCACAAAAGAGGAAGAGTTCTCACTGGGGAGTTGTTTCTCCACATCATTTAATCCATACTTTGCTGTTTGTTTTAACATCCTTTRACTGATTTCACGTGCCCCATGGCTACTCTCACTTTCCCCTTCCACTGTGAGGTGCCCAAGGCATGAACTCTTTTGCTCAGAGCCTTTTCCTTGCCCYTTAGGCTCCTGCTTACACCTGAAACCCTCACTCAGCCACCAACCCCTCCCACTGGTGTTAGAGACTTTCTAAACCTTATTTCTCTCAAGGGGTGTGTGTCTGAGCAGATTCTGCATCTTCTGCTGGGTGGAGGTTTGGATAGCATACAGACCATAAGCTTGTCAACACTTACATAGGATAGGAAATGGTCCTGCCAGCCCACAGACAATTTCCTGCTGCTCTGGCTACCAGGGACKCTGTGTTTTTTTCTCTCCTGCATAATCTGTGAGCATCTGTCATGAAACCAAAGAGACAGGTCTTGGGCATGCCACTGCTTCCCCCTGGAAGGAAGGGAGAAATGTGGCAGGGATATGTCTGGTTCTGCACCAGGGAGCGATGTCACACACTGGTCCTGCACCTTGGCACATCCAGTCCACATGGGGAAAAAAAATATCTGCTGGTCCCTGAAATTGTTGTTGCCCCCTCTTGTGAGAGTGCCTTCACAAAGCAAATTTAACCTTCATKAAAGTGTAACAGATTCTGAACACTGCCCTGCTAGAACTTCTTTATGACCAGTTCAACAAATTGATTTTTAGAGACATCAAAATTACTTTCTTTCCCATTCCCAAAGTGAGGAAATCTTTCCATCCCCTCCTCTGTACCATTCTCTTCCCTTGTCAGTATTTACCCTGCAACTCCAAGTGAGATTTCTGCKGCTGTCTCTGTGCTAGCTGATTTCATGTATTTCACTGAAAGATCAAGATACTCCTCTGTTTCAGCACCTGGGTTGCCTGCATTTATGTATGATTCTTCCTCTCTTTCTTTCTCTCTTTCTWCCTTTCTCCCATCACCATATTTCTTAATGGAAACAGGCACTATTCTCTCATTTACTGTAACATTTCCTTAATAACTGTCCTTATCAGCATAACTACTTCCTTTCTCCTTGATGCACATTTTCCTGTCCCCAGACTTCTTGTATATCCTACTCTGTCTCACTATTCTCTTCCTGTCTGGTAAGAGTAGGCAGAGCAAGTGAAGTTTTTCAGCAATTGAAACTTGGAGCTGGATGGAAAGTTCCTCTGATAATATGTCAGAGGCTGCAAGAGTAACTCCCTGTCCAGACCAGAAGTTTCCAAGTTTTCTCTTTTTTTAAACTTGAAATGTCAACTAAGACCAGCTAGGACAGATCCAGCCCCCAAAGCTCAGTCTTTCAGCTACACAGATTTCATGTWATCAATGTCTTTTAACTTCTCACATTGCCAAAATGTCATGACAGTGTGAAGTGTTGAAATATCTCTTTGTTTTCACTTTGCARTCATGGTTTCACACTCCTTCCTGTGGCCAGAAAACTCCACTGGACATCACCTGAACATCTTCACTGTGAGCCTGCTGGAGTTATGCTGACCTACTCCAGTATGAAGTCATTTGGTCTAACAAAGAAAACCCACAGGCTTTCACTGCTCTCAGAGGATCTTTGCACTTTCAAATCTTCGCTGGGTGTCATTCCTCTTGGCAAACACTTTTGCTCTGCCCAGAAACTTCTCATCCTCCCTCATAAGAAGTGTACTGGCAGATAAATGGATTTGGTTCTCATCTCTACATCCTGACCAGCTGCTCTTTTGGGTTTTTTTGCCTGAGACCTCTTCGTTCATTTTTGGTTTCTGGGTCCAGGCCATCTTCACTACATGGCAGCATTGTACACAGGGTTGATTTAGAAAAACAGAAAAAAAACACAGACTTTCTCTTGGCTCTATTCCAACACTTCTCATGATATTTGAGTGACTGAAGTTATCAGAGGCTGTCTCAAGAGTTGGTCCCCCCATGCATCCTTGGTCCATGGTAGGAGGACAGCTGGGAGGACAGATGGGTGAGTGCTGATGCACAGCTGTACCCCTAGCTAAGGAACTCCAGCACAGTTTTCATCTCTGCCACTGCCTCCCTGGGTGGCAAACACCAAATCTGTGTAAAAGAGGGCCTCTACTGTTACTTAGCTCTTACTTTGGCAACCTTTAAATATTGCAGTTCTTTTGAGACCTTCAGAGAGGAATTCTGATTGAACAGCAGAATTYTATTATTCATAAATGCCTTTTACTAGGCAAAACTGGGACTGAGCTGTGGATGCTGATACTGAGCAGGTGYTCAAGAGGGAGGAAAATTTGTGGCTGGTTCACAGGGTAGGCGAGTGTCAAAGTTTGATTTGCCTTTAGCTAAGCACAAACCATATTATCTCATAGGGACCCTGTTTTGTTTCTAAAACCTCCTGACTTTGCTTGAACYTAAAATACCCTGAGAAAAGCTTTTCTTTCTGTTTTTCACTTCTGCTTTCAGTGGTAACTGGAAACCAGAAGCTCCAGCACACACGAAAACGGTAGTGACGAGAGAAAGAGAATTACGTTCCCTCCTTTGAACTACCAATGGAAAAAAAAAGCTAAAACTTCCCAGACTGGTCTGAGCTTTCGGTGGAGCCTGAMGGGCTGGTGTCACTGCAGTTATTCCTGCCAATGTATGGGGTGAGACCCAGGTTATTTGCCTCCAGTCTGGCTGGGGAGTGCCCACCTGGGTGCRGGGATTATCTGAATCACTGACATTGACTGTGAATAGCAAAGACACAGCTTTGGAGCTCAAGGAGTTTCCTTTTCCCGTTTCCCAGGTACACATATCCTTCAGGGAGGAATTATCAGGATCTTGCCTTGGYACCAGGCAGGGGGTATTTGACCCCAAGCTCCTTGTTTTGGCAGAACACTGCTTGCTAGGTCAGCCTGAGTCCTGCCAGGGTAAGCAGGGGTTTGTGAGTGATTTCCTCTGGCAAGAAAAGCAGRTGGTGCCACTGCAACCTTCCCTCAGACAACCCTCTAGAACCATGGCAAGCGCCCAGCAGCTTGGCCTGGCAGAAACCCATCCCAGCCAGTGGGTGAGTTTTTGGTGCACCAGCCCCTGCCTTTCAAGGTGACCTTCTGCCCTTGCAGCCACACCAGATGCCCTCTGAGGATTTTGCCCTCTGTCCCCTCAATGCTCCCCATCAGGAGCTCCTCACACCACTGGGCTGTGACTCTTCTTGCTCCCTTCTCAGGCTGCTCCCACCTTTCAGCTCTAGTTTGAGGAGCAGATCAGGAACAACACAATATGGTTTCATTCTCGTTTCATAAAACTCAGCACAGAAATGTGCTTTAAGTGGTTTCTGTGATGTTCCAGGATTTCCAACATTTAACCACGTCACAGTTAAGAGATGGTTGGTGGGTAATAACACACCTGGATTACCACAAGAGGTGAGAAACAACACCAGAAAAACCCATAAAATTCTCTCAAACAGTCCAACAGCATGTTTTCTAAGAAAGTGCCTGGCTTATGAACAGTGACAGAGGGTTGGGGAATATRTGGTTTGGCTTTCCATTTCTGGGGAAAAACAGAGCAACTATTTGGGCTGTCACCTGTGGGCACCATCCTGATTTAAAAAAGCCATGCTGACACCAATCTGGTAATAAGGGCACATGCCAGGCTGCCTGCCCCAGCAGGACTGATGCTCATTGATGCGTTCCCCCAGGGTTCTGCAGGGCAGTGCACTGCCTGCTGGGCCTTGCAGTGGTTGAACCACTTTTGCAGGGGCAATGAATCTTTTTTGTTCTCAGCACCAYAAAAAGACTCTTTCTTCTGAAAATGACTCAGCCATGGCTGAAAAGGTGGTTCAGCAACTGGTGCAGCTTCCTCCTCTGCAGCAGGTTCCCAGGACGCTGGTGGGTCACTCCTGCTCYKGATGCCTTGGTGTCCATCTGCAGYTTCCTSTTSATAAAACCATTGAGCARATAAAAACTTGTAAGTCTATGCTTAGATAGGCCTGGCTGAGACTGGGCATTTAGAAACCAAAAGATCGTGATCCAGACCACAGCATCTTCTTTCCATCTAGCTCACTGGATCCAATTTCATCCTGACCCTCACTGTGTGATGTGGGCATTCAGGGTATAGAAAACAGACAGGGCACCTAGAAGGTGGTATGAGAACGTGAAGCCCCTGGGAAATTGCTTTGGTCCTTGTTTTCACCCTGGCACTGAAAGGACTCATTCTTGTCATGCAGAGACGCCACTGGAATTTGCCTATATCCCTACATTTGACCTTGGCTCCCAGCAAGAGACAATCTGCTCTTAGACAGGTCTGTTATTTCCTGAGATTCCTTCAAGAAATCTGGAGTAAGGGCATATATAAAGGCTGTCAAAATATGTCCCTGCAAGGCCATGAATATCATGTTGAAGATGATGTGCTATGGGAACTGCAGGAGCAGGGGTCAAGCTTCAGTGCCCCAACAGGTCCTGCTGTCCCTGCTGTGAGGTGGTGACCTGTCATCACTTAGGGATGCCACCTCTGCTCTCCTAGCAGAGCACAGCAAACAACAGTAATTTAATAACTTCAGTAATATTCCAAAGACGTTTCAATAATTAAGCCTTTTGTGACTACAGTTTTGCATCATGGGCCAGCAAACACCAACAATTTGCTCAACCCATTTCTTAAAATTCAGTTGGAACTGAAACTCTCTCTCTGCAGGTTGTCTGACAACAACGAATCACAGGGCTCATTTAYATGGAAAAGCAATTTAACCATGTTTACAGCATAGAATAAGGAGACATGCTTCCCACAGCTTCCTCAGAGAGTAGCTTAATACTCAGAAAGGCAAGACACTTCCATGAAGATTACTTTTATTTTATATGACACTTCCATGAAGATTACTTTTATTTTATATAAATTTAAATATAATTTTTCTTGGCTTCTCCTCCTTTGACTTTTTTTTTTTCTTTTCATGGAATTAAATTACACCGAAACCTGAGTGCAGAATGGAGATGTCCCAGGCCAGGGCTGTGGAGATGGCTGAATGGTGAGAAGGCAGCGTGCTGCAGCCTAGGAGTGAGCCCAAAGAGTGATATCCCCGAATGACATGGCAAATGCCACTCTGGGCACCTCAGCGTTATTATTCTGCTCCGCTGAGCAAGCTCGGGTTACTCAGCCACGTTCAGGAGCAGCAGCAGGTGTAATGGGACCTGATTGCTTGCTTCGCCTTGCCGGCACTGGAGAGACCCTCTAGCTACCTCTGCATCCAGCCCGGCGTGCTGGATTTTCGCCTTGGAACAAAAAGTRCAGCATAACGTGATGTCTTGGCTCTGTGTGAGGGAAAGGAGTGATGGCCGGAGCTAAAGAGARCCCTCAGCAGCCCAAGCTGCAGGCSCGGCCCCTCGAGGGCTCGGAGAAAGCCTGACCCGCGGCCTGAGCCTTGAGCGAGCCCTCAGGAGACTCCGAGTCGGCTTTAAAGCTTCTATCGCCATCTCGTGGTGTCCCTGCGGGAGACACACGCTCGGGAGCGGCCCGGCTGGAAAAGAGAGTGCCGGCCCCGG
>NW_026623450.1:412410-527855 GCF_030028575.1 Malurus melanocephalus
CTCTGGTTCCCTGCTTTCCTCTGCGAATGCTCCGGGTCCGAGCTGTGCCTGAGCCTGCTCGGGTGACGGGGAGGGCACAGGGGTTACGGTCTGCCAGCGGTACCAGTGGCTGCCACTTTGTCACTCTCCGATCGCGGGCAGCCATCGCCTGACCTGGGGCTGTGGCAGCCGGGGGACACCAATCGGTGCTCCCCTSACAGGGGGTGACAAGTGCTTGCTTTAAACCTCAAGCACAGAATTACCTCCCTTGTGTTTCATGGATTAAATTAGGGATATACATATCCTGGCAGTTTGGTGTTACAAGCATTTTATGTGCMTTACTGAACAAAATATAGAACAAACTTCGGGTGAAAGAAGTAATGTGACTCAAACAAGAAAGATGAACTGCAAAGCACATAAATATCCCCTATGCAAAAATAAACTCTTTAAACTGTTCAYTAGGAAATAGCAAGCACTTCTCAACTCACCAGTGATGTAAATTTAATTCACTACAACTGAACTTTACTAAACAGAAAACTCTTCAGAGATGACCCAAGATATTTGTGCAGTAGGAGCAGGAGGATCTAGATTCAAAACATACAAAAAATAAATACACAAAAACTTCAATAAAAGCATCATTGCTATGTCCTTCCATGCTACCTCGCCTGGTGTGGCTCTCACAGGTGGAGTCATCTGAGCGCATCCCTACAAAGCTTGAACCAGGAGCTTCTGGCCCTGCTCCTGCATTTGTTCCTATCCCTATGCACAGTGTGTCCCACTCTTTCTCCTGCCTGGGACTAGATCTGATTTTAAAATGACATCACAATAGAATTGAATGAATATGAGTGTGAACTGGTTTGGATTGGGAACTGGAGAGCTTTCTGCTGCATTGCTGCTGAGCTTCCAATCCCAACCCTGCAGTCTCACCATGCTGTGGATGGCCACCCTGACAGCTGCTGCTTGCTTTCCATCCCATTTTAGAACCCAACTCCATTTTCTTTTGAATCCTCTCTTCTTCCACTCCAGTCCGTTCCTTCATCTACTTCCCCATGGGGTACCCAAGTGCATCTCTGAGCTCTAACTGGTGCTGGTGTCTGGGTGGCACCGAGAGGTTTTCAGGCACAGTCCTGACACAGATTCACCACACTGCTGTGCAAATCCAGCCAGCACTTTTTGCTCTCTGCACCTCTGCTGATACACAGAATTTCTGCTTCTCCCTTGAGTTCTTGGTCTCACTTTCCTTCAAATGACTTTTCCCCTACAATAACGCCACCCAGAGTTTCTCCAGACGTGACTCAGCCCCCGTTGGTTCTCTCTGCATAGTGCAGGAGGAAGCAGATATTTGCTCTTGTAGGCTGAGATCAGACTGGCCACAGCATGTTTCTGATGTCTGGGGTCAACACTGGAAAGAACATTGACAGAACCACATTTCATAACCAAATGGAAAGTAGTTGGGGAAGTATGGCAGAGAGAAGGTTTCTTGGAGACTTGGGAGAATTTGCAAACCTTTTCTGGAATTTCTAGTGAGATCACTCAGGGTGGAGTGCAARGGACAAAGCCACAAAAGCTGACATAAAAATAAATAAACTGAAGGAAGTGGCCTTTGAAAATAAGGAGAGCAATAGAGAGATAYAGATTTGTAAAAAAAGTTCATTCACTGCTCCCAGTGACTGATTTCATTTATTTATGCTTTAATCCTAGTCAAAACTATTGAACAAGGTCTTTGGGATTATTCYTAGCTTGTGCCATCACTCCAAAGTAGTATTTAGGAAATGTGTTAATGWCCAAAAAAATGCCCAATAGGTTCTGAGGTTTTCCAGTGCATTCCAAGCCAGCAGTGCAGAAGGAATATAAGAAGGTAACTTTGACCCCCAAACCCTAATCCATTTACCACCAAAATCTCTCAAAACATAAGCGTTGATTATTGCTGGTTTGCCCAAAAAAGATCACAAGCTTGGATGTGTGTGTATTCATTCTGAAAGGCACAGGAAAAAAAACCTGCAGACCAAATATCACACAGGATCCCTCCTTCTAGATTTGGCAAATAACCTCAAGGCATGAGAAAATACCTTTCCCTTGCAAATTCCAGCTGCTTCTGAAGACTTTGTGATCAGAAAAAAAAAAAAAAATATTTAAAGTCCTTCTTGAGTATTCAATTCTTGCTGCTAAGACCATTGAGCTGGACTTGGCTCATCCTCATGAGGCAATGAAAAATAATCTAATTCTGCCTTCTGCTTGCAGAAGGCTTGAGCTGTGCAGGCATCTCACAGGGTGGCAGTACTCTCTTATGCTGTGATATAAGGGTTTTTTAGAACATATGCCCCCAGAGAARACTGGTAGGACAAAAAACAGCACAGGAAGTCATTCTGACCTCTCTCACTCCTGGCCCACACAGTCCCTGACCTACATCTGCTCTGTAGTGGGTATTTGACATTTATTGTGGGCCACCCACTCCATGTGTGGGTGCTGGGAGGGAGGGCAGCTCCCTGGAGGCCACCTCAAAACCCTGCTGCAGCCAAGTGGCTCTACCCAGGCAGAGAACAAGAGCAAAAATATTGCAGCATTTTTGACTTCTGAGTTTTCAAAGACTTCTCCAGCATTTGTTAAGGACAGAATTTTAAAAAGAACTCTTGTTCTCAAGCTCAAAATGTGTTATGAAGGAAAAGTGCTCTGCTGTGGGCTTTGAGCAAAGATGAGGAATTCCACATTTACAGGTKGAATTTGCTGAATGAATTGGTGCCCTGTAACAAAAGCATGCCAGTAAAGATAAATTAAGTCAACACCTGTGCTTACACTGGTATGGAAAGATGGTATTTCCAGAAGGAATGAGAACTTATCCAAGTGCTGCTATCACTATCCAGCCATATAAACATCACCTTGCTTGCAGAGCCAGATATAGCCTGCACAACACTGTTAACCTGTTGACAYATTAAAGAGGAACTATGGATTTCCCAGAAACTCATATCGCTTCCTTGACAACAATGAGAGAACTTAAATACATGTGCAACATATCCTGCTACCTCCCTCCTTCCTCTGCAGACAGGACCAGGAAGGCTGAGCAGAGMTGTTTTCCGTAAACAGCTTTGCTTTTTTGTTGGCAAAGGATTCCTGTTCCAGGTGAAAAGAAATCATATAGCAAGAAGATCAGCTACCTTCTCTGAAAAATTTTATTAGTTTATAAAAWGATGTCAAGGAAGTGTCCTTCCTGCCTGACTATAATACAGCTTCTTTCAGYCTGCAAATTTAAAATTGCCCTTTGGCTCCTCTGCTGTCTATACCGTGCTGTCCTTTTTAAATAATATTTGACTGAAAAGGATCTGGAAAATCAAACAGAGTTTACAACTAGTTGGCACAGATAGAGGAAACTACATAAAGATAAGTGCTTTCATGTTTCAACAGCAACAACAAGTTGTATATAAACAATCATCAGTGTACAACRTCATTTCCTTGAAGCACAAACCATTGATCCTGTCTTCTACAAGCCTGGAACACATATCTTGATAAAAGTTGTACACAAACCACTTACCACTGGCACCTTAGCAAAGCTTCAGTTTGCAGTGGTTTCCACTGGAAGGAGTTCTCAGTCATTTGCAGATTTCTTATTTTTTTTTCACTATTAATAYCTTTTGTAACTATGTTGGTATAGGGGCCTCTAAATCTGTCATTAGCAGCTGATTTTAGTAGCAGGTCTTAAATCAATGCAAGTTTTCACAAACTTCACCTTGGTGTATCTTTCATAGTGACATTTCCAGGGGTTTGGGGGAAAGTTGTCGGGTTTTTTTCACAGTTTGAGCACAAATTGTTACTTCTGTTTTGGACTRAGTGAAAATAATCCATTTACCATTAGGATTTTTGTTTGGGATTGAAGTGGGGATGAGCTGGCACTGGCAGGTTGGAAGACTCTCTGGTGATTGTCATGCTGGATTTTGTGGGAACAGCATATTGACATTTTCTGCATAGGTGAGCTCACCAGGCAGAGAATCTGGGTTTGGGAACTGGTTTTGCAAGGATGCTTCTGAGTCACTTCTATATATAAGCATTTACAAAACTAAACACTGATAATGTTTTCATTAAAAAAAATTAAATCTTAGAAAGCTTAGAAATCTCTAACACAAATTAATTTATTTGGGAACTAAAAAAACCCTTAGTGTCTGCTAATTTAATACATACCTGCAAAAAGACTTTCTGTCTGGTGTGACTATAAAGTGAAAATCCTCAGACAGGGAAATTAGTTGTTATATTTAAAGACATTTAAACCCTTGCCTAAGCCACTTTATACAGCTTTCCTTCCTCTTTAAATAACACTACTTCTCTATTTATGTTCTTGCAATACTAAAACTTGCAAATTACCCCAAATTCTGCAATAGCTTGGTTTTTTTTTATGCTCCGTAACTCTTAGAGTCAGCAAATATTTATGAAAATTTTGCTTTTAATTAAAGATGGTCTAGTCGGGTTGGCTGTGAAATATGACCACTAATATTCACTATTGTGAATTTGTGTGCCTGAAGCTGTCAAAGGCTGGAAAATCACCCCATTACCCCCTCGCCTGCCTTAGGGAACTTGGTGGTCTCTAAGCTGACACCGGGTGCTGGAGGGAGGCCAGCCTGGCTCCTGGCTTTGCAGCACCTCAGCCCCGGCCAGGCTGATTTTTCCACAACCAGCTCCTCACTTCCTCTGCATTTTGAGAGGGGAGGTTCTCTCAGCCCCAGATGGTTCTGTTCCATGTGTGGGCACACGCCAGACGGACAGAAGGGTGTTTAACATGCTGTCTAAAGCAGGCCAAGAGGGATAAGAGGCATATCTGATTGAACATATAGGGGAAAAGCTCCACACAGCCCCACCCTCTATTTTTTTAGCTGAGTTTGCATGTCAGGAGACAGGCAACACTGGCAAAAATACACAYTGGGGCCCAGGGATTTCCCCTTGATTTGATATGTGACCTTGGATGAGTTATTTGAACTTTGTATGCTGGGTCATTTGTGCACATTAGAATTTTCCATGGTAACCTCCTACCCATGAAAGACTGCAGACAGTGGGATCATAGAATCATTAATGTTGGAAAAGRCCTCCAACATCATTGATTGATCACCACCTTGTCAAATAGATCATGGCACTGAGTGTYACAACCAGTTGTTTCTTGAACACCTCCAGGTGTCACCTTGTCCTCACTGCCCCCCTGGTCAGCTGCCAGCTGGATGTGGCACCATTCACCACCTCTCCCTGTGCCCAGCCATCCAGACAGTTTTTAATCCACCAAAGAGTGCACTGCCCAAGCCACTGGCTGCCAGCTCCTCTAGGAGAATGCTGTGGGASACAGTGCCAAAAGCTTTACTGAAGGTAGACACATGCACAGCCTTTCCCTCACCTACTAGCCCTTTTATGAGCAGGTCACCTGGTCACCTAAGGTCAGTCAAGCAGTCTGCCTTTCCTGAACCTTGGCTGTCCTGTGTGTGCCATGTGATGGCACTCAAGATAACCTGTTCCTGCCTTCCCTGGTCAAGCTGACAGGCCTGTGGTTCCCCAGATCCTCCYTCCAACCCTTCCAGTAGATGAACATCATGCTGGCCAATCTCCACTTGTTTGGAACCTCCACAGTTAACCAGAACTGACGATAAATGATGGAAAGTGGCTTGGCAAGSTCTTCTGTTCTTGACCAGCCCCTTCAGCACCCCGGGTGAATCCTATCCAGCCTCCTAGACTTGTCTAAGTGGCTCAGCAGGTCACTAACTGCTTCTGYCTGGATTGCAGGGGATCTATTTTGCTCCCTGTCCCTGTCYACCAGCTCAGGGGGCTTCTTATCCTGAGGAAAAACAGTCTTTCAGTTAAAGACTGAAGGAAAGGGAGCATTAGGTACCTCAGCCTTGATGACAATGTTGCCCATCACTCCAATAAAGAATGGATGTTTTCCTYGGCCCTCCTTKTGGTGTTAACAAATTTGTAAAATCACTTTCATTAACTTTCACAGCTGTAGCCAGTTTAAGCTGAGCTTTTGCCTGTATTGAGTTGGGGTTCCTCAAGGCTATTTTCCATAGGATCTCATTGGGGTGGCCCCCACAATGTTGTTTTGCATGACTTGGATCATTGCATCACAGACTTCTTCACTCCTGACTTGTCCAGCACTCTTTCTCTCCAAGAAAATGGCCATGGGTACAAAAGCAAAGTGTTTCCATGATAAATAATGAGTTCTTTATGGGAAGTACAAGAAGTCCAAYAATACACAGTTATGGAATAATTTGAATCACACRAYTATTTWAAAAAAAAAGTTTTTCCYCTCCCCCCATTCTAATGATCTATGTCTTCATATGGATCTTTTTTATCCATATATAAGCTCTCTTGAAATTTTATATGTTTGGCTTCTGTGTAATCATGAGCCAGTAAGTGCCAGAGATAATGTGTTACAAAAACCCTTTTGTTCATTTTGACAAAATTCTTAAACATGTAACTTTTCTGTTTCATTGAGTTACACAGTTCCAATGTTTCCCATTTCTCTTTTTTTTTAACCTCTGTCATCATTTTCATTTCTGATCTTTCAGCTCTCCCTATCTCTTCATCAATTCTTGTGAAAGATTGATGGAACTGAGCAAATTTTCTTGTCAGGATAAACTTAGGGCTCAGAACATTTTCAAACACTTTTTTGTTGACTTTAAGTGAGCTATGACTATTTGTAGTAGAWGATGTTTCTACCTGTGGATATCACGGCATTTTCATCAGTCTTGCGGCAAAATCCCAAAACCCTTGAAGCCAAAGAACATTTTGCCAGGCTSTGTGGGTACAATTCAGTTCACAGCTGAATGTAGGTGTCTTAGTTTGTGAGGTGAATCCCTGCCGTGTCCCTGCTGCAGCAAAAAAAGGCAGATTAAAGGACCATAAACCCCATAAGCATGTCATGATACCGCAGCCACTGTCGTGCTGTGAAGTGAGTACAGCCAGAAACGCAGCAGGAGCAGCCTGACACACATCAAATGAAGCAAATATGTGACTTCATCCCGCTTTGCCACATACAGTGGAAGTTCAAGCCCTGCTGTCGTCGTGCTCAGTGAGGAGTGTTGACACCTGCCTTTAAAGGGCTGGCACGACTTGCAGACACATGGTGACCGCTGCAGATGGTGGCTGGAAGGCTCAGTTAKGCATAGTTATGCAGGAGCAGCATCAATCAGCGCTGGAAAATTGGCTCAGAAGGTTTTTCTGACCTGGGGGGATCCAGCTCAGCAGTGTGCTTGGTCTGGACAAGTGCAGGTGTCTAGACTTTGTGCTGTGCTTTAGGAGTTCTGCTGGATGTAAGAATAATCTGGCACRTTTTTAAGGGGGGAAAATGACCAAGGCAAAGCTGTTGCTTCAACTGAAGGATATGAGAGGAGACACTTTTATAACCATCAAAGTAATCCTAAACAAATCCTGAAACTTTAATGGCAGTCATTTTAGCATATTTCCTCTAGTTTGTAATATTTATTTTGATATATGTTCAGAAAGTTTATGTAATATTTTTCATGCATGAACTACTTTTGGCAAAATACAGAGATCTTCACATGCATAAAATTTCCTATTATGATTGGCCAAGCTTTAATAAGTGATCTGTAATAGCAAATATTGGCCATGTGTTTGGAACAGGGATGTCAGTACCCAGTGCTCCRGCATGGAAATATCTGCTTATTACAGATGACCTGACCTTGGCTGGCCTTTGTGYGACTGCTACAGAAATTGGTCTGACCTGTGGCGCTGCTTTCTGCCCAGAAAGCTTTTCCAGACTAAGCAAGATTGCAGATTTAGGGGCCAGATTCCTCACTTATAGCTTGTCTTACACCCCATGTCTGTCATTTTCCTGGGACTGTGAAAAAAACAGACAACCAGGGAAAAAATTTTGATCCCACTGTCAATCATGGGGGAGCACTCTTTCATTAGGAAGAGTAATTCTGGATTACAGTCTAGATCTGAATCCAGTTTGTTATGTCCACTAACAAGAGTGATTAATTACTGCAACCAATTGAAAACATTGTAAGGGGAAACATTTTTTAAAAGAAAGCTGGAATTAAGTAAGTAACTTTTAGAAATGGGAGCTCGTGAGGTATCTCCTTGTGTACCCATGAGAAAGAAGTGCTCTCTGTTTTAACTACACATAAGTGAGAATTGTTTTATATTAGGTGCAAGCCTTCACAAGGATCACACTTTTCAAGTGAAAATGGCACTGAAATGATTTTTTTAAATATGCAAGACAGCATTACAGTGCTTGGTGTGCTCAACATGCTGGGCGCTTTCCCCCACGGGTCCCACTCACACCAGAGCGCAGAGCGGCGCTCCGGGCACATCCGCGGCTTTCTAGCACCATCTCGTGGGCAGCCGGGCCGCAAGGCAGGCTCAGCACAATCCTTTCCCCTCGCTGCAGGTTCAACCAAACGGTTATGAAAGTCTGCATTTGAACTCTGAGCTTTTTTTTTTTTTTTTTTTTTTTTTTTTTTTTTTTTTTTTNCCTTACCGGCATCGTTTCGCAAAGTGATGCACTCATACATGAAAAAGCAGCCCGGCCCCTCCCCGGAGGCACAGGGATGCTGAAGACTACCAGGAGATAACCTCCCTTCGTGGGAACATGACAGACTCTGAAAGTAAACATTTTGTAAGAAAAAAAAATAACATTTGACAAGGCTGCTACTGATCTAATTTTTCTGCCTSAAAAACATGGGAAAGCCAGCTCTAAATAAACACAAAAAACAAACACCACCCCCGTCCCCCCCCMMAAAAAACCCCAAACACACAGCCCTCCAAATTCCCAAAGCCAAATTAAAACAGTAAAAGAAAACATTGATTTTATATTATTTGTAATATGGCTGTCCCACTCCTTGTTTTAAAATGCACAAATCATAATGAGAGAACAGATAAGGCTCAGGCACAGCTACAGGATATGTGAAAAGATGCAGTGAGCAGCAAGAATGCCTCGAGCCTCTCAGTGCTCCAGTAGTTGAAAATGGGTTTATAGGTTGCACTGAAGACAAAAAAACTTTCAACTAATATTTAACATCGTTTTTGCTCAGCCTGTATTGGAAAACCAAGCCAACAGGTACCTTTCAGCAAAACCTCAGCCCTGATCCTGTTCAGCCCACTCCAAGTCTGAACAAAGAACAAATACAGGTTTTTTTATCATCTGAGGGAGAGAGCCAAATTCAGATKCTGTCTGAAGACACTTGTGGAAAGGAATATGAAGGAGAAAACAATGTCCTTGTTTGCCTAGCAGTACTCCTCCTGGCACAAAGCCCTAACCAGAGGCTAAATTATGTCACAGTGCCAGGTACTGGAGTTCTTGAACCTTCACTTGCCTAGGCAGGCCACTCAGTCTTGGAGCAGAATTTGGTGCAAAGCTTGTTGGAGGCATTTCCAGTGGAACAGAGATTGTGGGAGTCCATGTGCAAGGAACTCCTGCTCTGGAGAAGCTCTCTGGGTACTGTTGGATCCAGCACAGCAATGGCTTCCCCTGGCTGAGCTGTTGGCTGCTTTGGGCTTGCCCAAAACTCTGCTTGTTCTACCTTAGCTCGAGTTTCATCAGGCACAGAAGATCCAGTCTCCAGGCTTCACTTGAGTGGGCTGGTTTGGGTTTTTTTTTTTGTGAGCAGAATGGCGCTCAATTTGCACACTGCTGATGCAAACATCAGCCTCAAATAAATAGTGCATGTGGCCAGTTAATCATCTTGCTGGCTCYAAGTGGAAACATGCCAAGATATTTCTGTAATAGTGAGTCCATTACATTTCCACTTTCTTTGCACTGGATGTTCAAATATTTCTGTATCCTAGTCACAGTTTCCCCCACCAGTTCTTWCAAGTGTTATACATGTTTTGGATGGAGCTAAGCAGAAAATATGGTTTGTAAATATGTAAATTCACAGCAGTTTTAGAGTAATTTAGAATCAATTTAGGTCAAGTTTGATAAGCTATCGTGATGAAATGTGTTAGGAATGCCTGGAAAGCATACTGGCATATTTACCTTTTGAAACCAATCTATATTAAAAAATGGGAAAAAAAGAAATCAGCCCCAAGTTCTTCTTTCTGGTTGACAGTTAAACAAAAGCTGTTTTTTCGCCCAGTTATGCCTGAGTTTGTCAGTTTGGTTACCTAGTAACCATGTCTCAATAGGAAAARAAACATTTTTGTATTTTTTGTGGTTGACCCTATGATGGCTTTCCACCCAGGGCTGTCACAAAGGGTTTTGCAAACAGGGGCTTTGTAATATGCTAGGTACCTCTGAAGAAATTGTTATGACAATTTGTTGTCATATGTTAGGCAGGTGACCATCCYTGCCAGATTACCTTCGAGGGCTGATAAATCACTTCAGCAGGAGGRGAATATCTGTGAGATGAGAGGTGGAATTCCTTGCAGATAACATCTCCAACAGTCTCTGGCCAGGAAATTTCAGTGGCAGTGCTCATAAAATGGCTCTGTCTCAGCTCTCACCTGATACCATTTTGGTATCATCAGCATCACATGGAACACTGWGAAGAACTTTGTCAGGTTTTGTCCCTTTTTCACAGCCATGTGCYTTGCTGATGCACAGCCATCAAGTTTCCCATATGAGTACTGGTCATGCTCATAACCTGGGACATAGGGGACAGATAAAACAAGAAATTAAAGCACAGTTGACCCAGTGGTGCTGCACTCCAGCACCCATGAAGAGTAATTTCCTGCACTTCCATAGGCCTTGCTCATCTGATAGATGATACACTGCTGTCAGTGCTCATGCTTGCACAAGAGTGTGAGGTGTGTAAATACCCCTCTATAGATATAAATATATATATATATATATATATATATATATATTTATAGTGCATGATAGATATTTAAATGGGAAAAGAACCCTGATCAGTTTAATCTATCCTCTGGTAATGTTCTTACTTCTTGTTCATTATTCATAGACATTTGCTGAATAACACAGGCAACCTTTTTTCAGACTATGAGTTTTCTGGGAATCATTCACTTCAGCTATTCACTATTCATCTTTTGTGGTAGCAGACTGGCTACTTAACCACAAAGTGGTTTTCCCCTAATTCCTGACTGGGTATTTATAAACAGCAAAATAAAGGCAAGCAAATTGTGAATGCTCTTCTTTGACTGTGAAGATCCTTGTTTGTCTGCCTATGTGGGCATGTGTCCCCAGAGCAACCCTGCCCGGAACTGACTACATCCATGCAAAAAAGCAGAAATCTGGGCTTTGGGGAAAGTTCTGTGAACATAATGGAGCACAGCRTGTGGAAGATGTGTTTCAGGGCATAGAACCTGCCACATGTTTTGGATGGGATCTAGAAATTCTCATGTTTAAAGTGCCAAATAACGTTGCTTGTTCTAAAATTCCAGGCTTTGTTYTACCCACTCCCTTTTTGTGCACACAGCCCCCACCTTGGTCCCAGGAATGTCTGTTTGGGTGGATTTTTCCTACTGCCTGCATCCCTGGCTATAACTGTGATGCCAACAATAAAAGTCATTTAAAAGGGGAGAGATAGAGAGATGTTAATCATTCGAGTTCATCTGAAACAAGGATAACTGTCCTGGGTCCCACTCAGCTGAAAGAGGAGGAGGCTGCCCTCCAGCTTGCTTGTGTTGTGTCAGGCAGGTCAGRATCCGTGTTTGGCTGGCCAGAGACTGAGAATCAGGGAGAGAAGAGCACTGGGTTGGGAGACCTTGCCACTCAATGTGATCTGGAGCACTGGTGTTGTCATCCAGGGACAATTTTGCAAAGAAAGGTGTACAAGGGACATCTGCTCACAGAGCAGAGACTGCCTAGAGTAACATCACCTTGCAATACCTCTGGGATTCTGGASACTTATTGGGTCCCAGTAATTGATGCTTTAATATGGACTCTGGGTATCTGGAGAATTTTAAAGCAAAAATATCCTGATGTACTTTAGGGTAACACAGCAAGTGTCTAGGGATTTTGAGGAATGAATTTATGAATGCATTTAAATTCTGCTTAAATGCTAGTTCTCGTGACCATGCATTTTTTCTTCTTGGGGCCCAGATGACAATGGTGTTGTGGGGCAGAGGGTGATGGACTTGCTGCCGGTTAAGACACTAATTTTCTGTAATTTGTTTTGACTAGGTTGTATCTTTGTATCTACTTCAAGGTTTAYTGCAGAGGCCATCATCATCATAAATAACTTGATGGAGTGAGTAGAATTGCCATGGTGATGTGCAAAGCAAGTCTAATCAGTTTTTATTTCAAGTACTTCGAGGTCTGTAATTTAATAATAAAACCATGAATTGGGCAGTTGTTGTCTTGTTGAATAGACAKTGTTACTGCCACAGAGGGAAACCAACCCCCACCTTGGAGACCACAGGAACATAAACCCACYTCAGATAGCTCCTTGCTCCACCCAGAACTGCAGGTTAGTTGACAGTGATTCTTCCTCCCTCACCTGCAATGTTTTTCACGGACAGATGTCAATATGTTTTATGAAAGTGGTCACCCAAAGACGGTGACATGGAGACAGGACAAGGCAAACTGCTCATAAAGCACTCAGTGTGTTTCCTTGTGCAATGCTCTGCACTGCAAGGCACTGGGGACCAAGAGGACCTCTCCTTGCTTTGGGAAAAGCCATTACCAAAAAAAAGCCAATTGTGAGTCAGAGACACAATTGTGAGATACAGCAGAGCAAAGTGAGGTAACTGTGCTTACAGCTCTTTCCTCAAAGTGAAATCAGCACATTGGGGCCAGAGAGGAGGAGGTGGAAGGCTGCTGTAAGACAAGGAAGGAAATATGAGTTGAAATGTAGTGCATTTTACAAAACCTGAGACTGAGCACAGAAACTGTCAGGAAGCATCCCTAAATTGTGGGGGAAAAAAAGATAGAGCTTTACTTTCCAGGCCAAGGAATAAATGCAACACCTTTAACAAAAGGTTTCAAAGTGTGGGGATGGATCAGCACTGGGGCTGACTTCCTTCTTTATCTCTGTGAGTCCTGACTTATTCTCCTGCCAGGTGCTGAAGGGCCAGACYTGTCCACTGAAGTGGGGATTTTGTGTGTGCAGAAATCTGTCTCTGCCTCTACCAAGAGAAGCTGGGACACTGAAAAAAACTCAGGCATTTCTTTAACCTCTCTGGGATGAATGCCAAAATTTGTACAAGGTAGGCTGATGGACTGGGCTGCCCAAAGGTTGCAAGGAGTGAGGGTGGAGTGTCCTGCATCTCCTCTGTAGAATCTCTGTAAGGTGGGTCCAGAGCCCTGTAACACTGCGAATGAAGCATTTGGGTGAGAATGTTCCTTCCTCTGCAGATGCAGGGGTGAGAACAGTGACAGAGCTGGCCAGAGAGTGTGCCAGAGAGCTGCGCTGCATCCGCTTGCTCGTGTGATGAGGTACAAGTTTCCATTTTCCACATGAGATGTCTGTAAACCCATGACCTTACTAGAGAAAAAAAAAAAAAAAAAAAAAAAAAAAAAAAAAAAAAAAAAAAAAAAAAAAAAAAGACAAAAAACAAGTAAAACAAGGCCTCGTTTTGTGTCCATGTGAGATTCCTTCAATAGTCGGTTTTCAACCACAGTCAACAAAGTACCTTATGTTTATCAAGGCACAGTTTCCATTATATATACAGACCTTTGTGTTTTTTTTAAATTTGAAAGAGCCCACAGTACCTCTCTGTTACATAGGCCCAATAGAATTTCTGGAAATATTTAATTTGTGTACTGTGTTGAAAGCTCTCAAACAAAGTGCACATCATTTAATCTGTTTATAGAACTCCTTGTTTCTCCTAAATATACTCACATTCTTTCTCTCAACTAAGAAAGCCTTTACTTTCTTTAATCATCAGCTTTTAGTGTTTTATCATGAGCATTAAGGGATAAGTTAAACTTGTTCAATCCAAAGAAAAAGTGTCTGAGGTTTTCTGTCTTCTCCTTTTAATTTTTTTTTTTATGTTAGTTTGAAAAGACCTTCTTGAGGACTTGGAAAGATACAAGATTTAAAANAAAAAAAAAAAAAAAAAAAGAAAAGGAAAGACTAGACACACCAAGGTAAAAGACCCTTAAAGGCCCTCTTAATAGAACATAATTTTCAGTCTTTTCTGGTGGACTACAAGGAGTGAGGTCCAATTACACCTCCAGTGTACCTGAGCAGCCTGCTCAAGGAGGTAGATTTGCCTAAGCATCTCTAAGGGCACAACCAGGCCCCGTGCTTTGTTCTCAGCCATGGGCTTGACTCTGCTGTGGTGAGGTCAGGCCATAAAGAGAGGCAAGCAAAGGTCGCAGAACTGGGCTCTAGGCTGGGAGTAAGCACTTCCAGAA
The DNA here is from genome assembly GCF_030028575.1 of Malurus melanocephalus. Classification (NCBI taxonomy): domain Eukaryota; kingdom Metazoa; phylum Chordata; class Aves; order Passeriformes; family Maluridae; genus Malurus; species Malurus melanocephalus. The sequence goes on from NW_026623450.1 coordinate 426,641, forward strand.
TTTAATTTGGCCATGGAAATATTCCCAGCACAGCAGTATTCCCCCTCGTTAAAAGAGGGAATATTGCTGTTAGCCCATAACCTCTGTAGGGGAGGAATTAACGTTTAAACTGAACGCTGCACTTGGATAGGAAATGAGTTTAGTGGGGTCTGCGTGCTAAGGAATCTGCGTGCTTTGATAAAAAAAAAGTTTCAGTCTATGCACAGAGTAACGCTGGTCAAACACAGACCCRGGATTAATTACTGTGAAGTGGCTCACAGCTAAAAAATATCCTTATCTGTTTATCATTCCTTCTCTGGATGCTTTCTAGTGTAATGTAATTGTGTTGAGTACTAAAATAATTACTGAAATGAACTGTAGACCTTCTTTTTCCAGATGGAGAGTATGAGAAAGGACCTTTCTAGCTTTGCCTTGCTCATGAGCAGGTTCATCCATGCAAAGATGTATTTTGAACTTCACCCTTGCTGGTCTGCATGAACCTCCCAGTGTGCGGGATCACAATCACAGCTGCAACAAAGTCCATGGCCTCGTGAAGGTCTGCAGGATTTGGGAAGTCTGGGAGTGATATACATCAGAAGTCAAGCAAGATTTTATTTCATTCTGTCTTTCCTTTGGTTTCTTTTTTTTTTTTTTTTTTTTTTTTTTTTTTTTTTTTTTTTTTTTTTTTTCATGGTATGAAAAAGAAAATAAAAACTTAGAGTTTGTTCTTTCAGGTTGGTTTTAATCCTAACAGAGGTATAAACAAAAATATTTTAATTTTTATCTCTCTTTGATCATTCATTCTTACATGGTAATTTTGCAGAATATACTCTAATGTTCTAATGTTATCAAACATGCTTCTCCTGAAATTTATTTGAGAAAACTGAGGTAACATTTTCTGATATTTGATCTGTAATATTGAACCTCTATGGTGAAGGAATAAATTTGAGTCCTGAAAATATTCTCTCAGCACTCACACAGCTTACTGGAAATGGAAGCACAATTTCTGCGAGTTAATACAGCTGAAGCATAATATTTTTAAGACATTCTCKGTTGTTTAATATTTTTTGTTTGTAACTGAAATGTGGCTCATCTGTTAAATGAACCGAGACTTAACTTAAATTTTTCTGAAGTGTTTCTATGTCCAGATCGCTGCTCTTTTCTTAGGAAATTTCATGAGTTTTTAGAAGTTCCAAATTATCTTCAGATATTTCATAGCAGAATGTGACCAGCTTTGATTTTACATATGTATAAAACATAATTATTTTCAATTTCTRCCCCAGGCATTTCCAATTACATACTTGATTTGATCAGAAGAAATTTTGCCTTTTTGCTGAAGAAGGTAGTCTGGGTATACATGTGTAAGACAGAATGTGTGTCACCCTGTTTTTCTCTGCTGTTTTTCCTGATTTTTCTTTGTTGCTGGAAAGGATTCAGGAAAAAGGAGAAAAAATACTTGATGTTTCAAAGTGATGTTCTCCATCAAGTACTGGGTATGCTCAATTTGTTTACAGTGATGAATTTCTATTACCATTTTGCCAGCTTCTGTGTAAGTCCAATTCCTTTAAAGGAACCCTTTCTTCAGTTCAAATACCAGGATTTGTATTCCATGTTCTGGCAGAAATCAGAGTGCTCCAAGGGTCACTGTAGTATCCCCTCTGCCCAGAATTGAGAAGAATGGGTGTATTTTTTTTACATTTCATTTTAATTTTATAGCTAGAACCAGTTTTGCTTTGTTTGGGTTATTTCCATCCTTTACAGAAATATGCTGCTGCAGTTGTTGTGTCAGAGGTTTGTCTTCTGGCAGCACCACTGCTGAAGCTGCAGGTAATCAGAGCAATTTTAAACTCCTGGTTTTAGCAGATGTTGTCAGACCAGGGTCTTGATATTGACCATGTCACCTTCTTGGCCACTTTTCCCAAATCCCGAATTTTCAGTTTTCTCTCTGATTTTTCTTCTTTGCTTTTGTTGACTCCTGCAATCATTACTTTGCTGTTGTTGACATTTACTCCATTTTCTGGTGGGTTATTCCAAGCATACCAACAACTTACCTAATTATTGATTTTACACAGAAATAATTAGGCCTTTCCTTTCACTCTTCCAATATTACAATCCAAGGACTGCTTATCTCGTACGAATATTGTGAATACTCATTGTGGTACAAACATTGTGTTCTACAATACATTACAATCAAATTAGACTTTCCCTCGTCTTTGTACCGATATCATCCTGAATGATGGTTGCTGAAGTGGCATCAACTTTCTGTTTTAGTATAACTTTGACCTCTGGCTTTCCATAATGGTGTCAAGAATTTTGCAGTATTTTGAACCCTACAGTAGTTAAAATAACTTTCTGCTTTCAAATATGAAAACTGGGCAAACATCCCACAAAGTAGTGTCATAATGTGTTACAAGAACTGACTTATTTTTGAACATGAATGCAGAATGGCTTGTTCTGTTAAAATGCTGCACAGAGGCTTCAGTAATGCTATACATTTGTTATTTTATTGCATACCTGATTGTCCCAACCCTGGATTTTCTTCCTACAGAATAAAAGAGAAAATATCAAATACCTCTGAAGGTTATTTCTTTGCCTGTACCTCACAGTCTGACTGAGACTCCCTCTGTTTCTCCTGGTTAACAAAGACATTCCATTTTCATGTTTCTTTTTGTAAAACTCTCACTTGAAAGTTTCTTGATTTTTCTCCACCAAGGTCGTTGTTTAAATGCACTGGAGAGAAAATGTACTTCAGAAAGAGACCAATCATTTGGTCCTGATGAGTGCTCTGAGAAATTAATTAAGTATTGGGATGGCTTTACAAAGTCATACAATCCCAGAATTACCGAATCACAGAATGCTTTGGGTTGGAAAGGACACCAGAGACCATCTCATTCCAACCCCCCTGCCATGGGCAGAGGCACACCAGGTGTGGATAGCAAATTTAAGGAGCAGGTCTGGGAGGGGTGATCATGATCTTTACCATCCTGAGCGAGCTGTTGAGGTGGCATGAGAGGACCCTGCTCTGTACCCACATGGCTGAAGATGAGGTCTCAGCTAATGTTTGACACTCTGCAGAGCAAGTCCAGCCAGTTATGGCACTCATCAGGCAGTTACCTACAGTGCTGTACACAGGCCCTGCTTCTCTATCCCCATCTTGCTGTTTTTAATCAGAGACTGAACGTAAAATGTTGTTTTATTTTATCTGGACATCCATCTCTGTTCTGCTCAGGTCAGTAAATATGACAGAATTACAATCACATTGCACTCTAGTCCTGGTAACAGCAGCAGAAACAATTCTCCCATTCCTGTTTTATTCTGTTTAATCCTATTTAATTGCTTCTAGTTGCCTCAGGGCCTGGAGTAGTACCTTCCATCTCCTACCCAGTGTTGCCAGGCCAGAGCCACTAGGAGGTGACCTGGGTGGCTGGATCAGTCTGAGGTGCTTCCCTACAGGACAGGCAAAGTGCAACAATGGGCTGCTGTGGTCACTGATGGGTCTCAGGCATTTGAGAGTCCTTGTCCTCACCCCATCCTTGCAGAAACTACCCATCCAAGCCAAGTTGCTCAGGAAAAGAATGTATGAGCAACAGGCTGAGTTGCACTGATGCTGCAGGACACAGGGAACACTGAAAAGAGCGCACAGGGAGCATCTCCATCGCACTGTCTGTGCAGAGCATGTCCTATCGCCAGAAAGAGCAAGCCCTATTTCTTTATTTAAAACCATTCTTACAAATTAATTTCTTGTAGTTAAAAAGTGACCATTCCTCACCTCACTGAACAGCTACTGTATTTTTGCACTCCGGCTGGTTGGCAAAGACAAACTAAATGAGAACCTTGCAGACACAAGTTTGTCTGCAGGAAGATTTATTTGTGCTCCTGTCYACATGATTCATACTTGCTCCAGGGGAAAAGTTGTAGCTGGGAAGGGGTGCTAAGCAACCATGATTTTCCATGCCCTCATAGAAAAGAAAATATCTATTCTATCCTTTTATTTATTTTTTCTGTCCCATTCAGTGATGATGTGGAGTGTTGCTAGAACAATAGTCAGTCTAATCCAGACAGTCATTCCATTACAAATCATCTGGGTGCAAATTTACAATTCAGGTATTATTGTTTTGGTTCTGTTTCTTCACTTTTCAGGTTAAAACTGGCTAACACAAGCTTTCAGAAAACAAATAAAAAATTAAATGGCTCAGAGCTGGGACACGGTTTGCCAAGTACCAGCCTGGGGAGATGTTCTGTAACATTGTAGTAAACTCCTATCTATATAATCACAAAGGAAAAACTGACAGACCTTTAGCAATAGCATTGCAGTAGTAAATTATTATTATTATGATTAACGAATTCTTTTATCCATGGATCTCAAAGCACTTTAGGAATATTCTTTTCCAGGGAAATGTGCAGGGTTAAGGAATACGATTTAATCTTCTTTATTCCATATTATATGAACAGCCAGGTGTGGACACTCCTTAGCACGTGCTGTGTGAGGGACTCAGATTTAGGGACTTGCAATGGTAGAAGGGTTGGGAAGGAGTGATCCAGCACGAGGATTAAGGACCAGATGGTGCATGTATGAATTGCAAGTTTCTCTAAAGAAGCACCTCAGTACTGAACTTTTCACAGACCCTGACAATGTGTCCTAAACAACATCAGGGATTCAAAGTGTTCAAGAGTATTTTTCCTTTCTTTCCACAACATGGTTTATGCATTCTTATCTCTTTTGTGGCATCAGGCTGCAATGTGGCCCTGTAACTTATTAGCATGCTGTTTGCTGTGGAGGCATTCAACACCAGGAAACCGGGATGGTAGAGCTCCTCTCCACTATCTTCCTCTCCACAGACACAGCCAGGACCTGGTGACAGCATGCTAGGCCTTTGTTTTCATCTTCTTTGCCAAGACTTAAAAAAAAAAAAAAAATGCAATGTCTTTATTTACTGACTCAATCCCTGGTCAGCCTCCAGAAAACTGGGGCTGCTTGTGCTCAGAGAGTTTGGGTGAGTGTAAGGGACTGGGCTCTTGGAGCAAGACCCAGACTAATGCAGGTTGAGCTCGAGTGGCAGGAGCCTCTCTGCCCCACATTCTTCCCTTCCCTTCCCTTCCCTTCCCTTCCCTTCCCTTCCCTTCCCTTCCCTTCCCTTCCCTTCCCTTCCCTTCCCTTCCCTTCCCCACAAGCACAGCTCTGGCAGCTGGCAGCCAGCCCTGGGAGGTCTCAAGCAGCATTTCCCTTCTCTTTGCTTTCTTCTTCACTCAACAGGTGTATTTATTAAATGGCACACGTGCTATGCAGCATTTCACCATTTAGTCTAGGGCAGGTTTTATTAATTTCAGACTCGCTTCTGTCTTGATCAGCAGCTGTTTGCTAAACATAGGCTTGAAAGGCTGCACCCGCAGCTTGCTGGACAATGAAGTTAGTCTTAAAGGATCTGTTTGAAAAATATTAATCTGCTAATGATTTTAAGAACACTACTGTGACACTAAAATAAGCCTTGCAAGGAATATGCAAGACTGATGGATCACCATGAGAAAAGGCCTAACAGGAGTACCTCCAGCATAGTTGCCTGGGTCCAGAGGTCCCAGCCATGGTGCATATCCCAGTCCTTCCCTTGGACAAGGCAGGGATGGCTGTGCATGTGCTCTTCAAACTTCCACTTGCATATCTCAGCTCCCTGAGCTCCTCTATGGTGCCAAAATTGTCACCCTGTGGTGTGGGCATACACAAACCAAGCCCAGTGCTAGCTGGCTCCCATGGGCTGTTTGCCAAGGTGTCTGACAACAACCAGGCCCATCACAGGTACCTTAGTGAGCTTCACAACCACACTGTGCAGCCCTGGCACTTGGCCTGCTGGGGGATTAAAGGGGGACCAAGACTCCCTTAAAACTATAAAACTGATGGCAGGATCAGGAATCCATACCACACTCCTGAGAAGACCACTTTCTGCATACATCACAGATGAGCTAAGAGATCAGGTCATTCCCAGATGATCAGCTCACCTCTGTGAAACCATTCAGGAGAGGGTTTGGACCAGATTTAAGTACAAACTTAACATCTGTCCAAACAGCAAAGTTCACCATCCCCAAAGTCTGTGTTCCCCTTCCCACAAATGTATCTTATTGTGGGGAAAATATACGAGCAAATAATTAATTCTGGAGTCTGTGGGTGGCCCCTGAGGTGAACTGGAGTGCTGAGTTTTGCATAAGCACACCCCCACACAAACTCCGTCTTTGCTTCAGATCAGCAGCAGCGAGCCCACGCACATCTCTCCCGAGGCCTTTCTGCAAGACCTTTATCCTTCCACCAATGGGGAAGCCAAACCCCTGGGGTGAGAGACAAGTTGAAAGCTAAGATCTGAATGATTTGGCAGAAATTGGAGCTATTGCAAGATTTTCCAAGATGAGCCCACTGGGGGATTGGAGAGCTCATGATGATTTAATGGCTTAAAAGAGAATGGAGCTTAATCTAGACCATGTGCTGAGTAGAGCTGCTGAGCATGGAGGTAGAGCAAGGCAAACCCATCCTGACTTCACTCTCCACATCTGGATGGCTGAGAAATGGCATCTGTCTTCCTACATTTCTTGTTCTTTAAATATTGAAGCATTGATCCAAGCTTTCTTTTTGAGGTCAGACCCTCTTACATGTGCTGAGTTTTGTACCCCAGGGGTACCTGAGGGTGTGCTTGGAGACCTCTCTGGGGCTGCAGCATTTGCAGAGTGAGGTGGGGACAGACAAACCCTGCASTGCCCCTGAGCCAGGCCAGGCATGCAGGGTCACCCAGCTCCTGTAGGTGATGCTCAGGAAAAGCAACTTGATGCATTGCTGGAATTAATCCTGCCAGACAGGGCTGCGGGCAGGGCTTTGGCTCCTGCAGCTGCAGCAGAAAGAGCCTGTGTGGTGGGCTTATTGAAGGCACACAGCAGCTCCATGGCTCTGGAGGTGAGGGGACAAATGTCTGGCTGCTAACTGCAGAGGCTGTGAGACCCCAGGAAGCAGAAAAGAGGAGGAAGAAAGGAAAAAGCAGTCACAAGCAGAAAAGTAGGAACAGACCAGTAGAAGAGGACTTCTGAAGGATGTGGGGCCTGAACTTCTGCTTTTGCTTGCTTGTGTCTCTATGGCTCCACACTCCTCATCCCTTCTGCTGCTATGCCTGGCCACAGAAGAAGCAGAAAGAAACCATTGCATGGGTCTAACCCAGAAATACCTTTTAACTACCTTAGATGGAACAAGATTCTTCTGCTTTTTCAACATAAGCATTGTGTATTCTGTGATGCTTGGTCCGAAAGAACTGCTTGCTCTGTTTTGCTGGGTTTCAAAGTCCTCTTCTGAACCAGAGCAAGTGCAAGATGTTTGAAAGAAAAGCCTAGGCCAGAGGGATTGCTTACAGGGTAAAACACAGCCTCAGAGAGCCACAATTCCTTTGTTCATACTGCTAAGAAATGAGACATTTATTCAAGTCAGTCTGCTGAGCCCTCAGCCGTGGCTATCACTCACCCCAGTACTGCTGACGCATGGGTTTCGATGGTGGTTTGCTGTTCAAGCTGGAACATCTCACAGCTCATAAACCATCTTCAGCATCCTCCTTAGGACATGACATTCGCTGCTAGATAACAACATGCTCTGGTTTGGTTTAGGTTTTGCAAGCCTCTGTAACAAGAAGCAGACCCATCTCACTGGCCTGGGGGCCACTCAACAGCTGGGTAAGGGGACTGAGGCAACCCTGTGTCAGCCCCATTCCCCATCAGCATGTGAGAGACACGCACACACAACCCTTCCAATGCTGGTGTCTAAATGGGGTGGGTGGACATCTCTGAAGCACTCTGCTCACCTTCTCTGCAGCAGGAGCTGTGGCAGCTGCACTTCTGAGTGCAGGGCTGGCTGGGATGATCCCCAAGCGCTTGCAGGGTACAGCCTGAATGTTTTCCATCCACAACGTGAGCTGCAGTGGGACCAGAGTCACTGCTTACAAATGGTACCTTGCCACGGCACACATCCATATGTGGAAAATGCCAAAATATCACCCTGAGGGCCAGGGTAAGCCGTGTGGCGAGGGGGAACAAGGTGTTACTTGCCCAGCAGCACCCTCATGAGGCCATTATGAAGGGCAGGGGGAACAAAACCATGAAGAATAAGACTTGCAAAAATCCCAATTTGGAGAGCCAGTACCACAAGGTGCCAAAAAAAAAAGCCCCTCTCACTGCTGTGAGGGGTGCCTGGGGCTGCCCTGTCAGGGTGTCTCCTGTGCATGGAGACCATGAGAATGGTGCCTTTTGCTGCCTGGACACATTTAACTTCTGACCTGTATCAGCTGTCAGATTAGGAGGGGTTTAGTCACATCAGTCTGAGCAGGAATTAAAGCCAAGCTCCAGGGGTGAAAGGGCAGAGCCTTAAAGGGATCACCTTAATTGACAGGGCCTCTTAATCCCCCTGTTCTTGTACATTAATCCAAATATCTCCAGTTCTTCTTCTTAACCTGTTTTCATAAAGTAAAGAGTATTATGCTTAATGTAACAAAGCTGGGTGTAGGAGTGAAGCGTGACCTTAGCCCTGTGCAGAAGGGTTTGAGGCTGTTGTGAATGCCTCTCTTTATCCCGGTCACTCCCCAGCCCTTCCCCGGCAGTTTGAGCGCTGGAAATGCTCAGGCAGCTCCTCCTGGTCCGGGCCGTGGCAGTGACGCTGTGCAGGACAGGGCTGTTGTTTGATGTTCCATTTGCAGTTTACATTTATAATGGCAGCGCCCTGATAACCCGGGCACTTGAAACGGGCCCGAGCAGAGAGGAGCTCGGAGCACACCACATCCATCACCTGACAAACGCGGCTGGTGGGGCTCTGTCCAGCAGAGCATCCCTCTGCGCTGTACAAGCCACATGCAGGACCTGGAGATGCCCCCACCTTCGGGGGGACATGAAGGGGTGAACATGAGCTGCCCTTTTGATTCTGAGAAGTGCTGGGATTGTGTTCTTAGTGCTTGATGCACARAGGATTTCAGGCTTTTTGACCGTCACCCCAGCAACTTCTGTCTTTTCAAAGTTTGAATACTCACAAGGAATTATGGGCAATTCACATAAAATAATTTTTTGGAAGCAAAGTTGATGTGCAAAATCACTATTTYTGCAATTTTTCTTTTTCTACAGTGAACTCTTTTGAATGCTGATCTTCATCTCAGAAGGTGTAACTGAGGTTGCAAGTACCAAATGCACGGCAGGAGGAAACCTTACTGGTAGCATAGCAAGGTTAATTTTAAGCTGTTAAACTAAAACATTAGCAGCTAAACTAAGTTGTAAAACTATCAAGGACATGGGTTGTACCTTTGTGTACCTCGGTAGYGCAGCTCTGCACTGTCACCAGGGGCTCTCAGCTCCACTGAGAGAGAAGCAGGCAGAGAATAAGAGATTCAGCTCCTGAATTGTGGGGATGAGGCAAAAATTCCATGCTTGGTTTACATGAGTGTCACAGCTCTGACATTAACAGAATTTGAGGTGTTGAGGACAGTGCCAGTGGTGCCAACCTTGGGGACCACATTGGCTCTGGGTGGTTTCAGTGGTCATCACTTCTCACTGCCATGCAAATCCAACCTAAAGGGAAAAAATTATCCCTGATGCTGCTTCCTGCCATCCACATGCATTGTGCTTTGTAGCTACCCTGGCTTGTTCTGGCAGTGGGAAGCTTACCCTGCAAACCAAGCTCCTTTCAAAATACATGTAAAGCATCTACTTTTTTGCTGGCATGGTGGTGAAAACCACAGAAAATTGTGGAAARAATGAAGTTTCCAGAGGCAAATTTATTTTGTCTTGTTCTCAGCCTGCTTAGAGTTCAACTAAGATGTTTCAGAAGCCCGAATTCTATCAAAGGGAAGCAGTCTAAGAAACAGTTGTGGATAAAAGAAATATGAAAGCTATTCAAAAATAAGGAGAAAAAAAGCCTTTGAGTGGGCTGAAGGAAAACAAACACAGATCCCAAGAGGAGGRGGAGAGAAGAAAAACTCCAATGAAACAAAAAAGTAACTGATGAAAACCTGATCTTACAGAGAACCATGATATTTTGCTGCTAACTTCACTGGGCCAGGATTTTATCCCTTTTCTAATCATGGTGATGGGCTTTTAATTCCAAAGTTTTCTTCCATCTCGTGATTCATCACATCTCCTGTCTGGACATGCAGTAGCACAGAACTCCCATCTAGTTCGGAAAATACTGTTTTAATGGAACTAATCGCTCTTGGAAAAAAACCCTACTTTCAAATTACAGGAGGAGGAGAGGAAAGTTCATGACCTCAATCCAAGTTTTGAAATCCATGAACACACAAAAATAATTTGAAAAGTTCATAAAACCTCAATTTTCAGCACATTTGCCCATACAAGTTTAGGCTTGTCAGGCCAGAAGCCCAGATTCCTCTTCAGATCCAGCCCTGTGAACACAGTGACACTGATGCATTTTATGAAAAGCCTGGCCAAAATCAGAGCCCTGGAAAGGGAGCTGTTTGGGCAGCTGAAGCAAGAGAAGGGAGAGCCAGTCCCTTTGAAGTTATCAGCCAGGGGAGGCGTTGGATAAGCCCGGGCCATTTGTAATCAGATGTCTGAGAGGACTGTCAAAGAAATCTCCCCACACTTGCCTTGTCACTGATGGTATCTCAGYGCAGATAAAATAAGAGCAGCAGTAAAAGGGAAGTCCGAGCCATTATCTGCCCACACCTGGGCTGGAAGGTGCCATGCCCAGCCGTGTCTGAGGGCACAGCAGGGGGAGGGAGGACACTGCCTCTGCCGAGGTGCAGGGGGACATTGCCCTGCTGCCCCAGGGAGCGCAGCCCCCGCCATCAGCTCCTGACCATGCACTGGGGCTGGATCTATCCTAGAGAATTTGCATTTGCAGCCTTAACTTTCATCTCCCTGCAAAAGTTGGGCTGAAAAAGGTGTTTTCTTCCCAGATTAATGGGAAAATTTCATCACACCCTTTTTAGGAGGATTTGYAGGCTTTTATGAGGCCGCTCACTACTCTCTCCCTGGCCTTCAGTGCTTGTTCATGGGAGTAGCTTCACAAGCCACTGAACCAATTTGAGGTGTCAGTTTCRGTGTTCTTTCCTTGTGCATTTCCTGACGTTGAACAGGTTGAGGTTATGTAGAAGATTTTACTTTTTAGAGGTATTTCTAGGCTCTCAGTACCCCATCCATGCATTTAAATCAGCTTGCAGGAATGTGATGCCTTGAAGCATCTTCTACTGCCAAAACCTAATAGAAACTGGCCATCGGGCTTGGAAGAACAGATGGATCGACAAACATGAGAMGGAACAGTGCTATCATACTTATTCTATTTTTCTTGGAAAGCTGAGCTGGAAAGTCCAGCAACCTAATCAGAGATCTGGGATAATACCATGTGACACCAGCAACCTGGCTTGGCCCTGCTCTGTGAGGCATGAGATGTTCATGGGTGCTGTACAAGTCCAAGAACCCTGCAGCAACCTCAGGTGTGCACAGACTCACCACAACAGATGCATGTTTTGAAATGGTCCTTGGAAATTTTGGCTATACCTCCATGGCTGTTTTGAGACAATGCCATAAAATGCCAAGTGAGTCTCCAGCCAAGGAACCTCTGTATWACAACCTGGCAAATTGTAGTCCTTGAATGTTTTGGTGTAGGTTTTGGTGTTTGGTTTTTTTTCTCTCAGCAGTGGGGAGGCCCTAAATGCTGCTGTCTTGGAAGTCCTCTGCAGACAGGGGAAGGTCTGCTTGAAGCTGGGATTTAGGATTGAGCCAGAGCTGTCAAGTGCACATCTTAGGGATTTTTTCTGTTTGGTCTTTGGGCTTAGTGATGCTCTGTGCTGATGTTCTACCTACATAGAAACTCTGTCAGCAGATCTCTCTATGGGAACTTTGCTGAGTTTTTATTACATCCTGAATTTCTTTGCTCTAAGAAATCAAGCATCACCCATATTCTGGCCACCATGCACAGACCAAGAAGGTCATTGGATTGCAGTGGTGTGAAAAGAGATCTTGACCCCCTCACTATATTTAAAATAAATCAAATGTCACAGTGGGACTGAAACTCCATGTGTATTAACCATCTTCCCATAGTTATTAAACTACAGTAACTCTCTCCCTGCCCTTCCCCCCCWTTCTAACAGCAGTATAAATAGTCCAAAGGTCTCTTGTCAACACAGCTCCCAGACTTCTAGCTCTTTGAGGGGCAAATGTACTTTGTTTTATTACTTGTATGGCATTCCTCAAAGAAGGGGACTTTGACCTTCTTAAATTCTTCCTGGAGATTAAATACCAAAACCAGCAGTCCACGAGGGAATTAATAGACAGCTTCAATACACACAGCAGGACCTTTGGAGGGGGTCAAGTTATTAACACACTGGGAAATGTAGATTGTATCTCCCAATGCAGGCTATATCTTGCATTCTAAATCAGATAATGACAATGGGGCCTAGAGAACTGAATTTCTGAGATGAGTTCTGCAGCTCTCAGCAGATCTTCCAATTCTGGGTTTTTTATCAMGGACACAAATTTTGCTGACTTTAGAAATCTTCACATAAAAAGGAATGAATAACAAACTTCTCTTTTTTTGAAAAAAAAAATTATGCCTTCTGTATTAGCAGTAGACCCATGTGGCTTTATTTTGCATTAGACAAGGAATCTTACCTGGGGGCTTAATACTTATTCAACCTCCTACTGCCTCAAAACAGACAACCCTAGAAAAATATTTGGTTAATATTTACATATTTAAGGAAATTAATGTCAGGCATTGAAAMCCCTTTAAAGGTATTTTTGGTGCAGTTTTGAACAATCAAAGTTTGCAGAAGCAAAATTTAAGACTGATGAGACCTAAGTGGTAATGGAAAACTCATTTCAGCTTTCTTGCAGTGCATATTTGCACTGAAAACATGATTAAAAATATTCACTTAAGTTAGATGAGCCAAGAAACAAGGATATGTGATCGAATAAATAAAGTTTTTAGATTAAGCCACCATTTCTGTAAAACTTTGGTACTTGAAAATGCAACAGTTTAACAGCCCTCCCTTGTTTTTGAACTGGTGTGCACTGGTCTGAGATTTTACCATTGAAATTATCAAGAAAGGGATAGCATCTTACAAAATCTGCTTTTCTAAATGATTTTTTCTCACCTCCTTGTGCTTTATGTGGTTGGCCACTGCTGGACAAGACAAGCTTTTGAAATAAAACCCCTACAGTAAGTGAAAACCATTAAAAGAATGAATAGGCTAAAATATATTACTTGTTATGAAATATTCTGTTGGCATGAATTGCAATAAACAAAAAAAATCCATTCCAAAACAGCAGTAAACAAACCTTTACTACTCCCTGACTGCCAAAAATCTCACACTACTCAAATTGACATGGAAAAAAGCATTAATGTTAGTGAGGGGTGAATTTCAGGAAGGCTGGGTTTGGTCTGGATAAGCATATCTGACATATGCAAGCCTTCGGGGAGCCTATAAAAACAAGCTTTCTTGGGATATTTCCTGTATTTCTGGTTAGGTTGGAAATGTCATGACTGCTGGCTTTGCCACAGCCTTTGGGCACTCCAGGTTGTGTTCCCTGCCAGAAGTCAYGGAAACAAAGGTGCTTGGAAAGAGAAGAAACCACAGAACAATGCTTAGAGCTTCTAGAGCAATTCCAGCCAATGTGCTCRGTGTGCTCTTACGTGCACTTGGACATGACAGCCGTGTGGAAATTCAGCTCTTCATCCTCCGTACAGAAAAAACATGAGGAATTAATGACTGAAAAGTGCTGGAAAAAATGCTTTTCTGTCTCTTTTCTAGCTGCATGCAGGATGTGCAGATATGCAGGCCAATCCTTACTGCTCTAGCCTCTGGGCACAGGAGAAGTGCAAAGGCAAATTCTGTCACAAATCCTTTGTACATGCCCCCGTTGCTGCATAACTTAACACCTTTTCCACCTTCTGCTCTCTCCCTGTAAATATGATCTGTAAAATCCCAATAATAATTAAAAAAATGAAGTCCTGCCATGTGGAAACCAAATTTTAAATGCAAGTGATGTTAGAGGTTTGAATCTAACCTTGGTGGACCTTCTAGGAAAGGCAAAATAGGCTTTGGCTTTGTCCAGGTAGTAATGTTGGGGCCTGTTATCATTTGTGCACCAGTCTCATTTACAAACAATTGGGTGCAGTGAAACTATGAAACCCTTACCAAAAGAATTTCTGGGTGCTGAAAGATTGCATGGGTTCCAAAAGGCAAATTGAGAGAACAAAAACCTAGCAGTGGCAGCTAAGTAACTTGTATCATGTTCAGAAGAAACTTTGCTGTGGACAGATGGATGTCAGGGGCCTTGTTCCAAGGCTGTGTCTGTCTGTCCTTGCTCGCCCCTGGGCACTTGTGAGAAACAGGTCCTTCAGCAGAGCAGGGAGGAGATCCAATCACAGGAGAAGGGCTGCTGCCCTGAACCAGGGCAGAAGAAATGCCCTTTTTCTGCCCATCCCTCATGAGGGTCAGATTTGCTMTTCTTGATGTGTTATGTTTTATTGATTTGAAGAGAAAAAGCAAAGCTGTTGGACACAAACCTCTGTCTAATAAGACTCCTGGATAAGCTCTAGGTAGCTTATTGCTTCTGACTGAGCATCTCCAGCTTGAGACATGCTCTTTCCAAAGCACATTGTGAGTAAGATCCCTGTTCTGAAGCCTTCCTGGGCCATAAGCCTCACAGGGCAGTATGCCAGCCATGAACCATCAGCTGGGCCATCACAAACATCTCCTGGATTTGTGGTCTTGAAGAAGACTTGCCATCCCTTCATGTGACTGGAAATGGAGCCAGATTGGCTGACTTCTGCTGTTTTCATAGACAATCCAGAGGCAAAAAAAAAAAAAAAAARKATTATTTTTCCAAGGCAAGCATTCATAGAAATACAACTTCCCTAGAATATACAGGGATGATGGACTGCAGCGTGGGGGAAGGATACTTTTGTATTTCTTAGTGATTTCCAAAAGCCAGCAGTTGGGCACTGCCCTTTCCATTGGGTGTCCTCTCTTGTCATTTTATCTTTCTTTGAATTCATTTGGCTGAAGGACTAAGGGATTAATGCTGTGTGCTTGTTTTGCAAAGTTATGCTACCTTTGAGCAGTTATGTTACCTTTTGGTGTCGAACTTCCTCATGAGTCTCGTGTCAGGAGCACTTGGATGTGCTTGTCCCCTTTCGAGTGACAGGAGGGGTTAACCTGCCATGCATCTCGGGGGGGCAAGGCACACCTTTCTCTGCCTCTGTGACTTGTAGCTGTACCTGACAACACAATGAAGTGTTAAAATACATRCCTGGCCTTTGATCTTGAGGCCAAATGTACCTCTGGTGTAACCTCAGTGTCTTTCCTAATGAAAGAAGCTTTCATTTCCTCCAGGAGGCCAYTGCAGGATTTACCCACAGAGCGGGCAGTGCTTTTGGCTTCCAGCCTAACTCCTTAATATCCCCTGCTCCTCCATACAAATTCTGGGAAAGAAAGGTGTCACCAGCCTGGGAGTACAAGGGCAGGAGGGAGGCAGCAAAGCAACTCTATCTGCACAGTGCTCAGATGCTGTTGTTCCTCTCACAAAGAGCCAGTTTAGGTTCATGAACACAAAGGGCTTGGATGTTGTCACTCGGCAAACGGTGCCTTAAAGATGAGCTGAGCCCGGGCTGGGGCTTGGCAGAAAATGCTGAGCGAGCCGTGCCCTGGMAGAGATTTTGTCCGTGTATATAAGCACTGCTGAGGACGGCCATGAGAGCCCTCCAGCCTCCTCCAGCCATCTGGAGAGGGGGAGATAGCTGCCTCCCTCASAGGTCCTGCAGAGCTGTGCTGATGTTTGCATGGTTCTTTAAAGATAACTTATTTACCAGCTAGCATTTGCTAACTCCTTCCATCCCTGCGGGTAGAATTTTGTGTGGGCAGCGCAGGCAGCTCCAGCCTGATGTCAAACCTGTGCCAGGAGCTGCCTTCCCCGCAGTTCCTTGGCTCTGCTGCTCAGAGACACACCTCTGGCCAGCCACTTGRCTCAGGGTTTCAGGGGTGCTCGGCTGTGACTTGATGCCAGCAAGAAGCTCTTACACTGCCCCTTCGCTTCAGCCGGTGCCAGTGAACACGTGGATGTAAAACCTGCTAGGGGGCTGCCATACCAGCTCCCTTCGGAGGCACAAGGCTCTTCTCAGGGCTCTGCACTCTCCCATGCACTGTCCGGAGTCTCCCTGCCCTATTCCTGCAGCTCACCTCCTCCTGCASGGTGGGGATCTCTGCCACACACCCCACCTCCACCGTCCCCAACYGATCTCCAGGGATTTGTGTCCTGTCTTGCTCCCTTCTGGTCCCTGGGAGCCATTGGCTGAGGAAGATGACAATTTTGGAGGTGCGCTTGGTGGAGCTAGCGAAGAGGGTACCAGTTCCATGAGGGACACTGAACTTTTTGACAAGGAGAAGGCTCCCTGGAAGGAGCTTTAATCCTCTTACTGAGGTGTCAGTGAGTGCTGCTGTATCTGCAGGGCTCCTGTGCAGTGACTGGGCTGTTTCCCTCGGGAGGGAAGGGGACAGCGTGTGACAGTGTGTGGCTGTGTGTGTGTGAGAGCGTGCGTGTGCTTCAAACCGTGTAACAGGAGACGAATTCAAAGTGCCTCCCCAGGACATTGTCGCTGCAGACGGACACTTTGTTCGTCCCTGCCGTGGAGCCATCAGGCCCTGCAAGTCCCTCTCAGCATCCCAACCCGAAGCGAGTCCCGTTTCAGTGGCGCTCCCCCTCCCCACTCAGTACATAATGTTCCTATTGTGCCGATGCTGTTTTCCTGGGGAAGCGGCAGGGATTTAAATATCATAAAGGCAGAAGCTGGGCTTTGATATACTGTCACCAAAAGCTGAATACTGTAATTTTCAGCAATTTTCTCCGAACTCCCCTCCAACCTCTCCCCCCACCCCCCTCCTACCCCGCCCCCGGCCCCCTCCTCTCCCCGGGCCCCCTCCCGGGTGCTTTTTTCCTGACAAGCCGCTCCGTTGCTTCTCCCTCATGATCCTCACTTGGCAAATTAATGTGCTGCTGCTGATGAGAGACAGTGGGTTACTGTGAGCGCAGCTCTCTCGTCTCCTCTCGCTATTACACCCTGGCAACATCAAAGGTCCCGTCATCCTGTTTCCATCTTCCCGTGGGTCTGCAGGGCCTGACTCAATGGCTCAGTTCAAAAGTGCAGGCTGGCTGGGACAGGGACAGCCCACGGCCGCAGTCCATGCACCCATGGACAGCACAGTACATCTTCTTCCCTTTCTCCTCCTGGGATTAACTGCCGAATTGGGAGGGTAATCCACCTTCYCTTGCTTGACTCCTTTTAATTTCCATCTGAGGAGACTTTTGTAGAAAGAGTCTTTCCGTTTTTGGTCGTTCCCCCCCCCACCCCCCAACTATTTAATCTTTCATGATCTGCCCTCCTGGGATCTGGCCCCCTGGTAGTAACTACGCTGTTTGTTTTAGTCAGTAACAAGATACTGTTCTGAAAAGTAATTCTGATTACTCTGTGAATTTAGTCTTGGTTGCATAAATGGTCCTTCTGCAGCAGAGAGAGATYTTTGTGATTTCTCCCTTCACAATAATAAATCTTGCATAAAGGTGAAGGAAAGGTGCATGGGGAAAGGGCTGAAGGTCTGCCTGCTGCCTGCCTGTCTTCTGTTCTCAAAATGTGGTGAGAAATATTTCTGCATTTTAACGCTTTCTGGGCATTTGCAGCTCTGTGGATGGTGTGTGGTAGGATGAGGAAAGCAGCTGTCATWGCTGTGTAGGTGCCCCCCTGGCTGCAGGGCTCTCCCAGGACAAGGCTTGGTGCCYTGGGACACAAACCTCCATATCCCTTCACAGGCTTTTGGCTCCTACGTAAGCAAAGTGCCAGAACACCTGGCTGTGTGAGGCTGCAAGGGAAATGCAGCTCTTTCCAAAATCAGAATGCCTTGTGTCTGCAGGTCTCTCCAGAAACAGCACTCCTACCCCATCCACAGGKTCTCTGCTCAAACAGGAGTCAGGGAGAAGCATAGAGAGTCCTTATATTCTCCGTATCATCCCTTGCCTGAATCCTCTGTGACAAGGAGCAGGAAATACTTCCCTTCTGCTTTGCTGCAAAGCACCCAGCAGGTTGTTGGCTGTGGTGGCAGCCCTTGCTGTCTGGACAGGCAATGGCCACCCTTCAGGACCAGCAACACACACMCAGAGAAGCTTCCCTGAGAAAAAAGAGAAATCCATCCCTGCAGCTATGAAGATCCCTGCTACCATGGAGGCAGCATCCCAAGCTGCTCCCACCAAAGGGCTCATATTGCAAATCTGTTCCTGTTCCCTTGGTGTTGTGTTTTATTGTGCTTAGGCAGTGGCTCTGTTTTTCTCTCTCCCTCCAACTGCTGGAACAACTTGAGAGTGCTGGCCACAGTCTGAGTGCAGTAGCCCCTCCTCCTGGGAGAAAGTGGGACACTCTAAGGATACAGAGTAACTTATAGCAGGAGAGGACTGTGTTTCGCCCGGTGGGATTTTAACTGGTTTAGGATTTTTCCTCACCTGAGCTGCCYCAGCAGCTTGCTTGAGAGACCCAGACATCCACATCTTCTGCCTGACATAAAGGCTCAAGAGARCACAGATAAAATAAAAGAGGAAGACAAATGTTCCAGCAGCCAGAACGGTTTGCTCTATGGAGCTGTGCTCTTCCTTGCACTGTTACACAAGATACAGACAGCCTTGGTTTCACATAACAATCCTATTCTACAGATCTTCCCCCAATGGAGCTGAAGTTATCACAGACTAGATGACGTTTTGTCATATCTAAGTGTGCTCAGATTTCTTCCTAGTTGTCCAGGATTTACAGAATTTACAGTGTTGTAGCTTTATCAAGGAAAAACTTCAGTATGTGCCATAGTGTGTGTGATTCCAAGCAAGAACAAACCATTCCACTAACTACCTCTGAGTGTATTTTCATCTAAGGCAGGCCCTACAAAGTATAGCAGTGTCCTATGGGGTTTTGGAGCATGCTACTGAAGGACCTGTTAAAATGTAAAAGTTTGCCAAGGTTTGCCAATTCAAATAATTGAATTAAAGCAGCTCTGAAGTTCCCGTGCTCCTCCCATTACCTCAGCAGGGTTTAAGCACATTAAAGAAACAAGGACAATGACCAGCCCATACTGYGCAGTAGTGTCAGAGTTGCTGGTATTAAGGCACTGAATTGCATCCTAAATGTTTCAGTTTGAGTCAATAGTTGAGACCAAGTCCTCAGATCCCAGTGACTAAAAATCTTGCTTCAGGCATCCCTGTTGTGTATTTTTTTCCCACATAATGACATCGTTGTGTGTAATGAGATGTTAGTAGCTCATTCACTGCTTTGCATCTGTGGAGGAGAAAATTGCAATTTCTTGACTTATACACTGATTAGTGTAAGTTAGTCATGGCAAATTTTGAGAAGTCCAAACTTCAGAAATTATGGTAAGTATGATGAAGACTCAAAGGTATGTTTGGAGGGAACTGCCTACTTTTGGAGAACTTGGCCTCAGACTCGATTAATTTCATGCCAGATATAYGCCTCTCACAACCCTGCATGCTTGTTCTGAAGGACATGGCACACTGAACAGGGAACTGATTAAGCCAGTCAGAGCACCATGAGGCTCAAACCCTTACTAAAACATTTTTCTCTATATTTGTAGGAAAGAACCCACAGCAGAACCAAAGAAGTCAYTTAGGGGACAAAAACTAAGSAATATCCAGGAGCTGCTCTTTACCYGGGGGTAAGGACAGTCTTGAATTGGCAAGTGTTCTTCTTGCAGTGCTTTGTGTTACTGACAGTATTTTTCCTGATAGTCACCCCAGAGTTCAGTGTAGAGTTTAGCCACCCACATGCAGGCAGTTAAATGTAGATGTCTAAACACTGGATATATAAACACTCCTTACAGGCAATGGAGAACCAGCCAATGTGGCCAAGAGAGTTTGGGTCAGTTGCCTAAATACGAGCAGCTAGTGCCATCAGAGGTGATCCAGGGGATTGGGCTGTCTGCACTGCCTGGTAAAGAGGAGAGCTGAGGACATGAGGAACCTAAATGGTAGATCCTGACAGCGACAGCGACAGCAACAGCAACAGCAACAATACAGGGGACAAACCAGTCTTTTTTTTTTTTTTTGTAGAATGCTGTAATAATTTGAGTGGGCAATGTCAGAAAAATGTACTCTACACAGACATTTACCAGAGAAATTTTGGCTATTGAAGCTTTATGCTCCTGAGGAAAGCACACAGTCAATCACTGTTTCTCAGGGTCAGAGTCTGAGCTCCTGCTGCCTGCTGAGCAGCAGCCTGGATGGCATCTACAAGCAAGGGAACAGGAGAATGTTTTTGCTCTCATGTTTTTCTCTCTCTTGTGTTACACCACTCCTTGTCAGCCCTGCATTGCTGAGTACAAAGCACCTCCTGGCCATGACATCACGCCACAGAAAACAGACTAATGAGGCRAAGGAAGCGAGGTTCACTTTTCTGCTGGGAAGCTGGCTCCAATCACCTGGTTATAGTTAAAACGGATCACACTGAGCTGTTCTGCTTTGTAAGAGCTGAATTTCATTCTCTGTTACTGRATGTTTATCTGATATCTTGTAAAAACTGTTGTCCATTTCTCCTGCCTTTAGATCTTTTGCTTTCATGAAATGCTAAATCTCCAACTCTGACCCTTCAGCAAAACCAGTTCACTTCATCAAATGAATCCTGTGACTTTGATTATGTAGGAGCTTTCATTAAAAGGGTCCAAAGTAAAACAGACAAGGAAATGTCTCAGTGATTTGCAGCAATGCATTGAGAAACAAAAGGAAATGGATGGCAGAGATAAGGAAAATAAAATAGCCACAATTTTTTAATAAGGGGAATGGAATTTCCCCTGAGGGTCTTCAGTAAAACACAAGCAAAACTCATAGTAGTGGAACTTAAATGCAAAATATTGCCAACTTAAAGCAGCACAATGAAATTTCTAATAGCCAGAAAATGCTGACATGAAGGCATTACCAAAACATTTTAAGCTCTATATAATAGTGCTTCCAACAAACAATTGTCTATTGTAGCTTCAGCCATAAAACTGAAAGTGCCATACCCACTGCTGCTAGGACACGTGCTGCAACAGYATCACATTTTGCCCTTTGCTATATTATTTTAATTGTGGACTTAAATTAAGGCACAAACATCCTGATTATTCTCCTTTATTTTGCAGTTTTAAATGGCACTATATTTTGCAGTTTTAAAGAASAAAAATTGTCTGTGAATCATGTGAATGGGGCTAGTTTTGTATTCCATAGGACCGTTACTTAACTGGTACCAGTGCCCAATATAAGGTCAGTGTGTTTACAGAGGGGTCTGGTTAACATGTGGTGCCAGCATAGACTGTACAGATCAGAGAAAAAATCATCCATGTTTTCTGACCAGCTCATAAATTCTATTGTCCMCATGGATTTTCTTGTAGCCTAACATTAAGCAATTCATAGAATGAGGTTGATGCTTGTATTTTGAATGGTTTTTGTGGTTTGGACATTCTTAGAAGAGAAGYGTGTTTGATTGTTATTCCATCTACAAACTCCTTTATGAAAAAGATCCAGCCATCACAGAGATGGCTGTCTTATGTGAAATCCAGTAAACCTATACAGCAATACTACTTATGAGTTGAATTTCTTTGCCTTAAAGTTTAGAGCAGATCCCAGCGGATCCCACATAGTAGATCTCATGGGGTTATTTTTTTAATACCTTCAACCAAGCACAGTACAACACTCCCCGAAATGTTGTATTACTGCTAATTTTTCAACATCATSTCTTTTCTTGTAGCATTGCCAAAAGAAGTGATTCTACTTTGAACCATTATAAAAGTCTATTTTACCATTCTCCACTTTGAAAGATGTTGAGGAGATTTTGTTCAAAGTTTCCACAAAGATTACTCCACTAGCTGAGACCAGCATGGATGACATCAGCCCAGAACAKTTTAAAAAAGAACAGCATGTGGAAAGAAGGAGTTCAGGATAAAAAGTGTCCTGTGGCCTTGAGGGAGAACTCAATCTGGCACAAATCCGAAGTTATTTTCCTGATGGGTTTTGCAGCAACCCCAGTTGCACTAACCCAGGAGAGGGTCAGCTGGAGGCAGCCAGGACATGGTCCAGCCAAGCAGGAATCAGCCCCTGGGGCAGGAGAGAGGGATGGGCAGGAGAGAGGGATGGGCTGCAGGTCTCTCACAGGAACTGCACCCCTGCCCCACTGCTGCTGCAGGAGAGTCATGGGCAAACACACCGAGTGTCCTGGGAAACTGTGAAAGGATTCATAGACATCAGGCCAAGAAGAGTCCATTAGGTCATCTTTTCCTCACTGAAGGCCAAATGTGACTCTCAAATACCTTTTGAGAGCCACACGGTGGCACACCCATCACTACAAGAAAATCTACATTTTCAGCAAGGCACTGATACCCAGGAAAAGAGAGCCAGGTTCCATGTCAGGGTTATTGTAGCAAACCCACACTCACCCACTATCTAATAACCTTGGAAATCCAGTTACAAGGTCTGAGATCTAAAACTCAAAGGATACTTCCCACTGCCATGCAAGCTAGATAAAAATACTGAACCATGAGGCCCTGGAGACTTCCCTCATTCAATCTGTGTCCTGGATTGCCTTCCCCTCTGTCTTCCTCCCCGGCCCCAGCCTCCCTCTTAGGAGTCCATGGGACCTTGTCAGCATCAGCAGAGCTGACCATCTCACCCTTTCACTGTGGGTGGTGCATACAGGGATYGTGGAGAGCAGCAAGAGGCAAAGTGACAGGCCTGTGCTGTGGAATGGCACTCAGACCAACTTCATGGAGACAGGACATGCAGCAGTTACTGGGCATGGGAAATTAAGCTGTACCAGAGCTGGTGATGGCGGCAAGCTCTCTCATCCAGAAAGGCAAGATGAGTGTTGCAAAGCCAGCCCAGGGCAGGGTAAAATCAGATCCTGGTCCAGCCTGAGGGCGCGTGAGTTGCCACTGCTGACCCCTGACTGCAGGGTTTCACCCAGGAGCTGGCTTCCACCATTGCAGACCCAGAAAAGGATCTGAACTCTGTTGGAAGATGTCAGGAGCTGTAGAGAYGAACATTTCTTCTGCTTGTTAATTCTGGTTGTTAATCTCCTGTCACTGATTAAAGCTCATAACTAATTTCTCAGTTGAATTTGCCTGGAGTTAAGCCTCAGCATTTGGCTCTTGTTATGATTTTCTCGCCTGCGTTAAAGAGCTCTCCTGTGCCGAGAATTTCTGCACATGATGGTGTTTGTGCTTTGTAATCACATCATCTCTTTATCATTTTGAACAGGCCACCAGGCTGAGCTCCCCAGTCCCAGAGAGATATCTCAGAGATAGCAGTGCTGAACAGAAATGCTAATTTTATGCTAGACTGGTTCCACACACAACTGGGTGTGTGGGACCAGGCTCCCCTGTCTAACATCACTGATAAAGAAGCRCAGGCCATGAATACGGGTGATGGCTGGAGATCAAACTGTTTGGAAGGACTAAACAGATTCCCCAGGCTCTGTAACAACTTTTTTAATTTTTTTTTCAGAGAAGATGGTCAAACTGTAAGGCTTTGTGCTTTTCCAGTATTACCCCTCCTTGTGAATTATACAGGTGTTTCTTTCCTCAGCATCTTCTGCTTTACTCACCCTTCTTCATCCTTGTGAGAACACAACAGTATTTACTGTCTTATCCTGGTTTAGATTAAATCACAATGAAGCTGCCAGTCTCTCCCTCAGGATCTGTGCATAAACAATGGTATTTCTTTGTRTAAGCTCCAGGATCAGTAGCTGTAACAGCAGGACTCCAGTGGGCAGGGAGCACAGCCTGGAGAAGAGCTGCTCCACAGCTGGCGGCGAGTACCTGCACACAGAGGGACCAGTGATGGCTGGGTGTGTGCCTGGGTGTGTAAAACAGGGCTGCAGGGAGCCCAGAAGCAGATGCAGAGAAGGGACAGGCTGGCATCTGGCATGCCAGACCACACAGAGCGACTTTGACACRAGGAACAGTTTGGGAGGGCACCATAAGAAATTTCATTTTGAATTGGGAGCAAATAATTGTCKCTGGCAGCATGAGTCATCCTGTGCCCAATGCATTCTCTCTAAATCTCTAAAGAAAGGGGATTGCACTAAGGACATAACTAAATTAATTTTCAGATTCTTCTTCTAATAAATATAATCTGCAATGTCCAAAAATATAGCTAAATACTCAGGTTGGAAAAAGGTAGTGGCATTTTGCAAGMAGCAAARTAAACAGAGAAACTGAGTTTGCAGWGGTACCTTTGGCGGAGATGGATTGTGCTCCAGGGTATCTCCTGCATCCACTGTGCAGATGGATTTGTCATCCCAGGTTTGCTCATTGGAGCTGGGAGTGTGGGGTTGGAAATCATGGAGCAAAGGGGCAGCTCTCCTCTCTCACCTCATGGATGTCGTMCAAACACTTTTAAATCCCTGTAGCAGATACACAATTTGGTGTCAAAAAGCTTTCTAGAAAATTACAGCTCTGCTGTAGGGATGGCTGGCTGGACACACAGCTGGGTTTTGGGATGGTACATAGCACTGATTCCAGTTTCTCCAGCTACCTTGTTCCCACCCCCAGGATCATCTGGCAGCTCTGGACACACACAGCTCTGCTTCTGGTGCTGTGAGCCATGGTCTGATGGCTCCCAAGCTCTCATGGACCTCAAACCACACATCAGCCAATTGACCATTCTTGTTCTAGCAGCAGTTTCCTCACGTTGGCTGATCCCCTGGTATCACTTAGCCCTCTTGCATCTAAAAATAGTCATTTAATGAATTAAATGTAGCATTAAATGAATTGTTTCTTTTTCTTCTTTTTTTTTTGTCTGAGTATGAATGAATTAATTTTTAAGGTAGGGTAGTGGAAAAATTATCAATGTTATTGCATAGCAGCAGTAACTTAAAAACAACCAAGAAGAACCCTTTCTTTCTCCCTCTCTTTTCTTTGTGACTGTAAAAACATTAAAAACAAAGCTCCTAATTTATTTGTAGCCTGAGATTTCTGCCAAGTGTATGTTTATGTCCAGTTTGAAAGATTGGGCGTGTAATGGAAGAGTTGAAATTTCCTCAAGCAATCCAGAGCTGTTTGATGACATACACTACGAGGTCAGTCCCGTTTGCTGTTAAATCAGTGGTAAAACTTCCTTTAAATTTATGAGGAAACAGGATCAGGCCCTCTATTTAATTTGTTTCTATCTTTGCAGGAGGTTTCTCCTTCTTCTAAAATGTGCCTATAGATGATCTCATGATCCCTGTTGTCCATGTGTGCTGGCAAGGTCCTCCAGCACTTACAGTGCCTGCACATGACAGCATGACAGATCACCTGCAGTCCTCCTGTCACCAGAGGGGCCGGCAGGCTGGGATGCAGTGTTTTCTTGTAAGGATTACCAAATTTCCCCTGCAAACATTGCCTTGTAGAAATAAATGGAAAAATTGCTTTCATCRAGAAAACAAAGGAAACATACATTACTCCTTCCTTGGGATTTCAGATGGATGAAGTTGAAAGGAAGTTCCTCAGTCTGTTTCCAAATAAAAGTTAAACTGGACACCTAGATTTTAGCTTAAAGCGAAAGGGAAGGGACAGGCTCTCTGTCATACCYTGCACAAGGCCGCTGCCCTGTGTCCTCAGAGCTCTGCTATAATCCAACTACTGATTTCGCTGAGGAGTTACCAGAGCTTCCATGGGATGTGGCTAATCACATCTAGAAGTAAACACAGTTCCCCTGTGTTTCCATACCTGCTGCAGGACTCAAGTTACCCTTCAAGTATTTGAGATGTCCACCATCTCCAGAATGCTCATAAAATTTGCAACTAAGTCACAGATTAAAGTTTTGTGCTTAATTCCTGGTATTGTGCAGAAATTGCCCCAGATTTTYCTTAGAACAGGAACAAATAGAATCTTCCAAAGATGAAAGTACCTTTTCTGTTGGGAACTGGCATTTTAATCTGAATGAAATGTTTTTGGTGAGGCTCATCACACATTTAAAATGTCTGTTCTTGGCATACATCTCAGCACTTAGGCTTGGATTTCAAAGGTCGGCAGACTTAGAAGGTAAAATTTTGATTCAGACCCCATCTGCTGACAACAAATAGGTTGCTCTGATTTTTTTTTCTCATTTCTCCTTTTAAACACAAGAACAGCCACTACAGCATAATAAAAAAAAAAATACTCCTTTGTAATTTTGTACTTTCCCAAGCATTCAAAGAAAACAACAGACAGAGCTAATGCTCATCTGTGGTGACAGCTTCTTCCACCACCCTTTCTCTTTAACCCTCTCTGTCCCTGCCTTGAATCCTCACAGCTGTGAGTTGCAGCTATTTSCATGCCAGACATCTCCTTCCATGGCACTGTGGCCTTTCCAYGGTGGAGAAAAATTTTGTGTTTGTGCGGCACTTTAAAATTGCACAGGGACAGTTTACGCTGCTGAGCAGATACAAGTTTTACCTGGCAGGATTCTGGGCTTTCTTGTTGTGTTTTTATTATAAATACAGGAATAAGAGGCATTGGAAAACTTGCAGATTTGCATCTGCTTTTGAGGTCTTCCCTTTTCCAGGGTCTTTGAAAAATCAAGATAAATCAGCTGTGTCCAAGGGAATTGCTATCTACCCAGCTCCTGACCCTCACCCCCTTGCCCCACTCAAACATGCACAAAAGAGACCCTGGGGAAAATCTTTTGAAGCTGAACCCTAAATCACATGTGAAAATGAAAAGTCAAGTTCATTTAAAAAATGCCAAACTGTGTTGTTAAAGTTATTTTAGACCTTGTGGAATGTGTTGGGTTGCAAACACTGACTGAGAAGCACCGTGCAGCCAGGACAAAGCTCTCCCCTTGCAGCAGAGCAGAGGAGCCCCTGTCAGTGCAGCAGAGCTGGGACTGTCTCACAGGTCAATCCTTCTACACACTCACACAGCTGTCCCTTGCACTGTCCAGCCTTCCCTGGGGACAGAGGAAGCAATGAGAGATTATTCAGGYACTAGACTGGCACAATTCACATCCATTACAAGCAGGCTCTGTTTTTCATAGGGGCCCATTTCCTATGAGGGCCCTCCTGTCACTAGTCCTGGAGAAGGACTTGCAGACCCTCCAACCCTTCCTGAGCATCAGTGACAGCAGTCGTGTCCCTTGATGCCACCTGAGCTCTCTCTGAGTTCTGGCCCSAAATACTGAATTGAAGCACCAGGTCCTGCCCCTTCAAGGGTCCCTGCTTTGTTGGGACAGCGTAGCTGAGMAGTGTTCTGACATGCAGAGGACCATGCAGTGCTCACCACGAGAGCTCTGAGCCTGCTGGCCACGTGTGCTGACAAATTGCCCACCTCAGCTCATCACAGCAGCAAGGCTGCTCTCACAGGGAGCCAGGCTCCAGCAGCCCTGCCACAGGACACAAACCCAGCCATGAGTACGACTGCAGTGGTGGGGAGGGGGAATCTGAAGGCAGAATCTTGTCCCTCAGCTTGGAACATGTTCAGGTTTCAGTGGTTAAGGCCACTGTTCTTGCACAAAATACCTCGGGAGAAAGAGGAAAGAGACCCAGTSATCCATCACCAGCAGCCTCTTGTGGGCACAGACACTGAGCTGYCCAGGTTGGACCCTGCATGCCCCTCACAGCCAGTGGGTGAACTTAGGCAGAGTGGAAGGGCTTTGGGGGCTGCCTCTGCTCCTGGGGCTGGCTCTGGAGGAGCAGGGCTGTGCCACCCCTGTCAGTGGGGGACAGGTGCTGTGGTGRCCCTGTGAGCCGTCCTGCAGCAGTGACCTGAAGGGCTGTGCTCGCCATGCAAGTGGCTGCTGAGCTGCAAGAGGCCGCAGCCATCACTGCTGTCTGCCACAATGCCCTGAGCTCTCCTCCAAGTGGTCTCATAAAGGGCCATGCAGAGCCTTGGACAGGAGCAGAAAGCACTCAGACTGTGCCACAGMCACCATGTATGGGGACAGCACAGGCCTGGAAGGAGAGGCTGTGGGCAGACAGGACTGAGCCCCAAAGCCGGTGAGGCTGTAGGGCCTGCACCTTCCTCCCCAAGCACGCGAGCCGGCTCATCCTGAATGGACACCCTTGGCCAGCAGCAGGGGGGACACTGGATCCCTGGGGTAAAAGCYAAAAGCAGGGTGCAGGAAGGCAACAAAGCACGGTTAGATACCCAGGGCCGGGTCCCCAGCAGGGAGTGAGTGTCACAGCTGGCTCTGGTGACCCCGGGATGCCCCTGTTCCTGTGGGGCTGTGCACAGAGGCACGCACGTACACAGGGCCGTGCTGGATACCTGGGCCACAAACTGGTTTGATCAGTGCAGACGTGGAAAACACAGAGCCTCAGGCACGGCGTTTGGCAGCTCTCKGATATCAGCACTGAGAGGGCAGGGGTTCCATGGGAACTGGAAAGCTGACAAACGGGACCCACTGAGGGAAGGGCCGCATGCTTTAGCTGCTCAGACATCTCGGCCTCTTGCCCTGGTGCTGGTGAGCCTTGAGCAGAAGCTGTGATGTGCACTGAGCCCTCTGTTGGGAAGCCACACCTAAACTCACTAACCCTTAACCCTGCTGTGCAYGCACCCTTTGCCTTTTGCACAATCACCTGCCTGCACAGTGAGTCACACCCCGCAAGTCCAAGAGGTTTGTTTCAGACAAGGCTTCAACTCTGCACCTCAATGGAGTTAAAATAGAGTATATTTTATATTTTACGTTCACATTATAGGATGCTTACMGAGAGAAATATCACTTTCTCACTTAGAATAAAATCAGAAGAGCTTCCAGTGCCTCCCATGAACAAAATTCAAGTAAATTTGTGTTCAAAACGTTTTTAATTTCTACAGGGGGTTGCCCCTGAATAAGTGTCAAACCAAGAATCATTGCACAGATTAGCTGATGAACAGAGGCRAGAGACTAATTACACATCAGTACTGGGTTAGATGTTGCAAAGACAAGCAGCAAGAAGGTCRAGGCAGTAAAACGAAGCATGGAAATGTCCATTTTCCTCAGGTTTGTAATGAGACTCCAAAGAGGTTTTCCATATGTTCCAGAGTGGTCAGTGCTTGCTCCTGGTGTGTCACATCTCCAGCTGAGCCAATGAAAGCCACTCCTTCCTCCAGGGCTGGTGRCACCACACAGCCAAACCAGGGCCTGGCCACGGTGTGGTGGAAGTGTTTATTTACTCTTGCTTTACCATTTTGCTAGCTCTCTGTTTTCAGCCATGAACACTAACAAACTCCATGAAAATTAGAAAATCACTTAGAAAAGGAGCAGCAAAAGGAACTTCCCCTCTATGGGACCATTTGCTTTAATGCAAACTATATAAAGATAGTAACAAGGCTCCATGATGACATTATTTGCTCTTCTTCTTGTYCTCAAAATATTTTTTAACAAGCAAAATTAGGTTTCAAACATATTGGTAATATCTCCTGTGGATTAAATATTAATCATTATGTCAGACAAATAAATACAGAAATCCTGCCTAGTTATTCAGACATGCAAATCCCTAATTGTGTGGGAAGCTGCTCAGATGGGCTTTAGTTTCAGCAGGAGATAAAATGCCACAGAGCCAGTACAGTATCTGTGTCACTGCAAGATTTACGGCCTGATTCCCTGCCTGGAAACAAAGGAACAAATAGCTGTATGTCACGCACTGAACTGAAACATTATGGATTATATTATTACTTGAGTTTCTACAGGACTTCTCAGTGGGGGAAAAAAAATTCTATTAACTCTCTTTTACGACTACCAGCAGGGCAACGTGAAGAGAATAATCTCCTCCATTTATAAGGTCTGGGGGCTTTAAAACCTGAATAGCAGGCCAGGAGCTTTGTCACAAGGTCTGGCTGTTTCCTTTTCTTCATAAAATTCCTATCTCCATTAATCTGTGTTTATTTTCCTTCTGCTTTTTAATTTGCTTAATGGACTTCAGTTGAAGTCTCTCCTAGAAGTCAGAGGAAAGTAAACTCTGATAAATCCTTTGGGACTTAATAGTCACAGTTAAGCACTTCTTTGGATTATTTTGTCTGACTTTCATCTTTACTGCTGCAGAAATGTCGGCTGYCTTGTACCACAGCCCTAACCTCATGACTTAAGAGCCTGGGAACAAACTGACTAAAGATATCCCTCTTTCTTACTCTTACTGCAGACATGGAAATACTACAAGGCTGGATTTAAACCCTTGAAAGGGAACCAGGGCATCCTCCATGCATTTACCCCAAGCAGAAAATGTATCAGAGGSTCAGTGCTCCCTCAGTCCCTGCCAGTGTGCCCCATTGCCAGGCTTTGGTTTCCAGGAGTGGAAGGAGGAAGTTCCAGCTGGGCAGGAGCTGCTGTGCACTGTGCTGGACCCAAGGTGAGTGCTGGGCAGCACAGCCTGGTCTGGGCAGCCCCAGCCTCAGCTCCCTGAAGCCAGGTGCTGTCCCTGCCCTGGAGGAACCAGCTGCTCCTCCATCGTGCAGCCTGGCACCGTCTCACCTCAGCTCCCAACACAGATAGGGTAAGGAGGGCATTTCAGACTCCAGCCTCAGGTGGAATCTGAACTCTGGCAGCACATAATCGGCATCAGAGCCCTCCTGCAGGAGAGGAAACCTGTGGCATTTCCTTGTTCCCAGTCTTACTGGCATCATCTGTTCAGTAATGTTTCATGTTATTAATCTATTATTTTCTTTTCAATGGGTAGGCTTTGAAYGACAGCCAACACCGGTATTAGTCTCTAAATACCGTTTTTGTTAGAACTCCAAATCCTTTATGTTCTAACTCATATATTACTTTCTATGTAGCTGATTTATATTTGCACAACATTTATTCCTGCAGGATTCACTTAMTCAGAAATTGCATTGCATAATTAGGTCCCAGCTGCCTATTTCTAATACTGAACAAAGGTTTGCTTTATTGCTCATTTCAGCAATTTACCTTTTCATTTAAATTCTCCCACGTATGATAGATATGGGTAATTAGGTCTCCCTGCACCAACYTTTCTATTTCATTTGTCTAATGATCAGACTTGAAAAAAAATRTACCTCCATGGTTTTGTATGCTGCTGGAACAATTTACACATTTCCATCCACAGTGAAACTGAGGCATGAAGCAAAGGCAAGAGCTTAGAGCTGAGTTCCTCTGACTCACAAAATCAGGTGACTAAAGGGCCTATTGACTTATAACTCAGATTTATTTCTATTTTGGCCCAATGTGTCTCTAGCAGGAGGGCAATTTGTTCCTAAAGAAAATATCCAGGCTGCTGTTTTTGTTTGACCCACTTGGTAAAGCTGTCACCTGTGAATGCATCAGCTTCTCCATCAGATGCATTAAGTGGTGGCTGTGGGGAAGGCAATTCTGGACATTTGTATGAAAACTCCACCACATGGGATCTAGCACTTCAGGATCCCAGCAGAGGGACTGTGGCAGRATCACAAGGAAATGTGCTCTTTGGAATGGCTGAAGGCTTTGTCCAGCTGTGGAGGCTATGTGGAGCAGATAAACACCGGTCAGGGCACAGGAGAGCACAGAACTCGGGTGGATGCCGAGCCCTCCCAGGACACCGGGTGGATTTGCCGGTGGTTTGTTCTGCAGGGGGCTGTGCTGCTGGCGTGCCTGCTGCTGCTGGCCCAGCTGGCCACGGGCCAGCACATGGTGCCTGCACCCCTCCACAGGCACAGCAGGGATTAGGGCAGTTGAACTGATGCATCTCCTGGTATCGGCCAGGAGCTCTGTTTTGGAGCTCTCAGTGCTGGAACAAAGGCCAAGATCCTGTATCTGCTTCTGTGAAACTCACACCAAGCAAGGAAAAGCTGCACAGCTTGGCCCAGGACAACARAGCACAGACAGGACCCTGCTCAGATGAGCCACTTTCCATGGGTGGACAGGAGCCCCTGCACCTTATTAGTCTGGCTCACTGATCCATGCTCTGWTGTCTGGCATCCTGCTAACAAAATTATCGCATCTAGTCAGAGTCAAAGCTGCTTTGTGGGAACCATGAGTTTCCTGTCTTCTTTGCATTTGTGAAGAAAGACTTTGTCATGTTCCCAGGGTAGAAGTCACAATTTGCATTAGGAAAATATAAACAAAATGAAAAGATCGGCCCCATGACAGAGCCAGTACAACAGATTCAGGAAAGTACTAACGAAATGCTTCACAGTAGGCAGATTTTGATTTGTATTTATAAGCCTTTTTGGTTTCAAAATACAGTGTTCTCTCTCTTTCATCTCCAAAACCCAGTCAATACAGAACAGAAACATAGCTTTTGSCAGTCCTCATTTTTCAGCTAAACTTGTTTGTGCTCTCTCTTAGCGCTTGAAGCAGAGCAGTAGCAAATTACATTACTGCTTCTCAGTTTGTAACACACTTGACCATGTTTTTTCAATAAAAATGACACCACTTAACTTTGCTGGGTCAGTAATGAAGCAGCAAGAAAGATTTCGTTTGGCAAGAAAAAGTAACTGAGAATCCAGAGCTTCTTACAACTGAGGCAAAATAAAGGATTTAGGTTAATTAGACTATTTATGAACTCCAAGCTCTTCCTTTAATTTCTGTTTTATGTTGAAATGTATCCCTGTGACCACTTGAAGCAGTCTTCCACATGCTATGGGAATATTTTTCCCACTATGCCCAGCAGTGGTGGTGTACAGACACTGCAGAGCAGAGCTTGTCCTTGGGGCACCACAGGGAGCTTTTGTGTCTGTCTAACCGAGGAATAGGTGTGTCCCTTTGACAAGGGCTAGTGCCACAGCTGGGCACAAAGATCCCCCACTGGACATAGCCAGATGGATAGAAGGGGCAGGAATATGCTGCCCATTGMTTCTAGGGCCATGTCAGCTTGGTGAAAACATCTCAGCTATGCAACATTTCTGAGGACTCAGATTTTGAGGCAGTGCACCTCACCACCATCCTGTTTCCAGCTGTGGGATGAGCCTGCAGAATTGATCATGAGGGCACTGGTTAGGTTCTCTGAGGAAAACYTCAAGGCTAACMAGCAYTTTGCYTCTTCTGGGAAGAGAAAGTCTATTTCCAGGTGTATCTTCCTTCACATAGGCCTACTTTTCTCTCGCTTTTCCATCATTTCAGTCTCATGACACCAGCATCTCTAAATGTGTCATCATGCCTGGAAACAGACAGTAGCAGGTCTTGCTTGCATTGAAGCTGGCTGGGTGGCATCACAGCACACTGAGGGCAGCCTAAAAATGAGTGTTGTGTCATGACATTTGCAGTGGGTCTTTGAAGTCAGCCAGACTATGCCTGCATCTGATGAGGGCTCCTGAAGCACCCTCTCAGGCTCTGAAGAAGGTGCTCACTGAGCTGAAGGYTCAGGGGGCTGTGCTTGCAGGAGAGCAGCTCTGCCTGGCCTGGGGGTTTGCATCCCCGTGGGACTATGGATGGTCCCGTGCAGCCTGGCCAAGGGGCAGATGCCATTTGCCCTTTCCCAGGGGAGGTGTAGAGCTCGGTCAGGCAGGCAGGAGCCACCAGGCAATGATGAGTTTGTGTTTTTGGAAGTGCCTTTCCATGCCACCTGGAGCAGAGCACAGGGACCAGGGGCTGGCATCAGCYTCTGCACCCTTTTATTTAGACCAGAGACTCCTCCTTGCCACCACTCTGCACTGGGCCAGCAACAAACCCTTGATGCATTTGCCAGGTGCCAACACAGGCAGTGCAAAAGGCTTGCAAAAGGCATAATTGTACCTCTTGCCTAAAACCGTCTTTTTTTTTTCTGGCCCACAGCAACTCCTCTTCGTGCACTATAAATGTTTGGGGGATGAATTGGCTTCAGCAACATATAATGGCAATGGCACTGAACTTTGTTGCTGGGAAATGATCTATKTTGACAACCATACTTTGGCTTTGCCTTGAATTTTATTTTTTGCAAATGCCTCGGCATTTCTTTTGCAGCGTCAGGATTTTTTCTAGTCACAATGGTCTGTTTCATCCATGTCCTTATCTCTTAAGAACAGTACTTTAGTTGTGGAAGGATTGTTGGGGCTGGTCTAAACTCAAGTAATTTTGATAGAGAGGTTAAAGGCAGCATTTCAGTTTATATTTGAAGGGGATTTTCAGATATAAGTTCTGAAAGTTAATGYGCAGTTGGTTTTATCTGGCAAACTGATACTACTTTCTTCTTCTTTTTTAAAAATTATTATTATTACTACTATTATTTTATAACATTCTGCAATTTCTATAATTTTATGACTTCCTTCAATTGCAGTTTTGGAACTAAAACCCTTAATATAAGAAGCTAGGAGTATTTGCATACACACACACCCAGACATATGCAGGCATGTATACACACACAGTCATATACACATAAAATCCTTCTTGATTTTCAATTCAAACTGTTTTCCTAATGCTGAAAATGCAGAGAAAAAAAAAATTAGTTGTAATASGAATTCTCTTGAATAAATGACACCCTCACATTCTTGATTAATGGATCAATGGTTCAAGTTTTTCTTGAACAGCATTTGTAGTTTCTTTAACTGCCTTAATGCCTAAGAAAATTACTGYTCCTGATGTCTAAATTTTACATTCAAGAGAAAACAGGAAATGTGATTAGCTTAGAAGAGTATTTGAATTTATTTGTGGATTGGCAACAGAGAAAATAATGTTTTATATAAATTTGTTCCTGATCATWGGGAAATTTAGTAATTTTGGAGACTGAATGTTTATCTATGTTTATCCATGAATACCACATGAGTTAACTGCATCAAATCTGTTAATACCACATGAAAAGTGGCAGGCTGTCCTTCTACAATCTTTTTCCCCCAATAGAATATGAAGATAAATATTTTGGGAGTTTGTCCAATTCTGATGATTGAAAAAAATGTAGAAAGCTAATTTGCAAATAGGGAAACAGATTTCCAGTTTGTTGTTTGTTTGTTGTTTTTTTTTTCCATTTTCTTTTTTCCCTCTCTCTGGTGAAAAAGAATGGCACTGCAAAAGATGATCAAAGAAAAACATTACAACAAGACACATTTTTGTGTCAGCCACAGCCACAGCATCCCCCACTCTTCCGTTTACACCAGAATTTGGCCCGTGGCACTAACCAGGAAGGCCTTTGCAAATATCCTCCTATCAACATCTGTAAACATTAAAAGCTTTCTAGGCTACTCAGGGGTTAAAATTGTTCTAGTAAGTGTCCTTAATAAGGAATTCAGACGGTTTCTGTTTGGTTTTAATTATGACAGCCTTTCATATAGGTTGGAGGGGCTCCTGGCTCTGTCCTGTTGAGACATTAAAGGTCCCTTTGTTTGAAAGTTCAGAGCCAAATCTGAGATCGCCCGTAGTTCACCTTTAGGATATGGAAAAGTGCTGAGACGTGGCAGGGTTTGATGCTGGCAGCCCCTGCGGTGGGAGCTGCGGCACAGGGCGCTGTCAGCATTGCACTCCCTGCCGCAGCCTCCTCTCTCCGGCCGCGATRCTATCAGCATTCCTTGCTGGAGCCTGTCTGAGTGATGGCTGATTAATGAACTGGGGCTACAGCTATCTGTGAGAAAGAAGAATTGCTTGTTTCACCCATGTCACGGTCCTAATTGGGAAAGTCTGGTTCKCTCCATGTACTGACACCAGACACACAAAAAGACTTTTTCCAAGATCGCTGTGATTTTCACTGATSTCTCCCCTGCAACACTCCTCTCCCCAGGAAATGCAACAACAAACCCTGGAATTTCTCTCTTAGGTAGAAAGAGAGGAAGGACTAACTCGACCCTTCTCCTTAACAACTTTTATGAAACACAAAACACAAACGTTTTTCACAAGCACTTCAACTTTGAAACTCTCGTGCATTATTTCATCTGGAAAAATAACAATCTTGCAAGAAAATACAACAGAGATCTCTGTTCTGATGCCTGGAGAGCCTGTAAATCTGCCTTCATATGAGATATGTGGCAGCTTATTTGCTTTCTCTTTGCTTAGCTGGCACAAGAAAATTGAAATAAAAGGCTGAACATCACTAGCCAAGATGATGAGCCTGTGGCTGTAACCCACATTGTCCCTCTCCAAGTACACCAACATAAATACTGGACCTTCCACATTTCCACTCCAGCCACTGTTCAGTCTGCTACAGAGCTTGTCAGTGAGGGAGCAAGTGTCTCAAGAAACTTGCTGGATTTGCTGATGTTACTACCCAATTTCTCTTGGCAACCAATTATTTTCTCATCCATGTTACACTTGGCAGACACCTAGGGTTTTCCAGATGGTAGAYGTGGCCTCTAATTTGCCTGAGAGAAAATATCACTGAAATATAAAGCAGGAGAAGTTCAAATTTGAAATCTGAACATAGCATTAAATCTGTACTGACATTAAATGCCTCTGCCATATGTGCCCTGCTGCCAGAATGAAACATTTGGGGTATTTCAGCTATGCAGAAGATAAAACTGTTCATGGCTGCRTGCAAATAAAGATACAGCAGGCATCTTCCTGGACATTTGGTCCTCTAGAAGGTCTCCTAACTAATGATTCTCACACCAGTGATTTATGAGCTGTAGATGCTGCAAATAGTGCTTGCTTGAAGGGCAGTATTACATCAGAGTGTCAAAAAGACATTGAAAGCTCTCGAGGAGTCTTCAGCAGCTAAAATGTCAACTGCACTGACTGTGATAGCAAGTCTCACAGGAAATGCGAGATTTGTGCCATGTGGGTGAGTCAGGACATAGGTATGCTGCCTCATCTTCTAATCCTCTGCCAAATTAATAAGTTCTTCTCAAGGACAGGATTTTCAACTGCAGTATAGGGAGATACCGTGGGAGGCTTAATGTAAGCTGAGGAGAGCCTTGGCTTTGCAAAACCTCCATTAGCCCAGAGCCACCTGCAGAGTATGGCAGGAGCCCTGCCATTTGTGCAGGCACTGGGCCAGCCTGACTCCTAGCTCCCAAATCTCCTTCTTCAAAGGAAAATCTGAGTAGGTCATGTACTTTCAGAAAAAAATATCTGCCTTACTAGGAAACTGTATTTTGCCAAGATGAGTGTGTCTGATGAGCTCACCTTGGTGTGCTGTGCCACAGTATATCTGGGACTGAATGAAAATCCCTGTCCCTGGCTCTGTGCTTGTTTTATCCTGTCATACTTCAGTGTAATGGCTGGCAGTCCAAAGGAAACCTTTGAACTCAAATATGTATGCTCTCAAAGCAGACAACAGGCCAGTTTCTGGGGGTTCCTCATGGATCCCAGAGGCAAGTAAGGGACATGATGTTAGCCTTCTTCGAGATTCTGGAACTGTGATGGACTTCGCAAAGTTAAAATAGGGTCAGTAGTATTTCCAGATAGATTGAGACTGAGCAGCACCTGAGGATTAGGGGAGTCTGGGGTCAGGGGCAAGGCTTTTCTTTTGCCATAGCCACACGCTTGCAGCTGATCCTTCTCTGCAGGGGATGCTCCAAGGGTCTTGGTGGCACTGGCTTTCTGGTTGCTCTGAATACACACAATTTTTGCAGAATCTGCTTTCAAAGGCCTCAGTTCTCTTTCTTGGAACTGTGTCAAGCACTCCAAGCACTTGGAGAACTGGAAGAGCATTGTCACAAAAAAAATCAAACAGAAAGGCAAAAAAGATGCCAGTTACAGCAATCCCTGTGCCCATGCCAGCTGACTGGTTTGCAAAAGGCTTCCGTATTCCCAGTGTACATAGCCTTCTTCTATTAACCAGTATATTGCAGTACAGAAGACATAAATAATTTTCAAAGAATTTGAGGGTATCTTTGTGGCCTCAGGAGAGGTARCTGGACCCAAGAGATGATGCAGGAGGTGCAAAGTTGTGATGGTGCGAGAACAGCAGGACCCTGGCTGCCCTCAGAGCCACAAAGTAAATGCTGCTGCTTCCTCAACTGCAACTCTGGGGCAGTTCAGGTACTATTGTCACCTGCAGCACTCTCACTTCCAGTTTTTCATTTGAATAAAGCCCAAATGGGGAAAAGAGGGTTAGACTCAGTATCTTCATAAGGAAAGGAAGAAAGGGATATATTCATCCCTGCTTTATACCTTGTGCACCTCTGCACATTTCATACAGCATATAGCTCAACAGGGATTAGCTTTTACAAAGAGCCTGCCAAATAGAGTTAAACATCTGGGTATGTGTAGCAACAGGAGCTTCTTTACATACAAGGTAAAGCCAGAGCAACTTGGAGAGACTTTGTGCTAAGCCCAAGGCTTGCCTTGATCACTTTGTGTTTGAAGTCTGTACACAGTCTATGCTTCAGCCCATTCCAGCAATCCTCCCACTCCTTCCCAGTCACCTTCATCGGGGAGCAGGCTCAATGCAGCCACAGTGCATACATATCATCTGGGGTGGGCAGCCTGGTTTAGAGATTTCACTTGTTGGACCCTCTCAGGGGGACTTTCAAAGAATTGTTATTAACAAAGCATATGGAGTCAGGTTAGGTAACTTCATTAGGAATCCACCTCCCAGAACTTCAACAGGAATTCGGATGTGCTCTTCCTAATGGCGCCAGGGGGACAGCTGGAGGAAGCTTTACAGCATCCACTTTTCAGTCTGATCTCAATGAATCTTTGTGGTTCCATCAATGCCAATGTGAGAACATTTCCTCTGAAGTCATTCGTGTAAACAGCCCAGAGACAAACTCRGAGCATTCAGCTTTGTTCCACTGGACGGGGACAGTAGCTTGACTGTTGATTTATTTTAAAGAAGAAAAACAACAACAAAAAATGTCGCCAGGAAGTTGCATGACTATCAGGAAAAACTCACTAAGGGGCTGTGTCAAGCAGAGTACACAAAGCTAGCAAACAAATCCACTATTCTACAAAGTGAGACTTTTTATTTGTAATTATGACAGCACATTTTACTATTCTGTTGGGGATGTCAACTCAGCTTCAAATTTTTACCTTTTTACAACATTTTTAAGCAAGGAGTATTTCTTTAGGACACATTGCAGAAAACGGCTGTAATATTTTCATGCTCAAATGTTCCCATTTTGTCATTAACATTCTTTCCACTGTACCATGGCCAGAAATGGGTGCCAGGTCCAGGAGTTCAGAAGTTATTTCTGTATCATGTGGAAGCTCTGTTAATCAGCTGTTGTTCTGTGAAACAGTAGAAAAGTCCAGGGAAATTAAGCTGAAGCACTTTTATACAAGCTTGGTCTGTCTTCCCATAATATTTGTGCTCCCCTCAAAACTCTGGCTCCAGAGATTTCCCGCCCTTAAGTCTTTCTCTGCCCTCAAACAGGACAGGTGGGAAAAATGTCTGGCAATGTGAGAAACATGGGCATTATTCAGAGCAGAATGGGAAATGGAAAACATAATTCGTCTACACCCTATTCAGCAAAGAACACATCAAGAGATTTTTTGTAAGGGTCATGATGGGGTTTTTTACTGGGGAGGGGGAGTCCCTCCAATTARGATATTTCCTGGGAAGGGAAAATAACCCTCTTGAAAACCAGTTTCAAATGAGAACACAGGAGGAGTGAAACTGTTTAACTCTGCTGAGCACTCCCTTGCCCTGCCAGCCCCTTGGCTCAGAGCAGAAACCCTCACTGCACACAGAGCCCACCGCTCCTCTCACGAGAGCTCCCGGCAGAATTAAAAGAGGAGCTGCTGATTCCCACAGCAGAAGGAGGCTGGCCATGGGTCTGAGGTGCCAGGCACCTCCTCRTTTCCACTGCCCTGAAACCCAGACTGTACAGCACCCCAATTTGTACAGAACCCCAGTTTGTGCAGAGCCCCAGTTTGTGCGTATCCCTGGCTGCAACACTGGGGCAGAGCCAGGCTTTGTCCTCATCACCTCAGCTCAGAGTGGTTTACACCAGCCCTCTGTGCCAGCTCTGATCACCTTCCCCCCACCTGGGGAACTTTTGGGTGGTATGTAATCTGTGCCCCCATAAACTCTATCAAAAAGAAGGGTAAAATTCTCAAATTCCCCACAGAATTTGGGACCCTCATTTTCTGTGGATGGCCTCATTTCTTGACGAGTTTATTTGGGGTCCAGTTTGCTGAAAAACTTGCTACACATTTTCTGCACTCAAAAAAGTAGGCATAATCTTAACTAGATCCTGAAGCTTTGCTGTATCAGGGTCTTTTTGGTGTGTATTACAGTGCAGTGCCCACCCACCACTAAATTACAGTGCAGTGCCCACCCACCACTAACTGACTTGAAGTTGGGATACTGAAACCAAGAACTGGAGAAAGATCCTATTTCAATGTCTGATACAAGCCTGCATGTCACTGAACTTCTATAAACACAGGATTCAGTCTAGATTACATCAGCATAAATCAGTTCAGACTATGCATTTGAGAACAGAATATTTAATTTCATTAAAAACTGGAACTGCRATTTCACATCTCTAATTCCTGTAAAATAATGAAAGCAGTGAGTCAAGAATGGACTTCTTTTGTATAAAATGAGATGTATCAATAGAATAAAAATCTYGGTGACACAAGTGATAAGAAAGTGTGCACAGCAGTTTAGTTCTTGAAGTATTCACTAAATAGACATATTTCAGTATTGTATGGAAGAGCATTCCCTGTACTTTTGCCATTAATCYAGATACCTCTTATCTCCTGCTGATRCACCTTTACCCAAAGCCACATTGCTTTAACACCTTGTTCAAATGTAGTAATTGAATATCATTTCCAAATGGGTTCTATTATTCATTCATTTGGAAATATTCTTCTTTACACTTGATTGGGGGGTTTTCTGTGTGAGCACCACTCTCTCAGGGATGGGGACAATCAGRTGTAGACCAGTCCATCATGTCTTAKGTACTCCTTCTCCAACAGATCACAAAAAAATCTTGTTTCTTGCCCACAGAAAGATTTAGCAGTTCCTTTCCACAGGTCATATTTTCCCAAGCTTTTGGGGCAGGCTGAGACAGTACCCCACGAGGCTGAGCTGGCAAAAAGGGGTTCTTCATCTTTTTTTCTGGGGATGTGACAGTGGTGGTGCCAAAGGGCTGGCAACAGGCTACAGAGCTTTGGTCAGGTTTCTGTGCCTGAATACCCACGGCTGGCTGGAGTCTCACCAGTGGGAAGATACATGCCATGTCTCCAGCAGTAATTTATTTGAGAATCGGACTGGATGAACTTTGAAGGTCCCCTCTAACACAAACCATTCTATGATTCTATGATAATTCTTCATGTGACTATTCCCTCTTTGTCAGCACAAATGCTTTTTTAATTTCTTCTTTCTTTTTGTTTTTCCCAAGAAAATATCTCCAAGCACATGGGCAGATGGCAGTCTGAGACCTGGATGTGYTGTCAAAGAACTGCAGATGATGAAGACCCAGCCTGTCTGTGGAGTGAGACACAGAATTTGGGACCAAATTGACCAACATGGCCATGTTTCTCAGTAAAAGAWCTCTTTGCTGTTAAACCACATGGCCAAGGTAGTGCTCACAAATAAAGTACTGCAGATCACAGACTTGTCCTGAACACCACCCCTGCATTCCAATTTGCTCCTTAGATATTGTGGTTTTAAAACCAGAAGGGGATGATTCACCAATCTAGATGGTGCACAAGCTGCAAAAATATGCAGATCRCTGATAATTGCCAGAGATTTCACTTGTGAGCTTTCCCTGCCTCTGGGCAGCAATCATGCAGAATTTCTTCCCCACGCTGCGGCACTCGTGATCCACCGAGATCCACCACTGACAGTGCCTGGCCTGGGGTGCAGTGATTAGGAGGAGAGATGGGGAATCTGATATCCCCTAGGATGTCACATCAGAAGGGATCCTATTACTGGGCTTGGTATAGAAATACAACAGCTCTGAAAATGCTATAGGTTTATGTTTGTTTGTAAACCTAAAGACTGAATTTCTCAAGATCAACATTGCAGAGTTCTCCCACTCTATCATACTAACCACTCAGCTGGGAGGAGCTGAAAGCCCCTGGGGTGATTTTCTGAGTCCCATGGAGTAGCATGGTGGAGTAATGATGTAAAAAGCACGCTTTCCTTGGACTAGCTCTCTTGTTATTTCTCATTTCAATGACTATCAGGTTGTGTAAAACCAGCCAGCTCTTCTTTGGCACAGACTGCCTCCTGAGCCTCGGCAGAGCATGCCCAGACAGCCTGGGAAAAGGAGAAAGCCAGCTGGGAGCTACAGCTCTCCAGTGCCTGCAGTACCTGTGCGAGGGCAGCTCCAGAAGCACCCCTGGCTGCATGACCAGGTCCCAGCAGATGGCACTCCCGGATCCTGTTTGTCCTGATGGAGCACAGGCTGCATCTGCCTCAGCCATCCCATCCCATCCCATCCCATCCCATCCCATCCCATCCCATCCCATCCCATCCCATCCCATCCCATCCCATCCCATCCCATCCCATCCCCTCATCCTGGGACAGAGCTCGGCTGTGCCCAGGCAGGCGGGGTGAGCTCTGCCCTGCCCGTTTCAGCCGAAAATCTGCTCAGACAGCTTCAGGCACAAGGCTCGGGATCATTGCCAGCCCCTGACACAGCGGACCAGCTTTCTGGGGGCTTGTGCTCCTCTGCCAAGGAAAAAGAGCCTGGGCTTGGCCTCTTTGGAAGCTGTTCCTGGCTTCTGCCAAGAGTCTCTCTCACTGGGTCAGACAGACTTTTCATGAAAAAGCAAACCTATGGGCTGTTGGTTGGGCTGCACAGTAAATACAGCACCCCAGAAGGTCTGGAGGGGTCAGCACATCACACATCAGAAAATCATGGATCACAGAACGGCTGGGGTTGAAAGGCACCTCYGGAGATCACCCAATCCAACCACCTGCTCACACCATGGTCAGCTAGAGCATGTTGTCTGGGACTGCGTCCCRTTGGGGTTTGCATATCTCCAAGGATGTCTCTGCAACTTCCCTGGACAACCTGCTCCAGTGTTTGGCTCCTTCCAGAGTAAAAAAAGTTTTCTCTTAAGTTTAGGGGGAATTTCTTGTATTTTAATTTGTGTCCATAGCCTCTTATCCTGGACATTGGACACCRCTGAGAAAAGTCTGTTTCAAACTTCTTTCCTAACCCAATCAAGTTTTTACACACATGACTAAAATCTCCCCAAGCCTTTGCTGTCACCCCTTTGATACTTCTTTTCTTTCTTATGAAGCAGCACCAAAATTTAACAAGCCCAGAAAGAAGCCTGCTAAGGAAACACAATGGATCTGAAAAGTAAAATTTATTAAACTGTTTATGAAACAAAAGCTGGCTTTTAAAAAGGATTTTGCAGGATTAGCATTGTGGAGTGTACCCAGCTCTATCATCCTTTACAAGTAGGTAGGGTGATACTTAGACATCATCTCACTGGCAGAAGCATTTCCATATTATGTGCYTAACCACAGGGCTGAGATCCCAGCAGGGTGCATACCTCAGCACATAGGAGGTGTGTCTTTGTTTTAGGTAAAGACAGCCAACCCCAGAAACGGGATCAAACTATTCCCAGTTTAGAGGAAGAGATTTCAAGCCTGGCTCTTGGGCTCCTGAAGCCTTGCAGTTGACAGATCCAAAACACTGAAGGTTTTTCTGGAACTGGGGTCCAGGTACAATGCTGTTCAATGGGGTGAGATGG
Source organism: Malurus melanocephalus (assembly GCF_030028575.1). NCBI lineage: Eukaryota > Metazoa > Chordata > Aves > Passeriformes > Maluridae > Malurus > Malurus melanocephalus. The sequence goes on from NW_026623450.1 coordinate 470,030, forward strand.
TTASTTCAAGCTTTTAGAAATGTTACTTAGTTTTGTTCCATTCTTGTTGGACCTTGCTACTGCAATAACTATCTCCTTATAGCAGGTTAGGTAGGGAATTTCTTGTGTTTTCTCGTGACAAGYATTGGCTCCTCCACATAGAGTTGACTGCATGCCAAGCCATGATATTCTTCTCAGCATGATTTAATAGTGATTTATTTATTTATTTCTATGCTGCATCTTGCTTGTTTGCCAGTGGAAATCTGCCTGGGGGGTTTGTTTCATGTCTCTTGCAATGAGATGTGGAAATCTGCCTTCCCAGCATTACCAGGAGAGGCTGCCAGAATATAACAGCTCCTGTAGTACGTGGGAAATGCATCATCTGGCTAAAAGCTGTTGRCTCCTCCTCCTCCTCCACCTTCTCCTCCTTCTCCTCCTCCTCTTTTAGAACTGTTTTTAATGATACATTTGATTTCCAGAAGAAGCAAAGCACTATCTTGTGGCACTGCTAAGGAGCCTTATCTGCATACTATACCTGAAATGTAGATTTCTCTTTAGTCATGAACCCACACTTATCATGCTCAGCTTTATTAGTCCCACCCCCTCAAGCTCTTTGTCTAACAGAAGTCTTGTAGCCCGCTTTAATCTCTGCTTCCTACAGAATGGAGATAAAAAGTCTTCCCCAATGTATGGTTTAAACCTGAGCGTTACACTGGAGTCACCACAAGGCTCTTATTGCAGCTTTTATTGCATCCAGATACAAGACCAAGATTCTGGAGGCCTTCACATGTTGCATGTTGAGACACAAAAACAGGTAAGAAAGGGGTCTGATGCAAACCTAACGAGTCAATGGAAGGGTTGCTGTGAGATGACTGAAACAGATCTTTCATCACAAATTCCTTTATTTGATCCAGTGAAATTTTGGAGTTGATTTTATGAGTTTCTAGATACTAGCTTTTAACATTTCATCCAAATCAGCTTCTGATAAGGAGTGCAAGACCATCCTCCATATACCCTCAACTCTGGGTAAATTTCTTTATGGGAGCATCAGCTGTGTGTGACCATTCAGCTGAGTTTCAATAAAGCTAATCCACACTAGAGAAGAAAGATGCAGCAGTGGAGTTTATAATAGTTACACATCACCACAGATGTTAAACAGCAGAAGATATTAGAGAGAAATTCAAAATGTCCTGAATGTTGTATTACGTTCATTGAAATTTTACTGCGTTTTTCAATAAAAAATTAGTGAAAAAACATTAAAGGGTTGTCCAATGCCCATCTTTAGGTCACATAAGATGGATCAGCCTGTAAAAAATCTGTAAAATCTGTAAAATCCAAAGAAGATTTGTACAGCAGAGATGTGGCTGTATTCCAAGAAACCACATGTTGTTGTGGAAAACGTGCCTGTTTTCCAGTCATGTATACCAGACACATCCAGCAGATGTCAGAATGAAGGAGTCTTGTTCTGGCTGCAGCTGGCCATAAAAATATGCAGATTTTGTTTCATGTTTCTTCCTCACTTCTAYTGGTGAATGCAACCTATGGAGGCATGGTGAGCCAGGGGATCTGAGGTAAAACTTTCCTATGGTTGGCAAGAGAGGCTGGAAAAAAAAAAGGATTAGAGATTGGAATGCATATGTCACTTGATAAAGTCAGCATTTAAGATCCACGTTCTTGTTTTTAGCACACTCCAACCCAACCGGACATGCAGATTCTCACCTGAAACTTCCATCACTCAGGACCGAATTCACTTGCCAGTGCCAAAGTGTAGCCCTGAGCTCTGCAGGGTGGTGTGGGAGGAGACCAAAGTACATCCATTTCTACAGTCTTTTCCCAGGCCTCGTGAATCCAGTTGTGGTCCAGGGTGTAGTTGTGCATCCAGGCTGCAAATTAAAGCTTCAAAGGCAGCTGGTGTGAGCTGGTGCCTGTCCAGTCAGGCAACTTGGAAAGGCACAGAGTAGAARCAGGAGCTGGTGTAACAAGTCAGCAGAACACTTGGGCTTACCTGCATCATCATCATACCTTACTAATGAAGTTGGGAGCTCAGCTAGCATCATGCAAATTCCTTGGGAAGTCAAGATCCCACAGTTCTAAATTGACTTGAATCTTGTTTCTGCTTCCTCTCAGACCCTGAGATGAGTAAATTYGTAGGAGAGATCACTGACATCTTGGGGCAAGAGTGTATAAAAACACACTGAGCTGATTTAATGGGAAAGCAGTGAGAAGCCCCAGCTGTCAAGGAATGCAATGAGTGAACCTCAGGGATGGTTGAGGTGCCTGAAGCAAGAAGCAAGCAGAATTCAGGTGGYTGAACTCACTGCACTGCTCAACTTTATCTCCAGGTCTCTTGGCTATTCATCTCATCACACAAACAGCATCAGCAAGAGGGAAGCAAGAGCCCAGGTGTCTCAATGTTCTTGCAAAACCAAGTGCCATGTTTGTCCTCTTTTGTCCCCTGACTCCTGTATCCTTGGCTGTGTTGTGCCCACCTTCAGGAGTAGGATGGAAGAGCCCTACAAGTTGCTCTGCAGCATGATTGTTAGGATTTTCTTGGGAGAGATGAGAACTCCTTCCACTATGAGGGTGAGGGACCTTACTACACCAGCTGAAGTGGGCCGGGTTTCTTCCCTGACAAGACAAGCACCCAATTCCTAGAGAGAAATGCCGGATTTATTGCATCCATTTGTTCAGCATTTTTATGATTTATCAGTGATCTTTTTTTTTTTTCATTAATCTGAAAAGGCACCAAGTTTTTTTTATGTAGACTGTGAATTACCATTCAGGAACTTGCCTTTGACTCTACTAGGCACRGATCCACAATGGTATATGGTGAGTTTGCAGGCATCTGTCATCACATGGCATCAGTGTACTCTTCTCTATTTTTGGCAGTCTTTGCCAACAGCATCTGTCTGTTTCCCTGAGCTGGATTAGGCATTTATTTTTTTTAGATAACACAAGTTCTAAATTAGGGGTGCACAGGGCTGCAAAGCACGCAATGTGTTAGGTTTTCGTGGCTCCTGATGGCTGTAACAGTAAACTGGGTTTTCTCAGTTCTTTCAGCACAGTTTGCATGAAGTCAGACACATGCACACACATACACAGCCTGTCAAGCTTGGGGCTTTAAGACCCTGGGTCTAACAATRTCTGTGGCCCCTTCCCCACAGCTCTTCCACAGGCCAATGAAGGTCATACATTGAGGGCCAAGTCTGGCCCATGATGGTGACTAACCCCTTTAACATTRTAAGATTCATCCATGTTTCTGACATGGGAATGTGGGAATACATTTGCATAARTAGGTCAGYCTGAGCATYAGCTTGGTGAAACATAGTTCTTGTCTGAGATAAGTGAGCAGCAGGGTGATTTCGTGTATTACATCTCACGTTAACAAATATAAAGAGCTCCATAGCTCCTCAAGTATAAGACACTGTTGAGTGGTTATTTGAGGGTGGACAGACACACAACAGCAAATGGAAAGATTTGAAGGCAGCCACAGGCTAGAGGCACTCACTCATCTCCTTGGTACTGTGAAGTGATGCATATGTACAAYCCTCACTGCCTCATTTAGCACCTCAGTGAGGCATGTTTGCTTGGCCTGGACACTGTTAGAATAGCCACACATATTCTGACAAGCCTCTTTGCCCCTTCCTGTGCCCCTGCATTTGATATACRTGTCCAGAAGAGATAGGCAGTGTGWGTTCAGTTTGCCTTCTCCCTTCTTCCATTGACTCTCCACCTCAGTGCTCCACACRGAGCACTGTTCCTCATTCACAGCCCAACCCAATAGCTAAAGCATAAAACAGAAGAGAAGCAACCACCTCTCAGACCCACACTTACAGTCTGGAAGCTGTATCACTCCAATGTGGCCTGGAGCAGCGCTAGTAAAAGCTGATGGATGGGAGAGGGTTWCCTGCCTGACCAGTTTGGTATCACTGCTGGCATTTTGCAGGTTCTGGAGATGATAATGCAAAGATACTTGAATGCAAAAATCAACTCAAGTCAATCAAGCCAGAGCTGCTGGCATCAGCCCTGGGGGTGGGAGAGAGGTGGAGGCAGCACCTGRAACAATCATGATGAATGTTTCATGCTCCGGGGTGCCGGAAATCCTACTGCTCTGGCATGGAGCAGCACCTGCCGGTGGAGGCAGCCTGGGCTTGGCTCCCAGTGAACTTACCCTGCAACAACTAGGTGCACAGGAGTGAAGGATTTCTGCAGGAGCCAGCCTGGACCAAAGCTGAACCTTTGTCAGGTATCTGTGCACCATACTTCAGGAGTTTCACAGTACCGGGAACCCCAGCCCTGTATTTCCCTAGCTGATTGGGAGTTGTCTRTAAATCAATGACTATTTAGCATGATTTGTCTTTAAAGCCCTGAGTTAACCTGGCTGACAGCTGTCTGACAAAGATATTCATTATCCCAAACAGAGAGGCCAAGGCATTGTTTAACACCAGGTGGAGCAGTGGCAGCYCAAGGATGCACATGGAGAAGCTCTGGCTCCCCCAAATAATTCACTAGACTTCACTGCCTCTCATGCTAATGGCTTCCATGCCCMGACAGCATTACCAAAAGCCCTGGGTGAGTGTGAGGGAGATGTCTGTGAGGAATCTTTGAAGAGTCTCATAAAGACGGGGCATGCCGGAAATGCCTGAGTGATGCTTTAACTGGCCGTASCTCCATGCACGTGAAGTTTGCTGGGATCTTGTCATGCACATTATGYCACTGATATCTTTCCAAGAGAAGGYATTTTCCTATCCRTTTCTGCAGCTACRTGTCTGAAATGCACTTGAGTCAGGTAAAGCAATTTGCTTGTATTTACCCCTAGATCAAAAGCTGTTCTGATATTCAGGCGTATTTGAATTACAATTAAACTCACAGCCCTTTCCACGCCTGTGTTATCACTCTGGTTTGAGGCAAGTGAGTGGGAGTTAGAAGGTGCCTGAAATGATGGGCATTTTTAACAACATGAATGAGTAAGCAGGAATGCATTTGGATTGCAGATGTGTTGGTTCAGCTTAGAGGCAGACACTTAGGTGAGTTTTCCTTAAAAGTCTGAACAACTGCAGCTCAGACATGTGCTGTTCCTAGGCTAACACTTCCTCATCCCCTCTCCTTCAAACACAGCAGCTGCGCACTTGTGAGAAGTGATGTCAAATTAATAGTCAGTAATSGCTAAGAGCTGATGAATCTCTCAGATGAAAGGCACCATCTAATTACAAACTTTTGTCATTGTTTGTTATTATGAACCCACCAYTTAAAGGGCTGTTGCCACTAGAAAATTTCTTTTTTATGCATTTATGAGATTTTTTAATGGTTTCAGTTCTTGCRTCTCACTAACTTTTTATTCTCAGACTTCTGTGGTTTTTTCTCTTTGTTTCTTTTGACTCTTTTCTCTAAAAGAGGTTTTAGCCTTTTCTGTTTCGCAAAGTTTTTCAAGATGCCATGTAGRGGATGTAGACAACCTATTTGCACACCTACACTGAACATGCTGCCTGAAAGCAGACTGTACTTCCAGGCATGCCTTAGCTGAAAATGTAGAATTCAAACCTAATCTTTGGTTTCTTAACAGTTTTTCTGTAAATGACRGTGCTCGTTTGAAGCAGACAACACTTGTGAAAGAAGATGGAAAAGTTCTTAGAAGTAAAAGTTGATCAAGTCCAGCAATGATCTGGTCTGTGCATCTGAGGATGCCGGGGCGTGTGTGCGTGCAATGCCAGGCTGCAGCTTGTAAATAAGAGCCACAATAACAAGGCAGATATAAAATAAACAGCTCACAAGATCAAAGAGATGAGTACTCAATATATGTGAAACAGAATATCAGACATAGCAGTAAACTCAACCAGCCTGGAAACTTAAACCACTTCTATGTCAAGACCACGGTCGGAATAACTTCACGGAGTTTAGTGGTGAACCAAGGAAGAGTTTGGCATGGGATGAAGTTTTTGTTCTTGGGTAAGTTGTGGCATAATGTTGAAATTATTGTTACTGAAGTATGGTTGCCTCAAATTGCTGAGGCTCCAAGCAGGAGTTTGATTGTTGTGAATGGAAACTGCATGCAAAGTTAACAGAGACTAGTTGAGACAGTGATTGCTTCCAGTTGATTAAAGTAAGATAACCATCCTGCTGAAAACTGTAACTGAATTTCCACAGCCATTCACCCTCAGAAGGCTTCAATTAGACTACTGTGCATGCCTTCCTGTGCACTGGAAACCACAGGGCTGCTGCTCACTGAGCCACCTTGACACTTGCAGGGGCTCTCATCTCCCACTGCCATGTGTCTGTGGAAGGAGGAAACACACATCATCAGTTCTCAGACAAGGGGATGAACATTTTCRATTTTGATCAAAATAGCTGCTTCCCCTTGGTTTACCACTACAGTTCAGTAAAGGTTCAAAGAGAGGAGCTGAAAATTGTGTTCTTGGGATAAACAGTTCTGGCCYGGTGAGTTTCCTCCTGCAGGACCTTAATCCTGAGCTACTTGTAAACACACCCCATAGTTTCACTGCTGGGTCTTCAGCACAAGKTCTGTATGTTACTGATTCTTTGCTGGGCAGGGACTGTGTGGTGCGTGATGGAATTAGGGCTTTATGGAATCACAGAAATAATCCAAATATGAAAGTATTGATATTGATGGGTTCTTAAATGAACAAAAAGCTTCAGACCCTGGGGAAAATATAATGATTCAAACTTATTCAAACTTACTAAGAAATACAATCCTGGACTATCCCTATTTGTTTATAAAGAAATAAACAATATCATTGCAACTCTGAGTTTTGTGATTCATTTCATCATTTCATTCCTTTAAGTCTCCACCAAAACAGGTGGCAATAATTATAAGTCTTTTTGTTTGTTTATTTTTAAGGTGAAAAAATTATCTGTCTCAGTCCTAAGAGCTCATGAATGAAAGATGTTCTTAACCTGGCAGGCTTGTGAAAAGACAGCAGTGCTTCTGTTCTGCTGTAGGAACACAGTGGGGAAAGAATCTGCAAAGTCTTCGGGATCCCAGTGAYGCCAGATARCCCTGGTGTGGGACTGATTTATAGGCTGCCCTAAATAACTCAGCTTCCCCTTGCTGATAGCAGAAGTCTGCTTTGCTTAATCCCTCTGAACAGCAGAGGGTCGGTGTCATCTGCACTTCTGGTGAGCATTTACTTGTGAACTTACTGATAACACCTCCTCTGAGGAAGCAAACGCTGGCAAAATAATAGTTCCTTTGCTGACCCAAGTTATTTAAAACACAAAATAACAAGGTTATATTACTTATAATTGGATCTTGTAAGGAGCAGCGTAACATTTAATTTCCACGGTGTATTTCAGAGATCCTGTTATTTGCCAGCWCTGAAGTGCTCATGTCCCAGCCATCTCTATTAGTTGCAGCTGAATGCCTTGGTGTTATCCTGATAATGGGTCAGGTCTCAGAGCAGAGGACAGAAACCGGTGTCTCCAGTGCTAATTCTTGGTCAGCCAGAGAAAAAGTAGAATAGTGGAAGTAGCAGGTAATGAATGCCAAAGAGAGGTGCAGAGTATAAATGRCAGGGATAACAGAAATTCATGTTTCCAAGGTTTTCCTGGCAAAGTAAAGCTACAAGATGCTATGTTATACGGTTTTGTTATTTTAGTTTTGCTGCAAGACCTACTGATTACATAAATGGCTCCAGCTGGAAAAAGGATGGGTTTTGACTTGTTTAAAGAGTTTTTCTCTTCATCGTGTTTAGTATTTACCAATACTGCTACAGAATTGAAGTTTCATATGATTTCTTTTTTTTTCAATTGCTTCCATTGCAATGTGTTTTGTTTCTGTACTCATTCTGGTATGCCAATAGCYGCCCATATTAGGCTTTAAAAAAGTAATATGGCCCTGCATAGAAGGGAGTTTTGTGAAAAAATKTACCTGTAAGTGTTTGAACAAGAAGAGGGGTTTTTTTTTCTTCAGTAAGTCTTAAAAAGGCCACTCTTTCTGCCGTTCAGAAAACTGTATTCTGCAATTACCCTTAATCTTATTTGTCCTTATCCTGAACTGCATCTTTTTTTCTTCATCCAGCTGCCATCTTTTTGCTGGGAAAGGTATYTGCGGAAGAAAAGCCATTGATTTTTATCTTCAATGCCATCTAAAAAAGATATGCATGGGTTTATTCATGTCTGATGTTAAACCAAAACGATAATTTGGAAGCCATATATTCAGAATGTAAATGACTCATCTTTAGGTGAAACTGACCCTAATTAGATCTAGATCTGTCTAGTTTGACAGAGAGAAAGAAAATTCATTTTCTCTGAAATGTGGTAATGGCTAGGAAACTAGCCCCAGAACCTTAAATTAAAAGCAGGTTTTAACATGCTGGCTCCATTCCTGCCTTCAATATCAGCCTCTGCCTGTTTTAGTTAAATAAATGGTAACAAAAGAAGACAGACTGGGTGACGTTAAATAAAGAGAAATTTAAGAGAGCAATTATAGCATTAAAAGGGGCCAGAGGTGAGGAACTATAAACTTAGTGGAACAAAGTGCAGCATCGCAGTTTCTCCAAAACTTTGTTCGCTGAAACTTTGTTAGTTCTGGTCACGCAAAGCTGTTTGTGAGCCAAGGTTCCTGTCCCCAGCCCAGGGCAGGAGCCTGCACCCAGCACTGGCCCAGCCATGCTCCCAGTGTTCCACTGCCCTGCACAGACAAAGGTGAGGAGTGGGATGAAATGTGGCAAAGGCTCATCCTGGGGTGGTCAGTGGCCCTGCTGGTGTGGCATCCCCCTGCGCAGCGTCTTATTCTGCTTCTCCAACTTAATTTCATTTTCAAAGTGTGACTTGCTCTTCTTCCTCAAATTKCCAGATGGGTTTGGGGGAAGCAATTTGCTGGAGAATGGGCTGTCTCTCCTACCCATAGGTTTTGAAGGATTTGTGTTAAGGAGGTAACAATGAAGGAGCAGCCCATCACAGTCACTTAGAATCCTAAAACARTTCTGACCACGGTCTTTTGTAATAAAATCAGAGATATCACTGCAAAACCAATTGCTCCAATAACATATGGTGGGCAAAGCTAAGAAGATTAGGAGCTTAACTCATATAAGAAGCCAAGAAAGATATATGAAGGARAACTGAATTTTTAAAAAAATCATCTGGGCCTCACTTGCTTTGAAGTGTGATGCCTTTGTTATGAATGAGGCCGTTTAGGCATCGGTGTTCTGTGTGCATGTGCAGCGAGATATTGAGAAACACACTCCTGACCAGAACAAGTCCATAATCTGATGTTCTTGGGTAGCTCAGAAGACAAAAAAAAAAAAAAAAAAAAAAAAAAAAAAAAAAAAAAAAAAAAACCAACAATTTAATGGTTTCAAAATGTTTACTTGCAGGAAGAATGATGGGGAAAGGTAAAAGCTTTTTCATTAGCTGGTTTTGAGCTGCAGCAGAGTCCTGATGTGCAGTCATAACTCACCATCACCCCGCACCTTGCAGGGCCCAAGCAAACCCATCTTTCACACAGCTTTCTTCTGGAGATGAAACGAAAGTACATCCATACTCTGGAAGCAAAGAATTTTWTATTAGCTAACACAGTATAACTGGATTTCCTTGACCTAGCAAGTCTCGTCAAGCATCARGGAAAGTATTCCCAAACAAGCATTCAAAAATTGGAAAGTGTACCAGAAACTCATGAAATTCTTAAGATTGCTAACTTTCATATTGTTTGCTATTGCCTTCTGCTTTCATACTGTTTCAGCTGCAAGGTTTCCAGCTTTTGATAACTTCAAGGGATGGAGAAAATAAATGTCTTCAATTAATTACAGAAATTCAGGATATGGCTATTTATTAAAAAAATAAAATATATATATATATATATATATATTTCACTATAAATAGTGAAAGTTGCAGTGCTGGCTAAAAACTGCTGAGATCTTGAAGAATCTACTGCCTAAGTCAGGATTACCCTGTGTAATACCAAGTTAATTTTTTTGCTGGGTACTGAGCATCGTAGAAAGTGGGAAAAGTGCTCACATTTTTACAGRTCAGATTTTCAAAATCAATTCCTATGAAAATTAATTAAAGCACTCTAAATGTCAGTATTTAATTCAAGAATCTATTGATACACTAGAGYCTGCAGTACAGGTACCTGAGAAGTAATTTTCTCTGAGATCCTTGCAGAATATCTGCATCAAGTTCTCTTATGGGATCAGTTTCCCTTGTGGTTTCAAGGTAACTTTTACAAATGCAGAAAATGTTGAATTTTACAGAACTCCTGCTGGTTCCTGGGTCCTGACACCTTTAGYTATCTGGAGTATTTGCATCTTAAAATATTCTTAGAATGTAGAAGAGCAATTTTATGGCCCTAATGGCTTGCTGGTGAATTTCAAAGTGGTGTTATCAGCACCGAYGCATAGGTCTGGGGAAATGTCCCTTTTCTATCACCCAGGAAAAAGGGAACAGCAATATGCTTTGGATTCCTTAGGAAAAAATGAAAGCAAAAGTGCTTGTTCCAAGCTGATAAGATTTCTTTGAAAGAGAAAAAACTCTGTCCTCCTCAGTGGCATTACCACAGTGGGAACGCATCAGGTCATATGCCTAAGATTTCTCAAGAAATCCTATCTTTTACCAGGCCATGCTGATGCTTGGAGGGCACTCCCGACAGAAGGCAAAAGGGTACCTGTTCCGGTTGCCTTGTATAAGGGTTTTGGATTGTTTGGGGTTTTTTTCTCGGTGTGGGGTGGGAGGGGGAAGAAGAATATCCTTGAAATTTATGGTTTTTTTCTCAAACTGGTTGCATCATTTAGTCCCATCTCATGCTCCAGGTTCTATCTGAGCTCCTAATGAGCCAGGCTCATTAACCTGGTTCTAGTTCACCCTGCCAACACATTTTGCTGGAGCTACCCAAACACTCCACTCTGTGCACACTGTTGAGCACTTTGCCAGATTAAGAATTTTACTGTTCATCTAAGAACTGATTTAATTAAAAATTATCATATTTTTCATATGTCTATTCCAAGAGCATAGAGTACAGGTTTTGCAATATTTGCTTGCAAACATCAAAGAACATAATTATCTGTAATAATGAAACCAAAATGGTTTGAAAGGCAGGACCTTGTGAGTTGAGGCAATGATCTATAAAGGCATTTACAGCAGCTTTCTTATACTTTTTATGCTTTAATGGTATGCATCTGCTGCAGATGGTGGTGTTCTCATGTAGCAAAGAACAGGACATTTATTAGCAGAAACAAAAGGAATGAGGTCTCTGTTTTTTAGGTATTAAAAGTTCTCCATGTCCACATCCTGAGAAGGGCAGCCATATCAAGATAATCTCGTTGTTGTTGCTCTGTGTATGTCAGCTCCTCCATGACTAATGTGTCCCATAYTCTTATCATCCAAATCTTGACATCAGATGGTTTCTTTTAGAGTGGGATGTGATTAAGCATTGCCGGCACAGAGAGCTCAGAGATCAGCTTGCACGCCTTGCTTTGAATGAGTCTGTAACCAACACACTGAGAATAAAGACTTCCTGAGGAGGATGAAAATAGCACCCATATGTAATATGAAACATGTAATATGCAGGTTTTCAGCCTGCAGAGATCCACCTGAKCCGAGAAGAAGGACTGGACCCTGCATGTCTCTGTGAATCTCAGCATTTCAATTGGACTAGTCGAACCAGTGTTGGAGCTGCCATCTGTTTACTTTCAAGAACAACCTGGGGGTTCATGACRGGGGTGAGTGATCCATACATCACATGGAGATGAGGAAACAGCAAAAGTAACTCACTACTGTCCAGAGAACAGCTTTTCTCAGCCTGTGTCACTGGGTAAAACCTGGCTCAGCCAAAACCCTCTAAAGTGATGCTTGCCCCATTTCTTCCCAAACAAACACACAAAAAAAAAAAAAAAATGCACAGCCAACACAGAATTCTTGCTTATAATCAGCCATCTTCCAGGGACCTGCACAGCAGTGCCACAGCTCTTGAAGATGACAAAAGTGAAAAGCTGAGCACCCTTCCTTCAGTATTGCTGCAGGCAGCACTGCTGCTGCTGTTGTGCCCATGTGCATCTGTTCCCTGGCACCGAGAGAGGTTTTGTCCAGGTCACCCAGCACGGGGGGAGTCACAGCTTGGGTGGCCTCCAGGCTTCTGCTGCTTCTATGGATGCCTTTCTCTCTAAGGTTTCTCACAACTTTGTTGTTTCATCTTTTATAAGTATCTACAGCTTCTCTGGTATGAGATCTTTTAATAGAGAYGAAATCCTATTTGTCAGTGTTCAGACAAAATGACAGAATGCATTAACTAGAGTGGGGGGTTTTGTTACATATAGGACATTTGCTCTAAAGACAGGGCTTAGAAAGATGAATGGTTTGATGAGTTTAAATCATGTAAATTAATTAAAAAGTACTTTTGTTCTTGGTGAAAATTTTCTCTCTGACATTCTGATGTCCTTGAAAAAACAAGATTAATAACTTTTGGTTTGATGTTTTAAACAGACCTTTGTTTATTCTTTTAATCACAAATTTTTTTTCACCCAATAACTTCAAAAAGCAGTGCAAATATTTTCAGGGATTACTTTGAAATGAAAGGTTCCATTAGGTATTAAACCAAAAGTTTCAGATTGAGTCTTCTTGTATTATGTTTTCTTGCTTTTTATTGCAAACTCTAAAAAATTCCTGTGTTTGTTTGACCTAAAATTATTTTTGCTATCAAGCAGMTATTCCCAGTTTCTAGCCCAATACATGTCACTGTCCATGCACTGATCAGTGCTRTATAAAAAGTAATAGTGCTGTATTGGTCAGTGGCCTGTGCACACTTCAGTAATGGCTTTGTTGGCTAGACTGTTTGCCACAGAGATGATAAATTAGGTGTATTCTAATCAAAAATTTCCAGTCATAACCTCTGAAGTGTGGCCCATTGTTATACATCACTGTATTGCTAGCATATTTACTGAAGGATTTGYTCTGCATATCTGCTTTTTCTACCAAAATTTGCCAAAGGTCATGAGAAATAAAATATAAAGCTCATTGACGAGGTGTGGGGATGTGATTGCTTAGCAGCTTGAACAAATCTGTTGCTGTAGAGACAAAGGACAATTTTCTCTATGCTGYTTATGTGGATAGTTTTACTCGAATTGTCTGTGTTCTTGGTATACATGAAAAAGATTTARCATCTTCAGCATGCCTCTCCTTTGAAGTGGTATAAGATGTCTCTGTCCCTTTTCTTAGGCAAATGAGGCTTCCTGGGTTCTTTTCAATGTAATTTTTATATAGCACTTCAGGTATGATGGCTCTGCTGTCTTTAATTACAGTCCTGTATAGAATTAACAGTCAGTTTTTATCAAGTGAGGGTACTATCTGTTCTGCCTCTTCCCATTTGTTCCTAATCCTATCCTRTAGTTTGCCTTTCCCCGTGATGGAGCAGAGTACACCCTTGAAGTGAGACCTTGTATTTCCACAACTTTTCCCTAAAGCCAATGTTTGCCCACCCTGCTGATGAGAAACTGCAGCTCCAAAGAGGGGCATTTGCCTCAGCATTTCTCTCTTCTWCATAGTTATGATTTTCTCTTAGATTTTCCCAGTTGTGTCAGCATGTGTGGTCCAGGAACTCGGCATTGTCACATCCATCTCCTTTCTCTTTTTCGTCTCCCTTGGCTGTCACCAGGTCACTTGGTGCAGGGAGACCTCAGCAGGACTCCAGTCACTGCTGGAGCATCAGCCAGCCCTGCTGCTGTGTGAGACTCAACATGGGGAAAGTCAGCTCTGCCACAGCTCCTGAGTGCCCCTCGGGCAGGGAATGTCACAGCCATTTCTGAGTTGGGAATATCTCAGCAAGGTTTGTGGAATGCATTAAGGAAACAATAAGGTTGAGGACTTTCACGAAGTCAGAAAGCTCCATGTGGGAGGTATGCACGGCCTGGGCTCAGCCCCTCCACATCCCTGTGATCCCTGACACCCTGTAATTATAGGCTCATAGACACAACTTGTACTCAAAAGTTTCACTTCATCCATAGATCCACAGAAACAGCATCTCATTTTGGTGTAGCCATCCTTAATTTCGTTGACCTAAGCTTCCCAATTGTGTCTTTTGAATTTGGCATTTAATACAATCCATTCTTTTTCTCCATTTCCCAAATAGTCTGTGGAGCCAGACTAATCGCTGCTCATCAAATGCCCATTGTGTTCCTATTTCCCTGTCCCATGGTAACAGACACTTTTATTGTGATTATTCATCTGCTGTTCTTTCATTAATGAAAGATTTCGATTTTGCTGCCATAAAGCCTCTTCAATAGCTTTATAATATGAACACAATTTCAAGCAGAAACCTGTTCTTTGGTACTGCCTAGAAATGATGCTGGAGGKATTTTCTGGCTTCTTGCTTGGCCAGTGATGATAAGAAATGTCCACTTCAGGGACTGATGATGTTCATTCCCAGTGGACATGGGAATGACAGGCTAGCTATCAACCTACTGCAGGCTGGCTGTCAAGCTACTGCAGCCTACATGTTCCTCAGGAAGGAGCTATCAGGGAAAGGACCATCATTATTTTTTTAGCACGTCTCTTCCTCCCACCATGAACTCTAATATGAGGGTGCTTGGAAAAAATTCCCACACATCTGAAGTCCAGCTGAATCCCTTTGCCTGTGTGTATTTGCTCCAGCCTGTGCCAGACCGGGCATGCATTGCCTGAAATGTCATTGGGTTAAGGGAATGCCCCCTCTCCTTCGTGGAATCTGGGCTGTCATCACTGCCAGGTCCCTACTGTGTACCCAGGGGAACTGAGACTTACTCTGCCTGGAGGGCTGCATGCAAATCAACTCTCCATACTCTTCATCCCAGTTTATCTTTCTCTTTAATTAAGACCAATCCTGTTCTCTAAAACCTGGGGAAAATTAAGGTATGTTTAGCCTTGCATTGATTAAGTGTATTTATGATCRTCCTTGGTAGCATAAATTGTTTTTCCAGGAGGACTGTCTCCTTGCCTGCTTGCTCTCAAGGATTATCTATCTGTCTTTATAGATCTGGTTTGGGTATAACTGTGTGGTATTTCCAAGCTCAGAGACCACCATATAGACTGACTTGTGGACTACACCCTTACCTTAGCTCATTTGAGGTCTTTAGTGATAAAAGGAGAAGAAGAAAACCTGTCCTTATGTTGCATACATTTCTACAGATCATAGTCCTCAAGGGAAAAAGTCTAGTAGTATGGTGGCATTTTTTTAATAGGATAGGAGTCTRTTCTTCCCTTAACCCTGAGTCTGTCCTCCGCTAAGCTCCTCACGGTCATGTTCACTCTTTCCATTCTGRTCCTTCTTCCCCTTTTCTTTAACTCCTTAGAAATGCAATTTTTACATTGCACATTAAAAAGTAGGTCAGATCCTCCTCAGAAAAAAGGGTCTGTGTTCCTGCTTGTATCTCTACTTACAGTCGTGGAAAGTGATCTTGGAGTTGTCTTGCAGCTCTGTCACTCACAGACCGCGCACCCACAGCACTGAAACCCTGGCAGTCCCTTTGCTATCTGTCTCCTCTTTCTCAGGTTCAAGCTTTTTTTCACACATCTTTTTGCCATGCCCTATTAATTTAATCTTTATTATTGCCTGTATTTCTGTGGTTGAGCCTATTTTTCATGGAAGCCCACTCCACCCCTGTGTGTGAACTTGCTAAGAAAGGAGCACTTCACAGCTTGAGCAGGCACCTCTGGAGCCCAGGACTGCTCAGGAAGGGCAGGATGGCTGTTTCCTGCCTGCACTACAGCAGCACTTCCAAGACCCCCCTGCAGAGCAGGTTCTTCCAGACAATCATCTTCACAAGGTTGTACCTGCCCAAAACTGCTTCTAATTGGAGTAAGGCAAAAAGACCATGAGAGAAACAACAGGTTCGTAGCACACCAGAAACTAATGAGGTAATACTCAGGGAGTAAACTTATAYAGTGAGAAAATGAGGCTMTAGTAACCYATAATGAGATTATTCCCCAGAGGYTTGTTTTTATAAAAATTCTAATGTGCAGTCCAGATTTTCACCCTGCTGCTGCCAGTCCTGTGCCTTGCTGCTGCTGTCCTCCAGGTCTGAAGGTCTGAAATAGCCCTGTCTCTTGCTTTTGAGTTTCCAGAGGAGCAGAAAATATCAAAACACCTAACTTTGGACAGGGGATAGTGTTCAGTGTTTGCAGAGGATGGTGAGAACAGCTCCTGGGGCAGACATGAGGAGAGCAGATCCAGCCTGCCTGGCTCAGGTGATGGAGATGCCTTTCAGAATTTGATCTTTCAGCACAATTCTCATGTTCTAGCCAGTTGTCAGCCTGCTCTTTGAAAAGGCATCCGAGTAACTGTGTGAACACAGTCCTTTCAGATCCCTTCACCACTGTGCACTGCTCTGTGAACTCAATGCACCAAGCAGGCAGTTCACACAGATCAACCTCTTTTATACTTTTCATCTGGTGCATCATTCTCATTTTATAGCAAAGTCACTTGAATTTGACCTGAGCWGTCACAGCAAGGGAGATTCTGCAAGCTTTGAGGATAACAGATTTGTTTTAGAACACAAATCTACACTCTTCTCTGAGCCTTGAATTAACTTGATTTGCCCTCAGCAACTGCACTCTTCTGATAGCAGTATGGCCTGTAAAGAAAGCCTTTAATATTTTCTTAAATTTTCCAGTCCTTTTAAGAAGACTTTTCTCTGCGCTACTCTCTATATACACAGACATTCATAGCCAGACTGACTGCTCCTTGTTGCCCTTCTTGCTTGAGAAGTGCCGGCCCAGAGACAACTGGAGAAATTTTGAGACAACAGATGTAGCTCCAGTTTTGAACTGTGAATAATATGTGGGGGTTGAACTGCTCCAAATCAAGCAAGCAAGTTTAAAAAAAAAAAAAAAAAAAAAAAAAAAGAAAAAAAAAAAAAAGAAAAAAAAAGCAATATGAGGAAATTCTTGGTTAATTCTGAACATTGGAATAGACTGGCATAGATTCAATGACAGTCTTAGAAAAGGGAACCCTTTGATTACTCAAGTACTTTATTTTGCTAATTGCAAAAAGGTTACTTCAGTCTAATCAGCTGTTGATAATAACAGATCAAGCGTATCATCACATACCTTATCTACATAAGAATATGCACCAGTTCAGTTCAACCTGATGCCATGTGTTACATGAATATTCTTATTTAATTTAAGAATGTATTTCAACTTATTATCAAACTGCCTCAAGCTCACATACCGTAAGCCAGAAAAAGACCTGTCTCAGGAGATTGCTGAGTTAAGCACACACTTTCAGAACAGCTTGTCTCACAGGGTGCGGTCCCTCTGTTAATCTTGTAGGCAACTTCATCTGAAGTGGCCACCACAATCTGAGTATCTGGAGTCAGTGAATCTGGGGCACAATTCATTCCATCCTAAAGCAGATGCATAAATGAGATCAGTTGAATTATACCTTATGGGCACTTCTCCCTCCCCATTGTTCCCAAATGGACTTAAAGGTRACAAGCTCAGCTGAAGAGCTCTTGTCTCTGATGCTCTGCACTTGGATCRTATAACTTGACCTGTCCTGCTCCAGAGAGGTGACCTGGGTCAGACTGGACACAAGACCCAGCCCCATGGTGAGGTCTGGGAGGGCAGAGTCTGACTGCCTCAGGTGCTGGTGGATCTGTGTGAGACTGCAGAACATGAAGCCTGAAGTGTTTGATTATTGCCTCTAAAGGCAGGGCCAGCAGTAGTCTCAGAAATGACAGAGAGAGAGAAAAGGAGCTTAATGCCAAATAATGCCAAAGTRCAGTGAGGTTATGGGGTGCTCAGGATGTTCACCTGACTGCAGAAAGCATCTCTGTGGGCCTCTCACATTTCCTAGGAAGGAGGGATGGTACAGACAGTACATTTGCAGGAGAGACATTCAGACATGCATGGTCTAAATGTGCAGAARGGTGGAGACAGCAGAACTCACAGGCCAGTGGACTCTGAAATTCCTAGGGGGAGAAATGATGAGAGGTATTAATAATTTTGAAAATGCAACCCCTGCTCTGAGGATCAAGAAAACCTAGAGGGCAACAGTTAGTCACCTTGAGGGACAGCTGTCCTTTCCCTTCTTGCCTTCTGTCTCAGGACGGACAATGGGAGTGATGGAGTCTGGAGGTGTAGGCAGTATTTGAAATTGCTGATAAAAAACCTTGGGTACACTTTCTGTACAGGGCAGAGAACACCTGAAAGCCATCACTCTGCTGACCTTTCTGATAACTTCTCCTTGCAGTCAAAACTGTGACTTGTCAGGAGCAGCAGGTCTGCTCCTCTTGCATCCTCTCCCTGGCCTCCTCCATGGCTGGACAAGGATTTGTAGGGCAGAAGAAAGAGAGGGGCTGGAGCTGCCTGCCTGMTATGTCAGCAGTTCAGACTGTGGCYGCAGCTCCCTGACCCGCTATGGGCTCCTCCATGAATGATCCTACACATACACTGAGCTTTCTCAAATCTGGTAGGTTTTGGGGAAAAGATGTATGACTACAGGTGTTCAGAAGGCAGAAATTCACTTTGTGAAAARTTTTCATTTAAWGATCTTTTGRTCTTATTTGCTCCTATTAGGAGCACCCCTCTGCCCTTTTTTGCTATAACCTAGACATAAAAATGCATGTGAAAGGATTTCATATGGAGTTATCTGATGTTCAACTCACTACTATTCAAATTTGTGAGAGATTCTCCTTGTCATTCTTCCCCTTAAGAAAGAGCAATGGTATCTCAAGAAAAACAGTTTCTTTAAGTGTTTTATATAATTGAGAAAGCATCATGTGGCACAAAATGGTGGCTGTTRCTTTGGTTATTTTCTGATCTATTTCTCCCCAGAAGGAACTGGAGATGAGCTTGGGAGTAGAGTCTCACGGGATGTTAACTGTCTTTAAGGGACTGCTTAGTTCCTAAATGTTTGTCATTTTGGTTGATTGGGTAGGAAAGYTCCAGGTCACAGAGGCCAGGCCTGGGGTCTGACAGCCATGGCCTGTAGCTAAGCCTGGCCTTGCTGATCCAACATGCTACAGTCCTGGAGAAAAACATGCCTTCCCTGAAACTTCTGGCAAAAGATAAGAGGCTGGACTTGGTGGTCTTACCTGGCGGTGGGGATCCTGTGGCTCTGATAGGACAGAGTGAATTCCAGTATGCAGCACAGCAGGTGAAAGAAAAAGTAAAAAAATAAATGAAAGCCCACAGTGAAATAATTTTCCAGATTCAATAACTAGGTCTAATTAAGTACTGGGAGAGCTTTTCAAATTCCAAAGGTTTCTGGCTGTTTAAATTYTTCTGACATCCTTCTATTATCTGAGATATTAAGGTAGTTAAAGCCTGAGAAAAATGTAAGCTATGTCTGCATATTTTGTGTGGTGCTATCAGTTAATCCGAAGGCTTTCTCAAGGAATCTGCTTCTTAGTCYGGGATTTAGAAAAATTACATTAATGTTCCTTTCCTTCCAACCCTACAGCCATTAGATTTAAGTTACAGTCTCTCCCAGCATAATTGCTACATGATCCTGCTCTTGTGTCTCTTGGCACTCATTCCTCCCTCATGAGCCTGCAGAAACGCTGCTGCCCACCTTCCCCTCTCTCCTGCACTCACTGCACCAGCACCAGCCGAAGCCACCCCATGACTGTCCTCTCCTGTGTCTCTGTCCTGGGTCCTCCACAGCTCAGCCAGGTATTTCTCACCCAYGCTTTTGGTCTGGATTCCTGGTTCAGACCCTCATCTTCCTTGATTTCCTGCACATCCCTGTTTCCCCATGAGATTTTGAAGGAGACTAACTCAGAAAACAAGATCCCGTGGCACCTGGCCCAGACAGTGAGGAAAACCAAAGGTTAGAGGTAGAGGTTGGGTGCTCCCCGTGCCTCAGTAGGAAATCGCTTCTGCCCATTTTGCTGAACCACCAGTGATCAACCAACACTGCAGGTTARCAGAAGACCTGAGACCTGGGACCCATGCAGCTCTTAGGGGCATAGCTGTGGTCATTTCTGCAGTGTTCAAGGTTTAGACACTGTAAAAAATTAAGGCAGCAAATTGGCCTCCAACTGCAAATCCAGCAGAGCGGGTGCTGCAAACCCAAACCCTTGACATTGGTGCCGTGGCACACAGGATGAGTGATGGAGCTGACATGATGAAATCTTGTCTCCCCTGAGTTCCTTCCCTGCCCAGCAATGTGGGGCACAACATGGATTGGGGACTGGGAATGTCTGCTCCTTCCACTGCTGCCTTGTGTGTGCTCTGCTCTGGGATCCATCAGCTCTTTGGGTGATGGGACAGAGAAGAGCCAAACTTGATCCAGTGCATTTTGCTGGGTGGGAGGGGCAGSAGAAAAGGCTTTTCGTACTTATTTACTGAGAGGTAAAATAAAGACAAACATCTTCCCAACCAATTCTGTAGTTTCAACCATCACATCAGATGGGCCAAGTGGTAGCCTGTACATAAACTCTGCAGCAGGTTCATGCTGCAGAGCATCCCAGAGCTCTGGCTGCCAGAGGGACCGTCTGGGGCTTGCCAGATTCCTGCTTGACCTGGGTACTCTGCRCTGTTCTGCATAAAACCAGCCCATGGCAGCTGAATGATGCATCCTGACATGTTCCAGTGAGCTGGAGGGTAAACCCAGGTTCCTCCTAAAAGCCACCTGCAGTAAATGGCAGAKGAGAGAATGGAGAAAAGAGAGGAACAAAAGGGAAAATCAAAAATACAAGAAAGAGCAGCAAGTTGAATGTCAGTAACTGAAAGATAAGATACAAGAGAAATGGCCTTCTGAACTCTCACAAGTGTGGTTAAGAAAAAGGAAAAAGAATAATTAAAAAAATAACAATGTTTAGGATTTTTCGTACTATTGAAGAGGCACTAAAGGGGCCAGATTACAGAGAAGGATTAAGGGCCAATATCAATAACCCATTTTAAACATAGTGTGACAACAGCTGGCAAGGATCTAGGGAAGGAGAGGGATTGTYTAAAGGTCATTAAAGTGGTTGGGAATTAGGAGATGACTCTGAACATCAGCTTGCTCATGACTGATTCAGAGTCTCTTGAGTCACTGCTTCTATCAATGAATCCAAGCCTTCGAGGCTRAAGGACTGCATCAAGAGGAAAAGACAACCTCTTCTGGGAAAGGCTGACAACAAAAAACAATGAGAAGTGCCYTAGGCAGGGACCTGAGCCAACCTGCCCAGCAGAGCATCACAACCTGCCAAACTGTGCTAAACGTAAAAAACCCGTACCAGGCTCTCCTCCTCTGAAGAGCTCCCACAGAGGAAGGGGAAAGGGAGTGTCTGCAGCAGGGTGCTTCTGTCTGGTTGTCATGGCAGCATACCATGCTGGTCTCTAACACTTTTCTAAAGCAATACATTTAAAAAAATAGTAATAGGATTAGCTAGCTAGTTACATTGCTGAGGCCTAAATGTGATTAGTAATTCAAACTCATTCTATTTCTGGATGAAATTCTTAGACTTGAGGTCACTTTACAGAGAAGTGAGATGGTGCTCATCATAGGAGCTGGTAATTCTATATGTCTAGTTTGATGTGTGTTAGCAATATCTCCTGAAATTTGAGGGGCTTTCTGTTGTGGCCTCAAAGGCTGCATTTACTGCTGATCTCTTCTTTACAGCAAACAAAGTTGCTTGACATAATTACATGAGAAGATCAAATTGTTCSCTGTTTTACTATCATTTAATAAGGAGGCTTTTTTTTTTTTTTTCCTCACAGGCTAGAATTCAACTTGATTTAGTGATCTAAAGTGAATAAATATGAGCCCTCTAAGCCTAATTTAACACAGGTTTCAGTTGCACATGCAGAGTACTTCTGACTCTTTGAGGGAGAATCAAAAGCTAAAATGAAAACAGTCTTTATGTACTACATATATCTATTAAGGGGTCTMCTTTGACCAGGCAGGTTTAATGAATGCAATATGTGTAACGTTTCTTGGTATTTCCCTATTTCAAGAGATATCATACAATCATTGTTGTCATGTARCCCATGACATCAGAGACTCAATCCAAACGTGTTCCTGCAGCAGTAGCTTGACATGAAGTGCTTTTGAGAGAAACCTTCTGCCAAGGGAAAAATATRTTGAAGGTTCTCCAGCCTTTCACAAGAGAATTCCATAATATTCACGAGGTATGTGGTCTAGAGAAGCACCTTCCTAGTTTGAAAAGAGGTATCGCTGCAAATGGGTATAAAACCACAAACACAGTGTTTGGGATTCAAARACATGTTTTCAACTCATATTACTTGTACACAGTAGTACATTTTTTTCCCTGATTTTGACACCAAAACTGGCTGACACAAGGTTTGGAGCCTTTAGGGATATTTGAGTAGCTGTTGAACCTTATTGGCAAGRTTTGTTGCAACAGCCACATCTTCAGAACAATTTATTCCTGAAGYATCAAACCAGAGAGCTTGGGTTCAAAAAATTTACCAGGATTTAGGAAACAGGATGGTGCTGTGCTTATATTGGGCAAAGGCTGAAAAAAAGGATACCAGTAGGTGCAGAGGCCAAAGAGCCCCCAGGGTGCTTCCTCCTGAGGGATCACTGGTAGATTTTTCTCTGCAATCATTACTGCTTTGCTTTTCCAAAATCAGTTTCAAGTCTCTTCATAGTTAACCATGCTATTTGTTTGTTTATCCATAGATTCTTGCAGCTCTGAAAATTGTCCTTTCCCCCTCCCAAGAGTGGGATGAAAAGGCCAAGGTGGGCACTACWGAACCAGATGATTCACAGGGGCTGGGGGAGCACAGCATTCCAGCTAATCAGGATCTTTTGGGAGCTGCTGCAGGAGCCAGAACATGGAAACCTGTCCTGGGAGCAAGAATTCAGAGCCTGCATGTGCCTCAGAGACAGCAGGGCCAGCTTGGCCAGGTGGCCTCATTGAAATGAAGCACAAACCTGTCCCACAGGAGCTGGAGAGGGTACCCAAGAGCTGTCACCTACAATCAGTGGCAGCAAATGGGACAGCTCCTTGGCACATCCCTCAGCCTGTACTCCAAGTCATCTTGATCTCTGCCTGTGGTCACCCCTTGGGTCATTCTGCCACCAACTGCATGTCATTTGTGCCCAGTGCCAGCCTGTGTYTGCAACCCAGGGGACTCCAGAGGATCCCAGCACACCTTTTACCTCTGTGTTGACAAYGACAAGGTGCATCACTTGAATTTTGGCCATGGAGTACAGATGGTTTGAATCAATGAAGGAAGGTTTTCATCAGTTCTCCAACAACAATGAACAGAATTATGCATTTGTTTAACAATCAGTCATGCATGAGATGTAATAATTTCCAGTTCCTGTTTCTTGTCTATCTTCCTGTTTTAAAAAAGTATTCAATAAAAAGAAAATATTGCTCAAAGGAAGGATTTAATTATAACTACCTTTTCATTGCCTCAACTAGGGTGCATAAAACTGCATTTTACGCTCTGATGTTGATCAAATTTTTGGGTACTAGTCCAGATACTTTGATAGTATTCCAAAGTAAGTGGGTGAGTATTAAAGAAATTAGTCTTGGTCTATAGTTTTATAGATCAGAGCAGGATTATTACAATTTAAATAATGGCATAGTCCATACTGTTGCAAAAGCTACATGCTCAAAAAAAAAAAAACAGCTTTGTTCAAACAAGCATTTTATTTGACCCAATAAGAGACATTTAATTTTCTTTTCATGAGATAAGGCCTTTTAAAAATAATTTTGCTGGCTTTCAAAATGAGTTTTTGAAAGAAAAATGCCATTTATTTTAATAGCATCAGGGAAAAAAAAAGATTTTACTTTTCTGATCTTTTCTTTCTAATCTCCATTTCTGTTCAAAACTATTCATTTAATTTTATCCCAATTCACAATCTGATTTAAAAACACAAATAYACCATCTGGCCAAATCCATGACAGATGTCTTTTTTTACTTCAGTGTCCCATTATTTTAGTGACAGGCCTTGAACCATGCTGTCAGGGAGAAGGAGAGATGAAGGAAATCTGTAAGAAACAGAGGATAATTTAATGTAAGGTGTTTTTCACAGTATCAAAAAAGACACACTAAATATAAAATCCCTTCCAACTAGATCATATCAAATTCAGTGTTGTGGCTTGTTGGGGCCTCCACACCAGAGATCTCTGTAGAACCTTAATTATTTTACCAAAAGTGGCGGAACAAGATACTGCAGCTTTTAACAGAAATGGAAGGCACTGCTGCCATAGAGAAAGATTTCATCCCCTAGATTTAGACCATACCATATCCAGGGRAAATGGCAGAATTAAAGGTGAGGTGTTTGCAACTTGCAGCAGCAAGATTGCTGCTTCTGCAGAGGACCTTCCTTTATTTAATTGCATAGGCTAAAAGTTCATTCTGTGAGAATGAAAATCCCATCATTCYATAATTAATTAAAAGCATCATTTGATTTTAAATCTGAGATCTCTGTCTCCAAAGAAAAAGAAAACAAACAAAATAGGAGACATTAGGATAGATTTCCCACAAAATGATCAGGTTTCCAAAATACTGGAAAGATCCCGTGATTTTCTAAGGTTAACTTTATCATGCACATTGCTTCTTTAAATTCAGGCTCATCACTATGAGACAGAAATAGAAGTAACACCTCAACTTCAAACTTCTGTCGTTTTGACAATCATGACCTTGTTATTCATTGCAAAGTTACAACATTTTGCATATGCTGCTGAGACACAYTTGGCCAGAGGAGGGGAATAGCCAAATATTTTTGCATCATTGAGGATTTGGAGGCTTTTTGGGCCAGGTGATGGCCACAGGAACTGGATATCACTRCCAGGTATTTAACAGCAGAGCAGGTTATATGGAGGTATATGATCTCCGTTTGTGTGATTGGATGTACATCTCACTTTAATAAACACTGGGGGCAAAATGCTGGTTGATGTTTATGGCTGGAACCAGTGGCAGGCATGTGCACAGCAGTGAGCTGAACTGGGGCCYCACACGGGGCTACAGGGGCACTGCAGGTCCTCCCTTCTGCAGGGAAAGTGAGGGGTGAATGTCCCTGGTGGAGAAACGAGCATGTTCCCTCTGCTAAACTCCAGACCTTTAATCCAGGACATTTCTGCACAGGGCATGGAAAGCTGACTTCCACCTTCCCTGATTCTTTTCCATCCTTATGCATGTTGCTGGGACATCGCAGCTGGGGCTTTCAAGCACAGCCTCAGTTACCTCCTGCAGTCGGGAGATACATTTTTTAAAGCTGTGGCTCATTTCTGGTGTGTGCTTGCATAAYGCCGGTATAGCTCAGCTCCTGCAAACCCTGCACACAATCACTCCTTCTCTTTCCCTCAGACCACAGGCACATGAGAAGGTTACAGACCTTCTGAGTTCACAAGTTTTGTCATACTTCTGCTCTCTCTATTCACCATACTGTCTCTCAAACTTGCTGGATTTCCCCACCGAAATTTTCCCACAAAACCCATTCCCCTGATGCCCCACTGGTGCCACCAGCCTTTTCCTGTGCCATGCTCCCACCTACCCCTAGCACTCCCAAAAAGCAGGAGTGAGGGGGCCTGTCATGGGCTATGACAGGATTTGTGAGTTTGTTCTGCTAAAGTTTGCTCCTGAGGAAGTCCTGCACCACACAGAGATGTACAGAAAGTTAACTGTGCAAACGAAATAGTGGCATTTACCACTAGAGAAATAGTGGCATTTACCACTAGAGAAATAGTGGCATTTAGAGTCATCAGCCCCGCACCCAGGACCACACATACAGCTTGATAGCCAGCACTGAGAGAAAATAGTGTTTGTGCTTGAGTTTATAGTAGCTCATGCTACTTGCTGCTAACCAAAATTTCCAAGCAGCTGAAGACTTCAGGCCCACATATGCTGTGCTGCCTCAACGCAAGCAGGAGACTTGACAGGTTCAATCACCACCAGGTGATGATTTGTCAGGTTGGTGATTCCTGGCAGATAAAAGGATGACCCATATCTCATGACTGAACAGAGATGCGGAGAAAGCATGGGTATTTCCACATGAAAGCTTTGCGTGTGAAATTAACTAAAAAACCCCAAATGAAATTAGATGARCCTACAACCAGCACACAATGTGTGGACTCAAAGGGAAGGCTGAAGACTCTTATCTGCCAACCTGTACATTAACATTCAGTTCTAGAAAGCCCTTTTCCTTGCCTGTGCTGATTTTGATCCAGATTGGGATCATCCTGCTGGCTATGCTCCATATATGGCACTGGATTTCTGCAACCTACATGTTGTTGACATTTGATTCATGCCTGCTAGAGCATTTCCCCWAGAGGAAGTCTTCTGGTTAATTTCTATTGCAATGTCTTCAGGGGATTTTCCTTTCTGTGAGCTCATCAGACCTCACAGCAGAACAGAGCCAAATATGTTTGGCATTTGGCTCAGACAAACCGTGAAAAGCGGTGAGTGAGAACGGGGTGAAGCTCTGCCAGTGATCAGCAGCGCTGCTCTGTTCTGGCCCCATCGGTGAGTGAGCACACACAGGAACATGGAACAGTTTAGTTTGGAAAACACCTGGAGATTGCTGAGTCCAGCTGCTAACCCAGCACTGCCCAGTCCACCACTAAACCATGTCCCTAAGCACAAACCATGTCCCTAAGCACACAGGTCTTTTAAATACTTCTGAGGATGGTGACTCCACCATTTCCCTGGGCAGCTGTGCCTGTGCTTGATAGTACTTTCAGTGAAAATATTTTTCTTGATATCTGATCTCAGCGTCCCTGGCATACATAAATGTGCATGAGGGCTTAAATATATGTAAATGTGGAGAGCACGGAATCATAGAATCATAGAATCATAAAATCATAGACTCATAGAATCATAGAATCATAGAATTATTAAGGCTAGAAAAGACCCAAATGATTTGTTTGCCTCTTTGGAACGCTGTGCTTACTGCCTTGCAGTACTTCTGGAGATGCTGCTGGATGCCTAAGTGAGCAGGCAGGAACAAGAAATGCACAGAAAACTGGGTGATGTTTGAAAAAGTTCTGTTTCCAAGGTTATGTGGTCTTTAGCTTCAGTCATTATGTGTGTTTCCTAAATTCTAGATTATTTATTTGAAATGTCATCAAAAAGCTCCTGACAGTTTGTGCACAATCAGACTCGGGCTCTCTGGCTAGTGTTGCCTGAGTCCATTGTTTCTTTGTCTGGTCTTTGATACCAGTCCTGGAGCATGGCACTGGCAGAAGACATTACAAACCCTCGGTCTTGTTTCCACGARAAGTTATACACAGACTAAGGAGTTAAGAGATCATGGAGCTTTTCTGTAACAGACTTAGAAAAGCAAAAACCAAGGTTRTTTACTGTTCCCACACTCAGAGCAGTTTTAAATTGCTAGGTTAACTAGCCATTCCTCAAGGAAATTTTCTGTGCRCCAATGTGGTTGAAGCAAAAATTACTTACAGACAGAGTAATGAATGTTTCTGGCAAAGGAAAACTTCAGCCAGTGGAATATTTAGTGTGTTAGCTTCTTTCTTGGCTGGGGGTTAATTTGATCTATACRTTTTCTGCAGACAGATACAAGAAATGTCTCATTTGCTAAGTGACATTATCGTGGATATATGACATAAAATAGAGCATATTCAAAAATTGCCCTTGGCTCTGTTGCAGTTACTGCTAATGGCACTGAGGTGWAGTGTAAGCTCACTGCCAGCCAACTTCTGATGTCAATTACATCAGTGTAAACAAGATTAGAAATTGGCCCAGGCCTATGGGTTTAAACATGACTGTCTTGAACTCCATTTTCAGGACAGATAATGTTTTCAAGGAAAACAATTCACTTGTTAATTTTAGCAGATTTTCCTCAACACYGTTTGGCAACAGTTCTAATATATTCCTAGTACTTGGCTTTATTTTACTGTTCATKCTATTGCCTGAGCAGCAGCCCAAATCTGCCTGTCAGGTGAGATATTTCAGTGACCARAATAGAGGTTTGAAGGCTGGTGACCAATAGTGAGAGAAATGCAAACAACTGTCATTAGTCATGGATTTCATATTTTGTGAATGACATATTTGCCTCTCTGGTAGGTCTGTTCCAGGTCTGCTTCTATCCCATMTGCTATTCAACACTTAGGCTGCTTATTATTATTTGCAGAAATCCACAGCATATTTCAAACGGATCGATGGTATCAGAAAACTTGCCGTCATGCAGGAGCAGAAGAGTCCAACAAGGTAAGAATGAATTCGTTTTCTCTGTCCACTGTAACCTTTTTGGATACTCTAAGAACTCTTGAATAAGTTAGATACTTACAGAAAAGAAATACCATTCGTCATACATASAAAATATCTTAATACAAACCTGTATAAGTCCCAAGGAAAAATACTTAGGAAAGCAAAAGTCTCAGACAACGTTTTAGCAACAATTTTGCCTTCCTTTTGAGACTTGGTGAGAAGCTTCAGTGGCCTTTAATAAAGGCATTGCTGCTCCTATGAATGTTACTGAGCTAACCCATGATTCAGGTCTAAGATGTGGACATAAATATTCTTACCAAACAAGATGAGAACTCATAAAGTGCAATTTTCAAACAAAAAAGAGCAACCAAGTTGTCCTCACAGAAGGTAAAAGCTCTTAAAAAATGACCAGCAAGCRTTCCAGTCCAACCCAAGCCAACTAAGAGCAATGAACTAGCTAAGGAACACAAGTATGCAGGTAAAAATGTGAAAGATCTTGTCACTAATGAGAAACATTTACTCTTCTTTCACTATCTGGGCTGTGTGCTGATGCTCCATTCACTTGGTTTTTTTCAAAGAAGAAAGCATTTTCTGAGCTATAATTTGCAACAGCTGGAACCAGTTTGTGTATGTGTATACGTGCATGTGTGTATGTKCTGGACAAAAGAACATTACCAATGTGAAAAGGAAAAGGATGGGCACTGTTTTTGGAACTTGGCTCCAAAGGGGATATATAATGATATGAGAAAGATTAAGTAAGTGGAGGAAGCTGGGGGATCATCTAGACACAAGACTGCTGCAGCATGGGTGGGCTCAGCAGGGTCTCAGCACATCCTGTGTTACCAGTGATCCAGTGACCCTGGTTCAGAGATTTCACAGCACTGTGGAGCAAGAGGGTGGGTACATTCATCACAAAGGTTTCTTTAGCCAAAATCATTCTGGGCTGAGGCCTGGCCAGTGACTAGTAACTATGCACAGAAATTTCAATTTCTTTTACATAAACATAATGAGGCGTTGTTTATCTTTTTTTCTGAAAGTTTTGGGGTTGAGATCTTGGGGAAAACAAATAAAGAAACACTGTGAGAGCTCTCTGAGCAGTAAATGGCTCCCTTTGGCATGCTCTGACAGGCCATTTCATTTTAACTTTGCTGAATCAGCTTAATGGGGAAAACTCAAAACTCATTGCCAAACTCTTATGGCAATTTCTCTTTACCACAGTGGCCATAAACAGATGTTGTTATCCTCTGTACTGGGAACCAACTATTCCTTGGGGCAGGTTTGTGTAGGATGTGCARATTGCTCTAAAATTAGGGAAAGGCTGAGAGTCAGGCATGTACACAGTGATGTGAGCATTTGAGCTTGTCACATGGAACAYACAGGTTCCATCATAAAACTTACATGTGTGACATCAGCCAATGTGACCAAAACACATCACTGCCTCTGCTACACCAAACACAGCTCTGGAGGGCCAGGGCAATGGCAATGGCTGTTTCTCATATTTTTATCTCATAAAATGCCCTGAGTGAAAGCAGGATATACAAATTAACCATCTTCCTTCCACAAGTTTGGAAGCAGAATGACACAACCAGGCCATTTGTATGAATTACAGGCTGGCTTCCCTGGGAGGAGGTGCACCAAGCAGCTCAAAGCTTAGCAGAATTAGCCTTCCAAAGAGGCATAGCCTGGCTCCCAGCCCCAGAGGAAGGCAGAGGTTGTATTCAAGGTTTTGGCATGGGCCTTTAGCTGCTGGATGTGGTACTGATGCACACAAATGTTCCTTGGGACAGGTTCAGGTTTCCTTATGGTAACTCACATGGGAGACAAACACACATTTTTCAAGCATGTTATTCTGAATTGCATACAGATAGCCCTATTCAGTGGTCAGAAGAGTGTGTAATTGTGCTATTTTACATAGGATAATTCTCTAAATACAAGCAAACACTGTGCTTGCATTTTATGACAAAGTTGCTCATGGATCACTATAAACCTCAGGAACTGCAGCASCCACCAGAAAACACATGTGGAAAATTGTTTTTAGAGGGACAACCTTCTCATGATTATRCATTAGGACTGTTAGGGTTACGTCCCCATGAAATAAATATATCCAAACTTTTGACTGAGAGGAACCTTGGAGAAAAGTTTCGGATCTCTTCCTGGCTGCCGAGCTTTTGAAAAAAATCGCCATCAGAACTGTCTGGGCCACCCACAACCTTGCTGCAACTGTCATAGGTGTGACCTGTAGTATAACTTACTCCAGTTGTACATTTCCCACTTTTACTGCAGCAGGCTGTCCCTTGAACAAAATCCCAGCAGCACTCCATCCCTGAACTGTCCTTATCCAGAGATCAGGCAGAAAACTCCTACCCTTTCTAAGAAACTCAGGCTGGAGATATGCCCAAGGCACTGTCCCTTGTGAGTAAACCTCACACAGTGTTATCTGCAGCACATCCAGCTGGAATGCCAAGGAAACCTCCCACTCCAAGCATCCAGGAGCCACTCTGGCAGTCACACTCACACCCCCYGAGGTGGGATTCATGCCCCTTCACAGCAACACACACCACACTAACACAGTGAGACCTGATTTTCCTACTGGCTTGATGCCGGAGTCGAGTCATGTCAAGTCTCAGATGTCCTGATCCTTAAATTAATAATTTAATTTTGGTGCAATAACTAAATAACAAAATAACAGCTTGAGCTGGGTGTCTCCAGACAGGGAAATTTCCTTAAGGACACCCACAATGTGGGGCATCTTTCCATAGGCTCATTGCAATCTAGGGCTTAGAGCAAGATTCAGTACAGACAGCCCAGTACCAAAGGACAAACTTCTAGTTTTCAGGTGCTGGGGTGGCTGAACTAGGTTGAACCTTTTTCTGCACTCTGTGAGGTTTCCAGTTTGCCTGAGCAGAGGAAGACTGACAGCAAAGCACACTGATCACAGGCCACCTCTGCTCTGCTGTGCAGACAGGCTATGTCAAGGCATGAACTGGATCCTACAAAATCTCTAACACATCCTCTTGTCCTTCTGACCAGTAACTCCCTCCCCTCCAATCAGACCCCCTTTGCCATTCATTTTGTCAGCTTTGTATCAATTGTSCCCATGTCCAAAAGAGCTGCTTCCAGCAGAAAACCCATAATGTGGATGATGKTTTTTGATTAATATATCCGTACATACTTTATGCCTGAATGCATGCCCTAATTTATGAGTAACAACACGGATGTATTCTCCAAAGAAAGTAATACTTGACTAAATTGTTCTCKTGACGTAAACCTGTAATTTAAAAATTATATATATTTAGAGTGCAAGTCAAAACAGGAAGTTTTGCATTCCCAAAGCGGATAAAGATATTTCTGAACCTAAATATCTAGTGATAGAAAATTGCCATGAAACGTCTCTGCTTCCCCTGTCTAACAAAACCACCCTTCACCAAATAAGCCTGCTATTTATGGGRGCACTTAGCTGTAAAGGCAAGTTTGCTCCCTCTGTCTCTTTCAACGGTGAGACCGGGGACTTTCACAGTCACCGTCTGTCCAAAGAGGATTCTGCCACTGGAAAGCAAAAACTGAAAGCAAATACCCACTGAAAGCAAAGCAAATCTGGCACTGGAAAGTAAAAACATACCCACTGAAAGCAAAACAAATCTGGCACTGGAAAACCATTTTTAAAAGTTCAGATGAGAAAGAACATATCAGGGAAAATCAATACAATTCAGAGCAGAGAAACTGAGCACCCAGCGGGAGATTCACTAAACGCAGAATTTTGCATCTTAGCTAACACTGACAGCTACAGACTCCATTAATCCACCATGGGGGCTGGTCATAATGGAAGCAGTCTCTCCATTAGCTCCAAGCCATCTGGCACAGCTGGTTTGGCTGCTGACAGACATGTGGCAAGGATCAGAGGTTGGGTGCTGCCATGCTACCGCAGGAGTGAATCTGAACATCAGGTGAGAAACATTAACAGCGAAATAAAACACATCATAAACAGTGGGGAGGAAAAAGGATTAAATTATGGCAGGGATCAGTTGATAGGACACGGCTGGTATGCAGTCTGACTCCTTASTTCCACTCAGGGAGCCTCTGTGCAATCAACCCCTTCAGTGGGCAGGAATTGTGCCTGCACAGATTGCGACACAGACCTGTAGGAATCACTCCTCTCTTTCATCCCAGAGTTCTCTGCCTGCAGCATTTGCCACCAAAGCAAAGCAGTCTGCTTCTAAAAGCATTCAGGTATTCACAAAGCAGCCCAATCTGCATGGGTGCACGTAGGTCCATGCACACACACATGTGTCTATATTACATGTTTTATTTATAAGACAAGATTTTGCATAGGAACTGGTTGCACAGAAGTTAAAGCAAGACCTCACAAAACGTGTTCCAACAGAAAAGAGTGAGTCTGGCAGGATAGMAACTGGAGATACTGGAACACCAGTKCTGCTAAAGACCTAAATCCCAWTGTGATTTCTGATTCAYAATATTCAGATATGTAATAAYCAAAGTAGTGACTCAGAAGAGATAGATCTGTTGCCTCAGTGCTCTTTTCATTATTTTATGAGGCACAAATTTGCACAGAACTTCAACCCATAATTAATTCATTGACAAATTCATATTATTATTGAAGGGTTCTGTGCAATGGCAAACCAGTAGATCTCTTTCCTGTTGTATTTCCACATTTACTTCAGGCAATGTTGCATGACTACAAGTTATTTTTTGGGTAGGTATCCTGGAGGGATCGCCTTGGTTAAGCTCCCTTTATTTCTCAGCAGTTCTGGACACATTTCTCCTTACAAAGACAAAGTAAGGGGATGACCTGATCCATGACCTGCCTTGGCAACTATTTCCCATAACTTCAGTCATCATACCTCGCTCTAGGCTAAAGGGATAGCATGACAATAAAAAGACAGAGTAATCCTATAGCACTGCTGCCATTGCTGGTAAGCACTGGTGAAATATCCATCRGTGATTAAAAGGTGGGCTATGCAATTCTACAGCAATATGCTTTTTAAATAATTAAATTTTATATGTAGCCCTGCATCTATCAGGAAGSTCCCTGAAGCCATAGATTTTAGAGRATCTTTTGTATATAWTGTCAGAGTATCYACTTGTCCATTTGCTGTCCAAAACACCATTGTAAAAGCTACTAAACATCCTCATCTTCTCAGAGGTGCAGAGAAGCTCTCAAGAATGCCTAATGCCAACATCTGCCCTGCAGTTTGTTTGGGCTTTGGTGAAACAGTTCAGCCAAGTGTGCTGTACTTCTGCAGCCTTGGATCCACCTTGGATAAAAGTGCCTCAGACCAACCCAATGCAATCTCCCCTTTTCTAGGCACAGCTTCATTAGTTCAGTGAATGTTTAACTGAGACTGTGCTATTGCTGTCACATTGCCTAAGGAAAACATCACCAGCTCTCTCAGTAGCCAAATTCTCCATGAAACACACAACTTGGTATTCACTATTTCCTTTCCATGTATGTTGTTAGAAGAATACAYTGCATTTGAAATTTTCTGCCTTCCTAACTAAGGTGATTCATCCAGTTGAATGTAATAATTTTCTTTATTTCATAAAGTAAGTCAACAGGGCTTTGCTAACAGAAGTTACAGCATGTCTTCAGCATGTACTAGAAGGTAACCAGAGAAAGGCCAGAAAAATAACAGAAATTACTWCAGGCACTTTATTCAGTTGGTTTTCACTTTTTTTTTTTAAAAAAAAAAAAAAGCTTACACCCTTGTCTGATGGTTTTACAATCCATTGCACAATAACTTGTTATAATGAGACTTTTTTTATCACACTCACCTAAGGCAACATGAGCTCTAATAATTGAAGTGAAATACTGAAAGAGAATYTTCTACCAACTACACCATTATGAGTGATACTGATCTACAGCATCCTGTTCCTAGTTTATTTATAGGGGACAATAATAAAATATTCCTACTAACTCGATTGTTTTATGTCATGGAGCAGAAATGCCAAAATCAAGGTCAAGAGTATGTCAGTGGTTTGATTTCCCTAGTGCTAACCCACAGTAAAATTTCTCAGGATATAGTCTGCTGGTCTCCTGCAAGTCATTATGCATTTAATTTTCTCCCTGTAAAGTGCTTTTCTTGAATGTGAAGTCTGTGTATTCTAGAGGTAAATACATTAAGATAAAAGGTTCAAAGACTCTTTTTCAAAAGACATCTTATAATGTCTCRTAAGCTTCCTTATGAAATTCCAGTGCAAACCCCAGCCATGATGTCTTCAAAAGAATTCCCAGTACATTTCCTTTATTTGCACAAAGGAAGGAAGRAAAATTAAAGGAGAGGGGGAGGGGGAAACTGCAGTCAATATTCTGGCCCTGCAGATTGCCAGTCAGACACTTTGGATCCTCAGAGTAAAAAAAGATCTTTCATCAGGGCCCTGCATGGCAATTTGCTTGTATCTTCTTGTCTTGGCTTCCAAGGCCTTCAGAGCATCTCATCTCTCAGATGCCACTGCTGCCAACTCCCCCAACACACAGCAAAGCCCAAGCACATTTTCTGCCAGCAACTCCTTTGTTGTCTGCTGGGTAGTGAGGAAGCCCCATCAGAAACAGCCCAAAGCGAACCTCTCTCCAGTCACACCTCTATCAGCACAACTCCCCCAAAATTACACTGGTGAGCTGCCATTTCTGGCTGACGTGCCTCCCAAACCTGTCCCGCTGGTTTCTCTCCCCTCCTCCCAATCTCCTTGTTTTATCTACTCATTATTCTGTTTTATAGCATGGGCTGCTCTGGGCAGGGACCGCCTTCCCAATGCTTGCACACTTCCTAAAGCCCTGGGATGGCTGCTCCAAACTGCCAGTGCCCGAGATGTTCTAATAAATAATAATATCATCAGTCACAGGAGGAAGCCTCACTTCTCTAGGTTACAGAAATGGGTAGGAAAGATGATAAAGCACTCTGCAGCAACCAGACCTTAACATGCGGTTGGGCTTTGWTTTGTCTCTCTTCCAGGACTCCACCACAGAATTTTGCCAGACTGCCGGCAGCTCTGCTGCACAAGAGCACACCCACAGCCCCACTCCAGCAGGCTGCAGAGCCCAGTAAAGGGGTAAAACAATCCTTTTTACCCTTGTGGTCACTGTTAGACTGGTAGTCATGCTCCTGGTGGCTGATTCCCATTTCAGGAAGGCTGTGCCTCCCCCTCCAGCACTGCTGGATCCAGAGTTTCTGCTGAGGGCTGTCCCCTGCCTATGATGCAAACAATCCTTTCTGAAGCCCTGCCCGAACACACACCCGGGGCTCAGATGGGTCCCAGTCTTTGTGGTGCTGTGGTTTGTGCTGTGTCTGGGCACAAGGGAACGTGGCTTATCTGCAGTCAGCTTTTGTCTCCAGAAAATAGATCTTGCAAATCCACAGCCTGCCTTTGTGCATGACAAACAAAGTCTCCAGTTGACAGAAGAGCAAAGAAAATTGTAGTCAAAATTTATGAGGAGTCATAGAAAAAACTTGGGACAGAGAACATGTTGTGCTTGCTAACATTTGTGCTGTTTGCTTGGCAATGCCACACTGGCCCAAACCAGCTCAAAATGGACCCAAAAGAGTTTGTTCTCTAACAGACAGGCAAGKCATGC
The DNA here is from genome assembly GCF_030028575.1 of Malurus melanocephalus. Taxonomy (NCBI): domain Eukaryota; kingdom Metazoa; phylum Chordata; class Aves; order Passeriformes; family Maluridae; genus Malurus; species Malurus melanocephalus. The sequence continues at coordinate 505,656 of NW_026623450.1, forward strand.
TGGGGTAGGAAGGGTGGCAATCAGGTGCTCTGTAAAGAATTTGTAATATGAGTGCTATACCTCTGCCTTCCCAGCAAGGGAAGGAAAAGGGGCTTACATTACSTAGACTGGGTGTAACTGAGTGATTTTTGCCTTTTTTCATGGTTACTTGAATGCMTTTTTCATTGCACAAACACAGATACAACAGCTGGGAGAGAAAAATATAAAAGACCACATCTTATGATAGAATTATAGGATGGTTTGGGTTGGAAGGGACCTTTAAAGCTCATCTGGTACAATCCTCCTGTGATATAAGCAGAGACATCAGACCTAAAGATGACCATTAGAAGATCTGACCTATGTCAGTCAAGRGACTGAAATAAACTGGACATTAACTATAGAGGATCTTAGAAAGGATGAGCACACGGAGCTGTGGATCCTTTGAGGAATGCAAACAGCAGCAAGCAGTGTAAAATCAGACTGTGCATATACAGAAGTCCATACTGGACACCAAGTCCTCCTCTGAATACACACRGTCCAACCACAGTGCATTAGCCTGMAGCCCATGGAGGAGGTCCAGGTGCACCTCCAACAGGCACAACTGTATTTATTGGGCTACCCCTTGCCTCTGAAAGACATCTAAGMGTAGAACATCTATGTGCTCCAGACTGTGAGAAAATAACTCCAAAACAACCTTTTTTCTACCAGCAGGTATACTGCCCTGTGCTGTGATCTTGTCAGATCTTGTTAAGTCATCGGCACCAGGGTAATCCTGGATGATAAAAGCCAGAGAAGACCTCACTGCTGAGGGAGGTTGTGCCYGTAAAATCATAAAAATGGGAAAAATGAGGCAGCAGCATCCTTTTTTTAATTTATTTTACTAAGAACTTTACAGGAGTCATTAACAGCATATTACGGAGGGCTTGTGAAGAATCCAGTTCTAAGATCCTACCAAAAAGAAATAGCAATGACTTGGGGCTGCACTGAGGTAATCCACTTCATARAAGCTGCTGTGTAGCCAGGCTTTCTGGGGTTTTGTTTGTTTGCTTTGTGTCATGGCTGGCTGCAGCAAAAAGAGTATCATCTCCCAAACTTCTTGTAAGGTGAAATTTAAAAAAAAAAAATTAAAAATCATCAACATAGATGTAATGACCAGTCACATCTACTCATAAWAAGAAGACCTGTCAGGATCCAACAGTCCTTGTTACAAAAGGGGAAGGAAATYCAAGTCCCCTCACTCAGCTCCATGWATCTCCACTAATTGACAGAATAAAAGCCAAAACCCTGAACACTGTAGAACTACAGATTTCAGATTCTTTAAATATTCAGGGTAATCATAAAGCCACCATCCTTTCATACTGAATCCTAACAGGTATTTTCTCAAACTTGGACATTTGCAATTCAGTAAGTTAAGGTTAATTACATAATATTAGACAAAGAAAATATTGTGATAATGGAAAATACACAGAAGGGATGTAATCCTGAAACTTCAAATCCTCTACTTCTGGAAAATCTTGTTCAAACTCTTGTTCAAAATCCTGTTCAAAAAACTTCTGGGATCTACATCTGGAAAATCTTGTTCAAAAAACCCTGGTGCCCTGGGCATCCAGGGGAAACATCCCTCAAGGTGAGCATCGGACAGCCCATCTCTGCTTCCAGCCTGTGGTCTGAGAACAGGAAAGGATTATATCTGAAGGGATGGAGACCTGTGTAAGTGAAAGAATAAAAAACCTAAGGAAGAGATTATGGAAATGGAGCATAGAGATCACTCCCAAAAGGAAAGACAAAAAATGGTGTTCATGTAACACTCAGGACAGGGCAATGGGGGTGAGTAAGTGGGTGGTGTCCAGACAAAGAGAGCACAGGTCAGACTGGTGGGATCATATTTTGCAGATTGTGTCCAAAGATGGAGGTGAAAGCATTTCACATTTATTGTGGATCCAGGGAGAAATGGAAGAAAGAGTACCTATGGCRTTATCCTTAGAAACTRGTCAGAAGTTTCCCAGAATACTGGGAGTATGAGTGTTTAWAAGATATCCATGTAAGATTTCCCTCAAGATGTATTCCAGCTCAGCAGATTTTGGAAAATKAAATAATTAGCGTTGTTCAAGCCATGTCATTAAAATTAGTGGCTGATGCTATGCAGAAAGATAGTTCCACAGTTTTCTGAGCATAAAAMCTGATTGATGGACCAGATGCTGATGAAGGCTACAAAAACAACAGCAGAGTAGGGTCTGTTCCACAAGGCTTTTCTGCAATGTTCCTGAAGCTGGTTGAAATATATTGAGATCACTAATAAAAAAATGTTGCCGACTCTTCTCCAGAGTGTTTCTCCCATGCCCCTGCTGCACCATGCAGGGCTGGCAGCTCAGTTCCTCCCTGCTGAAGGGGAGCCACAGATCCCCCCCAAAGTGAAGCAAAACTTCACAAGCATTCARTTGCACAAGTAATTATAGCAGGTTTGTTGCTCAAGAGTACAAAGAGCCCACATCTTAATGATTGTGCAAGAAACTTCACTGGGTATAAAGCCTGAGCTTTATGGCTGGGGATTTTTTTAAGTGTGAGCTGAAATAAAAGTTTCCATAGCTATTTTGGATTTCTAAACCAGCYTTTCTGTTTGTAAACACCCAGGCAGCAGAGAGGTTGTCCTCCCTCCCCTCTCCCACGCAGAACCCTCTTGCTGCTTTACCTCACCCTCTCCAAGCTGCCTGCTGGCTCTGGAAGCTGCCTGGGAATAAGACAACAAAGGCTATGTGGACAGCAGCTAAAAATGCCCGGAAAAGCAGTCCTTAGTGGGCAGATGAGCAGACACTGTCTGTTCTCCCTGTCTGTGACCACTGCAYGCCTGTGCACAGTGAGCCCTTGTGTTCAGAAAGGAAAGACAAGCTACAAGACACCCATGCTAACTGCTCCCAAGTTTTCAGTCCCATTTTTCAGCTAAGCCCAGGGATCTTCCATGTTGCTGAGTGCTAAAGATTTGGGATTTGTGGGTGCTTGGAGAGCTAGGTATCAGCTAATCAACCAAGACATCTTTAAACATGGCTACAGACAGACAGATGAATTTTAGGTGTTGAGATCTCACCTTTGGACTTCCCTTYAATAAAGTTATTATAACTGGGCCAGACAGGACCCTTTCTGGTGCTGGCTTTGGGCACAGTGTGTGTAGTTTCACACTACAGGGCAGTGCTGCTGTCTCCAGCTCTSCTGCAAACCCTCTCTTGTTGGCTTTTGCAGCTGTGCACAGGTACTCCATTCCAGCCTGGAGAGCAACGTGGGTCTACCTGCTTTTGTCAGGATAAGGCACCTCCTTGACACAAACTGAAGTCCTCTATTTTCCTTTTTAAATTTTCTTTCCTTTTTCCCTTGCATTTTACTCTTGTGGTTTGCTCATAAAATAAGAGGAGCTTGACATTGATTACACCGTGATGGGTACATGAGCCAAGGGGAGTCCAATTCTGCTCCCTGCTCCCATTTGCTCTGGAACAAAGTGGTGTCAAACTGGGGAGCCATGCTCAGGCTCCAACAGCCCCCACGCTGTGCTGCTCATTAGTGGAAACTGTACAGAAAGGACAGAGGGATCCTGGGGTTGTGAGTGTCTCCCCAGACACAGAACCMAAGTGTCACTGGACATTTCCAGCAGGAAGATCCCATTTCAGAACATTCCCCTCTCCCACTGAGGTGGTTGCTGGCTGTTGGTGGTGAAGGTTCTGCTGAGTCACTGTTACATCTCAGCTCCAGACATCCTTCCACTTGTATCCCTCACCTTTCCTGATCAGGAACTTCTGAGTTAAACGAGAGAAGGTTTTTCTCATTGGACATATCCTGTTCAGTTATGGCTTTTTCCAAGGCATAGAGAGTTAATACTTTCAACTTTTCCCTAAGCATAAAAAGTAGGACATAGCTCAAGAGGCTTAATAGTTCAAAGACGAAACTGGAGCACACGGTATATGGAAAATACAAATGAAGGAAACACCTAAAGATTTAATTTATATGTGTGATTTTTTAACATCTCCTTTAGTGAACATTGTAGGGAAACTAGATTTTACAGGGACCCATGAATGTGAACAGGTTGTCAGTTTGGTAGATCAGGATGGGAACAGCAGACCATAAATAAAGGCAATATGGAGGAAGAGGGAAGGGGAAGGGCAAAGGGAAGGGAAAATGGCAAGAAGACCAGCAGCCTCTATCTGGAAGACAAGAACAAGAAAAGAGAAGTAGTTTAATCCCACATGCGGATATTGAGGCATGGAATTTTCATCTGGAAAAGAGAATTTCAGACACCTTCAAAGACTAAGCATCCAAGTGAGGTGGTTTTTTTCAGAAGCAGTACGGCATCAGAATTTTTCTTGAAGTACCTGGCATCAAAATCCAARCATAGGGTAGACAGCTGAGGCTTGCAGGTAATCCTGAGCATCTCCATGTGAACTTGCTCTCTTTAAAACTGTCTCTGTGCAACACTGCAACAACAAGGACTGCTTCAGCAGGCTCGTATGGTCTGAAAAGTCAATATGAGAACTCAGAGAGTGGAAGTGCTGACAGGATAAAGGCATCCTCACAGCGTTTGAACCCAGTCCAAAGCTAACATAAGTGAAAACCTCTGGAGAAGCTGTTCTTGTTGAAATTCAAGTTGCTTTTTTTCCTTATTTAAATAAGACAAAGTAGTTAAATTGAGATGATAAGAATCTGAACTTTATCAGTGAATTCTACCTTTCAAAAATAGTTATTCAAATTCTTATTTCATCAGGCTTTAGGAGGAAACACATTTAAAGAAATAAAACATGGGAAAAAAATCCATTTGAAGGTGCTGGCTTCATCTGCGTGGCAATGAAATGTTCTCCAGAAAGGCGTTTACTTTTAATTAATAATAAAGCAAATGCAAACAACCATAGGCCACATTTGAGAAAATGCTGCAGTTCAAAGTGAGAAAATACTTTTATTAAATGAAATTGCAAGTGAATACCATTAAATACGTGTCAACACAGCAATTAGAGCAATCTACCAACCAGCATAAAGAAAGCATAAAATCACACAGGCAAGTTATGGGCRTAATAAAAGTGTGACTGCATTTTTGCACTTTGTCTTTAGGAGACACAGGTCTCTCCACAACAAAAGACCCCCAGCTCAAAAGCAAATGCCAGCCCTAACCAGAAGAGGCTGGCCCCAACCTAGAATGTTTTTGACAGTACTCACCGTATGGATTTAGCCCCCTGCTCCTCAGCAGGGGGATTATTTCATGCTCTGCCATGATAGGCTGTGTTGTCGTGCCTGCAGCCCATGCCTCCATCAATACTCTCCTCCAGTTCATGCTGCCTCTTGTCACTCCATCTTAGATAAGCCACATTTTCACAAAACCCAGGGCTGTGCCTGCTGCTCTGCAGCCATACTGCGTGTCCCACCCTTGGACAGGCAAAGGGCCACAGCCAGGGAGGATGCAGAGCTCAGAGGATGGGTAGCTCCTGTTTCACCCAGGGATGTGCACAACCCCTGCAGCTGAGCAGCTGCTGCTGCGGGGGGACAGCCCACAGGTCGGGTCACCCCTGCATCCATGTGCCACCTGCTGAGAACAGCACCCAGAGTTGGTTTGGGTTTTTTCAGTTGCTGGTCTTTGCTTGTTTCTCTCTTTGGTCCACTTCTTGCTCTTGGAGTTACTCCTCTGGGYTGGGTCTGCCCCTTCTTGAACAGCAGAAAACCTGCAGAGTATCATGGGTGCTGCTAGCAGCAAATATATATCAAGTCATCATAAAAACAAACTTCTTGGCCAATTTCCAACTCCACCCCCACACAGCTAGCACTATAAAGAAAGATTTACCAGGGAAAGAAGAAAACAAAACAAACAAACAAAAACATGCAAATAAATAAGAAAATAACATAAGGGAGGGAGCCTGAGCATATCTCTCCTTCCAGCCTCCATAGTGCTCAGCCTGAGTGCGCAGACCTCCAAGGGCACTCCCCCAAGGAAAGCTGGTGCTGACTTTTGTAATGATGGGGCTTTCTATTTTATTTCCTTTTGCTTAGAAGGAAAAAGAAGTTCACAGTAATGCTGGCCCTGTTTAGAYACATCGAGACAAAGGGAATGTTGCTTAGTCTATTTTCTTGCTCAGATGTGCTCCTCCTTCCATTTGTAAATGTGCTTAAATGGTGGGAGCCACTACCCTGGAGGAGCAGAAGTTGCTGCAGGAGGAAGTGCTAAATATAAGAGTGGTTAAATGTAAGTTCGGTGATCTCAGCTTTGTGTGAGATAGAAAAAACAAGGACAATGTTCAGTTCCACGAGGGCATAAAATGCTTCTGAGTGGGCTAAACAGCTCCAGACCCAGAAAAAGACAGTTGAGTCGCTGAGATTATACTTAATTGGTGTTATGGGAAGGCAGCCTCTCTRCTAGGCAGCCTACGCTGTCCCCTTGTACAAAGCCTTTTCATGAGCTACARGGGACATGCTGCCAAACATCTTGGCAAATACCAACCTTATAATGTCATCTCAGGAAACAGAGGAGCCTGAAGCCATCAGGACAGTCTTATTGCCCTCATGCTCTGTCSCTGCCAACCCTGCTCTTTCTGCCCTGGGATAATTTACCCCTGCTCTGCATGCCCCAGCCCTCCTAGCAGGTTGGATGGTGACTTCATCCCGCTCCCTTCAGCAATGTGAGTAGCAGCATGGGCAACATTTTCATGTAGGGAAAGACACATATCATCAGGTCTTGTTTAATCATTTGTTCAGGATTCATCCCCAGCTGGGAGGAGGCGGGATTGAAGAAGTCACAGTACCCCCCAAAGAGCAAGAGAGTGCAGACACTGTCCAAGTTGGCTTTCCTTGCAGTGACAAAACACACAAAAAACTCTTCATCACGTCAAGAGGCAAAACTTCCCACTTTGTCTGTGCCTGCATCTGTCTGTGCCAGGCTGGTCTGACAGCAGAATTTTGTCCTAAATATGCTGCTGCCACCACAGCAATGCTCGACCTGCTTGGAGCTCATCCAGATAGAGGTAATGTTTGAAAAAAGATTCCTGAAATATGCTGGTGCAACGCTGGTAGAGAGACTTAGCCACGCCAGTTGCAGGGAATTAGGTGATGCATCTGTTTCTYTGTGCTTTCTCTGCTGCTAATGGAAAATTTCCCACAGGAAAATTATATTTTTGGCAACTGTCATTGCAAGTTTCCGTGTCTTGGAGAATGTCACCATGAACCACCAGAATCATGTGCCATCTAGACATGGACAAGTCATGAACTCGCTCACAGGGCTTCATGTTACACAAAAGGAGCTATAACTTCCCTCTGAATTTTTCATGTCCCCAATTAAATCTTGCATGGAATGTTAGGGGCAAGGGCTTGGCTAGACATCATTCGTGTGTGTATTTGTGCATGTTTGATTTGTATCTGTGCACAAATATGTGCACAAATATATGCACCATCTGTGTTCATAGCCAAATGCCTGACATAAACACACAAAGCAATTAGAAATGTCCCAGAAAAAAATTAAAATAATTTTGCTGGTGAAGGGGGGTGGAGGGCATTTCTTCTTTCTTTTTTAATTGGGCTTTTATGTGTTAAAGGTGTGGTCCAGTTGATTTAGCCTTTTTTTTTTTTTCTCCAGAGGAACCATTTTACTATTCTTAGTGTATTTTCTCAACTTTAAAACCTGAACCTCAGCCTCTTTTTCCTAACCATGCCTTGAAAATTAAAGCACTTGGATCCAGATGCTGAACTGGTATATCCATAGGAATGCATCATTTTGTTTCCWAAAGGGTGCTTTTTCAGGCACCCTGTTCTGAGGCCAGACAGAGCAGAGCAAGTTTGACCAGGCTGCTTCCAGGGGTCATTCCAGCTGAAATTTGTGGTTACATAAGCCCAGCCCAGTGGCTCCTAACTGGTGAGACAGTGGTTCCCAAGGGAATTAACTCTACCAACACTTTGCTGGAGCTGGGAGCACTGGGGAGGTGCCCAAGTGGCCCTGGGCAGAGCCAGCCTGCTCCAGCTGTGCCCCCTGGCCCTGGAGCCGGATGGGCTGACATGTGGAGCTTTTCCAGGMTCCTGTGGTGAAGAGGACTGGGACAGGGACAGCCTTTGAGGGCTGTAGCTGCTGCATACACATTGTGAAATGCCTCCCTAAAAGGAGCAAAGGGACTGCTGCACATAAGCAAAGTCCCCAGTGAGGAGAGCTGCAGATGGTAWGAGAAAAGGTCCCCAGAGCAGAGCAGAAGAGCCCTTTGCCTCACTGTTGGTTTCAGCATTCCCACAACACTTTGCCTTTTGAGCTCAGCCTTGCAAGCTCCAAGGCAAATCAACAAGTTCAAGCAGGAACCTCATTCAAACTCTGAATAAAACCCATACCTGACAACTTTAATTATTAGGCTGATGCGTCATATTTACATTAATTTGAGCACTACTTAGATTCAATTACAATAATTCTTCCATATATTCATTCCAAGACATTTCAATGACTTAGCAGATAGCATATATAATCAAAGCCAAGCTGAAGAAACAGGTTTGCTCTCTGCAGACATTCTGTTCCTCTACCTGGGTGCTGACTGCAGCATCTTGTGCATGGGTCTCCATGGATGAGCCTAACAGGAGATCAGCATCTGGACCAGTGTCAAAGGACAGGTACTGGAAAGCCCATGAGCCTTGGCCATAGACCCAGGATCAAATTACAGCCCTGGTGGCAGGGGTCTATGTCCACCTTGACATGTGCTTTTGCAGTCTGGAATTACTCCTGGACTCCTCTTTTGCTGGTCATTGATCATCCTGCAGTGTTGCCCAGCACAATTTTTTTTCATCAGCAGCTGGCCAGAAAGTTATTCCAGATGATCTAGAGGTCCCCTGCAACCCAGTAGTCTATGATYCTATGATTCCRGATGGTATTTGGCTCATTCTCCTTTCCCTTTCCCCGAGTGTTTTTCAGGAGCACAACTTACATCTGTTTGATGCAGAGCACGACAAAGCACTCGAGCAGAGTGCCACACCATGGCACCGTGTCACAATCTGGTCTAGTTGTTTGATAACTCCTAGCAACAGCCTGTGACTGATAAGGTGTTAAATGATCTGCATYCCCAAGTGGAGGAACTGTCTCTCTCTTCCTATGACCAACAAATCAGGATGATACTCTCATGTGCCACTGCGTGAAGAGTGAAAGCTGCTGCCCAGGTGTTTTCCACCCTTGCGTTTGGGTTTGTTTCCCTCAGCTGGTGCAATATAAAGAGTTGAGATGTATGACAAAGAATTGATCTTTCCCCAGGAGTTAGAGATGAGGGCATATGCAAACAAATTTTATAGTGCAAGTACTGTCTGGAGACCTATGTCCCCACAAAACTTCTCAGCGTGTTGGGGGGGACAACCGTGAACAGAAAATACCTCCCTCTGGGCTTGAATTGCACTCTCAAGGTAGGGGAGAGGAAGCAAAATGGGGCTACTTTAAATCTAGCAGAAGTTCTGTGTTTCTCTCTTCTATCCTTAGCAGTGATGGGGAGTAGTCTCCTGAGCAGTTTGTCTGACCTGAGGAAAGTCCTGATTTCAAAGAAAGTAAGAGCTTTGAAAGTGACTGTTTCTCATCAATTATTCCCGTTTCTTGCTCCAAACACCGCTGTGTCTGTCCGAGCCCCCCGAGCGCTGCGGAGCCGCGGTCCCGGGCGGGGGTCCCCGGCCGCTCCCCGCCCTGCAGTGGGGGGATCGCTCCACTCGAGGGAGCTCCTGCTTCTGCGGAGCCCAAATCAAACCCTCGCAGCATCTTCAGGGAAAATCCTGCGGGACCAAACGCTCTGTGCCGGGCAGGCTGCACGCAGGGACTCCTTTCCTCCCGAAGGCTGAGCAGATACTCGTGCCGGAGCCCGAGATGCTCCTGGGTAAGGGAWGGCATTTCCAAATCTGTCGCGTTTGAGCCCAAGGTGTCCGGGGCTTTGGCCACGGCACCCATGGCACTCGGATCTGTCCTTGTCACCACAGCTGTCCCAGCTGAAGCGCTGCGGAATGAGGGTGTGCAGCACGGAGCGTGCGGGAGCGGGCAGGTTCCCAGGAGGAGCTGACTGACACGGCTCGTTGGATCACTGAACTATTCCAAAAAGYAGAGTTGAGGAACAAGGCCTACTTTGGATATTTCTTAAACAGGAAGAATTGTTCCTGACTGTTCCAATTGACCTTATTGTGTCTTGCACAGTGACTTAGCACTGCAGAAGACTGCTTTTTTYCCACGGAATCACTCTCTTAGGAAGCTGACTGTGTATAAAGAGAATGACTGATCATTTCATTCCTTTAAAAATAAAAATCCCTTATGTCACAGATCCATGCCTCAGAGTATCAAAACAAAAATAGGATCTAATCAAAAACTTAGAAAGCGTCTGCACCTTTGGCAGAACAGTGGCAAAGGAGATGCTCCTCACATCCCCTGTYAGCCAGGAATCCCAGCAGTGCCGATGCGTTTGGAGAAGGCCAGAGGGCAAAATCCATCCCTGGCTTCATTAGAGACAGTTAAACCTGATTCATCCTGTCTYCAGCCACTCCCTGACTTGCCTTTGGAAAGGCAGCACACACCGAGGCGAGGCGTTCCCCAGCCAGGGTCAGGTGTCAGAGGCAGCTTCTCCAGCAAGCCGGTGTGAGTCAGAGTGGTTGGGAACTGCTCCAAGCTATTGGAAAAAAACAACTCCCAAATTAGCTGGGGTGGCTCCCAAGCGAATCCACCTCCGCGGGGAAGGAGGTGATCTAATGAAAGCGTGCGGTCAGAAATCAAAAGAGCCTGGAAAGCATTCCAAGCTGCATAATAAGATTTCACATTTCATATCTTCAAAGCATTAAGTGAACATTATCTAATTAATCCTCACAACACTCCTCAGAGATATTATCCCTATTTCACAGACAGAGAAACCAAGGCACAAAGTTAAGTCACTTGCCTGGGGCCAGAGAAGGGAGTGTCGAAGCTGGGATTAGAGTCCAGGAGTTCCTGGCGCCCAACTTTTTCCTCAGACTACTGGGTCATGTGTCTTCCCTGCAGGGAAGATAATAATGAGCCCATAATTACCCATACAAATTCCCAGTGACCAGGCTAACCCATCTGTATAAAGCTATTTGTAATTCCTATAAACACGCCCACAATTTAGCTGCTTCCATGAACTACCAGTACTCTGTCAGCCATTGGAAGCCAGACCTTCAAATAGACAGAGCAAATCCCAACTCTGAGCCATTCCAAGGGCCACTGGAGAACATCTTGTCACTTGTAAATCCCTGGTGACCATCCATGTATGGCATGAGTACTGTGGGAGCTGTGGTGGCAAGGCAAGGTGTGTGGAGAGAAGAAACAGAACTGGAAAAAAAGGACAAGCCCTTGGGGCACACATGCCCTTTTCCGAGCCTGATGCAGAAACTGAAACTTTTTTGCTCAATAAAGGCTAGGAGCAACTCCTCACCCTCAAAGGAGTGGTTGTGTGGGCAAAGGCATTGCTCAGTTCTGTCTGTCATCCTGTAAAATGTAGACAGAGTTCCCTGAAATGGCCTTGATCAGACTCACTTCAGTGTCACTGGAAAACCCAGGGTGCCCAAAGTGCCCCATGCCTTCAGCTCTTTCCCTGTCCTGCCCAGGAGAAGAGAGGGGCAATCTGCAGCCTCCCTGCTGCCTGGTCTCCTGTGTACACCCCAAGGAGATGGCTTGGGATACCCTCTGTGCTCTGAGATACYCCTTGTGCTAGGGTTTTATCCTGTTTTGCCAGCACAGCGAGGCCTCCGTGAGTGTGTGCACATGTGGCTGTGTGCCTGTACTTCTGTGATGCTCTGTGCCCTCTTCTACCTAGATATTTGAACCCAGTGAGCTGGTCTTACTGTGCTGAGGCTCAGGCATTGTGYGCCTGGTACCCTCCATCACTCAGTGTTTTTCTGCTGTCATCTCAGGAGGAACCCCTTTCCACAAAGCCTCTACCATCCCTACTCAAATCCAACTTATGTAACTCCAGAAAAGAGATCACCATGGAATTCCCATGGGGAATGTGATGCATTCCTGTATCACACATTATTTTAGCTGAGACTTGAATGTCTGCCCGGATTTTCTTCCACACTCTGGTGTCCACTCTTGCTTGCAATGTGCTTTGCCAGGGATGGCCATGGCTCCTGTCACAGACCAGCACAACACCCCAGTAGACCGATGAAACACAGAAATAGCTCCTCTTCGTGGCAGCCAGCCTCTGTGCTTGGGTCATACAGCTCACAGTGATGTCAGGGATGCTGCAGGAACTGATAGCTAARTTTTTAGTAGTCAAGAGGCCTATGGTGCTGCCTGGGTGTAGGACTCATGATGGGCAGGGACACAGCAAGCGTTCCTGTCCCCTCCAGCAGGGCCAGGACTCAGGCTCGTTCCTCTAGGGCAATATCAGCACAGTGACAGGGACTTCTCTGGGTGCTTTTTCTCTGGGTGCATTTTCTCTGGGCACACGGTCACCATTTCCAGCCAGGTGATGCCATGGGTGGTGGCCCATGGCTCCTGGAGGTTTGCTTCTGCCTGGGCACCAGTGTCAGAGATCCTCCCACGCTGCTGGAATGCTGCTTAATATTTCCTCTGATTCACAGTGATACGCAGAACCCCATCTGCTATTTTTCAGTACCTTAGGCAATATTTCCAAACCAGGCCAGGGCAGCAGGAATGCTGAGCTCCAGACAATTTGGGCTGGCTGAAAGCTGTCCTGCACTGGCCACATCCCATCCTTAGACCGCTGGCCCCTGCCTTTGGGAAGTCTGGGGTTTAGAAGCAGCAGAGAGGATGGGACAGCTTTGGGGAGACACAGGAGGGCACAGCAGTGTCCTCAAAGAGGGAAAAGAGAAGGCTGAAGAAGGGGTGGCAGCAGTGAGTTTTCCTCCAAGAAGGGCCAAATACTCACAGAATATCTGCGCTCTGTAGGGTGCWATGGCACCGTGTCATTGAGGAGAGAGAAGAAGGGCATTTCAAAGGCTTAGAGTGGCCATGTCTGCCATGTTCCAGGGTGCCACAGGGCAGACCAGCAGCAGGATTATAATGGAGCATTTGGGAACATGCACAGCTCTTCCTCAGCCAAGAGTCTCACAGTAAAGGCAATCACTTAATAGCAGAAGAGGGGCCACTCAGCATTTAGGGACATGTTTATCAAACCTGTTTGAAGCCTGCTCTGGACCCAGGCTTTCAGTGCATCCAGTTGAGGAGTGTCATTGTGATGGTTGTGCTTTCAAACTACAGAGCAGCAGCTTMTGCTGAGGGCCAAGTGCTTTGCACAGAGAAATGCTTTGGTGCTTCTCTTTGGAAAATCTGGCTTTTTCCTTTATTTTTTATTTTTTCTTATAATTGTCTTTATTTAATGGATCCAGAAGCATCACTAAAAGAAATTAAAGGCACATTTTGTTTGCTAAAATACTTCCATGTAATTTTTTTTTTTTTAAATCACGGTAAATGCACACACACGCATCTCATCTAGCCTTTATATTTATGAGCAGATTCATTCTCATGAGTAATCAAATTGCCTTTTCCTCTCTTTTTTGATCCAAGGACCAAGAACTCCTGTGTAAGAACTTGTAGAATTAGTTTATCAAGTCAGAGATATGTTTTCATCRCAATAACTGCCAGAAGAGCTTCTGGTTGGCTCATCTCCTGCTGAGCTCTAACAATAAAAATATGTATATGTCTGTGTATGTCTCTCCTCCCACATGCAAACCTTTATATAAAAAAAAGATTGACAATAAATAGAGACAGACAGGAACTAGATTATTACAGAAATACTGCAAACCATACAAATATAACATTTTTTTCTGTCAGTGGTACAGTTTAATGACATAAACCGATAGTATGAAATGGCATGTTAGAGGCTCATTAGACACTGACAGCTGTAAGCATTTCAGGATGCTGTATTAAAAACATCTGCTCTAAGGAAAAAACAGCATTAAAAAAAGGAAAGAATGAAAAGTTGAGAACAGCCTCACATCCAATTTGTTGTCTGGTAGCTGCCGACRTTAGGAATGACTGAGAACTCCCGATTTCAATAAGCTAAATCCAGCAAGAGCCAGACCTTTGGGATCTGGGCACACTGTGCCTCAAGTTACATATTTTGCCTTATATTCCCTGGCTGGTACTGCATGTGTTTTGTGAAATGTCTTCATACAGCTATCGCATGGGAGGTGGTTCCAATAAGGAATGCAACCACTGTACCACCAATATCTGCTGGTCTAGCAGATTTTTCACTCAACATGCTCAAGACAGGTTGCAGACATGAAGAGATCCTGGGATGCAAAGGAAGACTATAAGGTTTTCTCAGGATGTTATGTAGTAATGGGAAAATACATGTGGAGTCGATCATCCAAAATCCAGATGTAGCTACTGTTTGGCATCTGCCTCTCCTGTTTCTAATTTTGTTTTTCCTGAAGCTGAGTTGCTGTACCTTTGGTGTCCTCAGCTACCAGGTGCTGGTGTGCAGACAAGGAATCCAGGAGGAGGTGACCTCCTGGTGCCTCTACGCCAAAAAAAAGCAAAAGGGTTTAAAAGACCAAACAAACTCCACCCCCCTTCCCATCCTCCTAAACTGGAGCCATGAGTTTTTCAAATCTCCAGATAGGAGCACTTCAGAGGTCACCCTGCTGGTCTCAGAAGGCTCCTGAGCCTCTTGGCCCTTGCAAAGCAGAGAGATGAGTCTCACTCATGGGGATGGGTAGGAGGAAGGCTCCCAGAGAACTAAAACAAAATGAGACTTGGGTGAAGTGTTGCAGTTTCTGTTGCTAAATGAATGACTTGCAGCCATGGATGGAAGATATTCCTCCAATTTTGATTGAGAAAAATATACCACTACAAACTGAAACAGAAATTATAATACTTTCTGAAATGCTGTTCTGTTTTCTAAGTAGAACTGTTAGTTTGAAAATGAGAAATGTCAACAAAAACATATATATGTGCAACTTTTCCTTTATGCAAAATTTTAATTCAACATTTTTCTATACCATTTAATAAGAAAACTTTCAGGATTTCCAGGTGACTCTGGAAGCATGAGCATCTGATACCTGGAAATTAGACTGACAGTAAGCATCAAAGCAGATGTTCTCCAAGCATCTCAAGTTGCTTACTCCTCACTRGACAGAAAGCCTGAAAGGGAAAATGTCTCTGATGGAAACCCACTGAAATGTAGGAAYGCTGAGCAAGCAAGTGACACCATTGAAACAGGAGACAGTCCCACTTGAGAATGGGATGAGCATCAAAATTTAAAAGCATGATAACAAGGTCCTGCCACTTCAGTTGCTCACCATCAGCTGAGTTGTACATACTCTCAAAATACCAAGGAATGCCACTGTTCATAGCCCAGCGAGAAAATGTTTGATTATTGTGCATTTTCCACAGCCAAACCTTCACATACCCATGGACAGCCTCTGCCTCAGCTGATGTGTAACTCAGGGAGGTGTAGTAAGGACTGAGATGGAGACACAGTGGCTGCTTATTCATCTTGTCCAAAGTTTGTAAGGAGATTGTGGTAGCTCTCCTTGGATCTCCAGTGGATTTTGGCCTAAGGAAAATGAGAAGGGAAAAGGGAAAGGAAACGAGAGATGCAACAGCTACTGGTCTGTTACATCTACTTCTGACATGGAGGTGACTTCCCCTTGGCATTTAGTGTGTCACTGGAAGAAGGTCTTAACGTATTAATGCATCCTTTTTGATGTTTCTCATTTATAAAGTCTCTCAAGCTGTTAGAAAAGAAAACAAAATCTCACAAAACATTTCACAAAAATCCTGCTCTTGAGCATCAGTTTTACTTCCAGCAGTCCATTTACCCAAAGCCATCCTTCGACAGATATGAAGTARCTCTTCCTCTTGCCAACCCACAGGGAATTTCATGGGCAATTATTTCCTGCTTCCATCTTGAACCAAGGACTCACGGAAAGATTTATTTCTGAGCAAACATCTGAAAGCTTCTCCAGTTGTCTCTAAATATYTATGTTCATGCCTACATAGTAAAGATCTCATCTCATATAAAAGAAAGAGGTACAGACAAATAAAGRAAGTCTCAGTGACAAAAGGAAATGATGAAAACTGTCAACCAGTTTGAAGGTTAGACAAATGGCTTCTGAGACTCAGATCACAGCACTGTAACATCATTGTTGCTGAATGCAATTTTGCATACTCTTAGGGGAGGTATTCTATACAGAACATCTTTTATAATTAAGAAAAAAAAAACTATTGTTTCTTGTCCAAATCAAATAAATCTTGTTTATCTGGGGTGGGGGGGGAGGGGTGTGAAAGTGAGAGTGGTGAGCTGGTCTGAGAGACAATTTTGAAACTTTAGATCAAGTGGAGTCTGAAAGTCTGAGCTGGGGACAAAGAACTCATCTGCAGCATCACATAAAAGGCCCTGGCATGGAAAGCTGTCAGGATCCTGGCTGTGAATGCTCAGGGCATTTTGAAATCCTAAGGACAACAGACCTGGCCCAGCACCGTGGAGCCAGAGGGCAAACCTGCAGCATGTGCAGCAAACAATCCCAGCAGGCGCATGCAGAAGGGATCAAAAGCAGTGGGAGCTTTCCCTGCCTGCACAGCCTTTGCACTGGCCACAGTGATCTCCCTGGTCACAGTTATCAYGGTGCTGCCTGACAGCAGCCAGAAAGCTCTGACATTCTCAGTGCAGGGTGGGATGGRGTTGCAGATGGAGGAGTTAGTATTTTGAGTCTCATCTGGTGGCTGCTGAGAAATGATCCAAGCAAATGCTGTCAATCCCATGGGAGGGCAGGCTCGGAAATGAGCAGGGCTGGAGTTAGCTGCCATTCTTCATCATTTCAGTTTGAAGGTCTCCCCCGTGCCCTTGCTATATTGCCACATACTGCCAACCACTATGCTGACCATGAACTAGAAGAAAAAAACTTCAAGCAAACATTTTTGTTCTTAAGCAATATTGCAATWGCAAAGATCAATCTTAAACGCGACACTTCTAGTGATGTGCTTGATGTTCCTTCTTTCATCTGTTGAGCTCCAGCAATAAAATCAGTATTTGTGGCCATTCTCACAGTAAGCGTGGCAGGTTCRCTGTGCCAACTGAGATATATCATTTGCCATGAGTGGCAAGGTTGGTGGCTGGGTTTAGACTAAGTCCCTGGCACATTCCAATGCTGAGTCTACTGGCAGGTCTTCAGAGACAGTCTCTGGGACTGTTTTGGATTCAGGCAATTGTTGGTTTGGCCTTTCTCTCGTCTTCTTGGACAAAGCTCCCCTTTGTCTTTCTCTCCATGACATGTACTCCCTCTGAAACAGTTAGAACCTTYTTAAGGCCTTTGTTTCTAATTCTGGGCAGTTTAGCACAAAGTATATTTATGCTAATTGCACACTGAAAGCACACTCTGCTTGGCTTGGCTTTCCCTTGCTACGACTTTTAAGAATGTATTTGACATTGCAGGGAGAAACATTGAAGTTGGGAGAGCCATAAACTTAAAAGGTCTGCCCTCACCTATTTTACTCTGTTGTAAATTGAGTGGCACTGGGTATTGATGCCAACAATTATGGTGTAACTGGAACTAAAATGCTGGGAAGCAGGGAGATGACTGATGACTATTGTTTTTTTCATGTATTAAGGAGAGACAGAAACAGGAGTGCCTCAAGAAATTTTTTTTGCCTATCTGTGGCTCTTTRATCAAAATTCTGTAAAGCTGCAGATATGAGTGCTTTAAAAGAACATCTTCAATTTCAGATGATGAAAGGGTTCCTGGGGAAAAATACACCCAACCAGGCCTGTCTGCAGGGTGCTTTGCAGATCTTGATCCCACACACAGGTCAGCCAGGTACAACTCAGCTGCAAATTGGAGACTGGTGACCACCCAGGGACCGTGAGGTATAAGGTACAGTTAGTTCATCCTGTTGAGACACTGATGTATGTCCAGGTCCTGGCTACCTTCATGGCTGTGTAACCAGGACTGGGTTGGCATAGCAGGTGCAGATGATTGTCCCTTTTTTTTCTGCCTAGCTTTAAAAAACCTTGTCATCTGTGCTCCCACTTGGGTGGGAACATTTTGCACATATTGATGTGGCTGCTAGGCATGTGGGTGACCCTAATTTAAAAGTCMAACAACCTTCCCAGCATGATCCTCTCAGAACCCTGTCCCTGGTCCTTCAGCAAGGCGCACATGTGGATCCAGCTAGAAAAATTCCATCCAGACAGGCAGCTGTCTCTCACAGTTCTTGGGAGCACGCGGGTGGATTTCATGAATAAAACAGCCTCTGAATCCTSGTGTTGTGTTTCACAACCATTTTGAGTTTGTTACATGGTAATGAAGCAGAAGGCTAACCACGAGCTGCAAATCCCAGCCCAGAAAGAGTGTCAGTGGCCTCTGTGAGCTCCCAGCTGCTGCTGCATTGGTGGGGAGAGCTGGCACACCTGAGCCTTCAGGCCCTGGCACAATTTATATGCACAGCCCTGTCCTAAATGCAGCTGTGGGACAGGAGTTCGAAAGGCTTTGTAGTCACGTCCCATCTTCAGATCCTTTTGGGGTGGAAGCAAACCCACCTCCTGTACTTTGACATCTGCTGCCCAAGGAGCTGGTGGCCTGAAGAGGGACATTCTGTCTCTTTGCTAATTCAAGGCAGCATGTCCAGGCCCTGATTCCTCCAGCTGACGTGCTTCCTGCACAGCCATGAGTGCCAGAAGAGAGCAGAAAATGGCTGGCATCGGGATTGCCCTTTACACCCTGGGATTTGCCCTCAGTGGGCAAGCCTGCGGTTCAAATGGCTTCCTGTTTGCTTTAGCAAAAGGAAAAAGGATAAAGTCTACATCCGGCCCAAATACCCCAAGGATATTACTTCGATTTATCTTTCAGCTGGGACTATTCCAATTTCACAAACTGTATTCGGCCCCCTGAAGAAAGAGACACCTTSTGGGCCGAAAGGACTCATTTGTTAAAAAAAAAGTAAATGGTAGTGGGTTCGTGCTGCTGGATTTATGGCTGAGAAAGTAACACACAGGCACAGCCCTGCGCTTTGATAGTTTAGCACTTGTGTGATGTGTGAATGAAGTCCAGCAGGCCCAGACCACGTTAATCTCCCAGGTTTGATCTCTGTCTGTAATGAGATGCCGGCAGCCTGTACTTCAAAGCCTGCATTGATACAGATAATCTTCTGAAAGGCTCTCTGCATTTTGAAGCAGCTTGTATTGGGGATTACAGYGACAACGGGAGGAGATGATGGAAGAGGAGGTGCTTGTTTGATGCTCATTCCTTCAGTTTCTGTCTAATACTCCTTTTGTTTTTGATTTMCAAAGGGTGGTGCAGTCCTGTGCCCCACACTCCCAGCTCAGCAGGACTGTCARACAAACCCTGTGTGCTCTGGGGCAGACAGGCTGGCTGAGAGGCTCTTCTGCCCAAGAAGTCTGTGAAAATGCATCCGTCTGTGCTGAAGTGGTGGATGCTACAACATCTTGGCTGAAATATGGGCAGATATTGCATTAGAAATGGCATAGGCAGTTAAATGCTACAATTCCAAATTTCTGAGGTTATTTCTTTCTCAAAACTGTTGTAAGGGAGTAGGGGAGAGGGTAAAGATGACGGAGACCACAGGCTACGAGAAGCATGTTATAAAGCAAAATGAGCACTAGTTTCATGTACACAATTATGCTTTATGTCGAAAGTATATAATTTTCAAGGCGTGTCTGACCAGGAAAGAGAACTGAAATATTTTTATGTTGACGAACACTACTGATCTAAAAGGAAAATGGTGGCAATTGTGTGTCTTGATTGCTCTTTCAGCAAGAACAGTTACAGAAATAGACCAAAAACTAGASTATAAATTTGATTGAAATAGATAGAAATTATTATCCAGGATGCCAGTACTGGTTACATTGTTCTCAGAAAGCTTTTTGAAAACCACCAGTATATTTAAGCACAGTTAAACTTGTATTTTCCAGGTGTAAAACAAAGTAATTTGACATGGGGTCTATATTTCTGCCTGTCTTACAGGTACAGTAGCACTGACTGCACAACGCTGAGAGAAATCATAGGGGTGGAATGAGTAGAAAAGTGATTGCACACAGTGAATCCAGTCACTGTTGTGTGCCCTGCTATTTGCCATATGGGGATATGAAGCACAAGAGAGGCTTTGGGTTGCTACCATGAACACCCAGCCCCGTGCTCAGATCAGAGAGTTGCCCTGGGTTGTTTCAAGGTCTCAGAAAGGAAACAGCCCTTTGTCTTTTCACCAACACACACTTAGATCCGTCATCCCTTCCTGAGCAAAAGAGACACAGAACACTTTCACAGATGTGATAAAATGCAAAGAGGGAAACTGTGTAAATGGGGAACTGAAAACAGAAGGTGAGGCAGGTAAATCTTCCCTTCACTATGGAGAGCACTGGATGGCAGACACAACACTGGGAGGGAGTAACATACACAGCACTCAGCAGGAGAGGCTTGAGAAAGGGTAGGTGTTTGTTTGGCTGAATCACGAGTTGAAGGAGATGGGTTGATTTCCAAAACTGTCATTTAAGGAGCTCTATCCAAGTGGYGCTGGTAAATTCAATGGGCTGAATGTAAAAATATAGTTAGGCCCTAAAATATTTTAAGGAACAATGGCATAAAAGGAATCAAAGCTGATTCCAAGCACTGCTTCAATGCAYCAGGATCAAGTCTGACTCTGGGGCCAGCTGGGGGTTTAAAAGGACATGGCTCTGGGGTTTAAAATCAATGCTCAGGAAGGGCAAGACCACTGCAGGGAAGCAAGGTGCATTCTTGTTGTCCATGGTTCTTGGAGAAGAAACTGGGAGATTTCCACACTGGAACCTTCCTGGGAGAGGACTTGGACAGAGTGGGTTTCAAATTGAGTGGGATTGCATGGAAGAAACCATGGCAAAATAGATGGGATGCTGAGCAATTCCTTGGGATCTCAGGAAGCAAAAGTGACACCAAGATTAAAAGATGTGTTAGGGGGACCTGAGGTCCTAGAGGCAAATAAGCCTGAGATCTGTACCAGCCAAAATGATACAAGTTTTAATAAAAGGCCAAACTAGTGGACACCTTGAAACAGTATGATCTGGATAGGTATGGTCCACTTGGTAAGAGCCRACATGGTTTCTGGAAATTCTGCCTTTCCAATCTCTCAAAGTTCTTGAAAGAAGTAGCAAAASTATGGATAAAGGTTATCTAGCAAAATCTATCCCCACAGACTTCTAGGGAAACCAAGAAACTAGGGGAAGGGGGAAGTCCTGGCATAGAGAAATGGCTGAAAGGCAGGAAACAGAGCACAAGCCAATGGTCATTTAACTCAATAGAAGGAAGTTACCAGTGGAAATTTCAGGGATGTGCACTGGGGTCTGTTCTGTTCAAAATAACCATAAATAACACGGAAAAGGGCATGAGCAGTGAGAGGCAAAGGTCACACAGGATACAAAATTGTTTGAAGTAATAAGGGCAGGTTGTGACAAATTGCAGGCGCATCTCATGAGATTGTATGAAATGTCATGTGAAGTTCAGTGTAGCCAAGCGTAAAGAAAGAAAATGCCATGAAAATCAATCCTGGTTTCACACACCAGATTCTGTTCATTTCGTTGAATATTTTCTATTGAGGARCAGGCTTTGGGATTAGGACAGGTGATTCCATAAAGGTACAGCTGCACTGCTGCAGGGCTGTGGAACTCCTTGAAGGAGTACACAAGGGACAGAAGTAGGTTTAACCCGTTCAAGGGGAGACTGGACAAGTACTTGGAAGGAAATYCATTACAAGTCACTTGAAAAATTGCCATAGCTTCCCAAAAAACCCACTTCCTCTGACTTTCCTGTCTTCTGCCCCCAGACCAGGCTGCTTTTGAACCCTTTACATCTGGGGTCCTTGGGGGCTTATTGGGAGAAGTGAAACCACAAATGGAAATAACTCTTGAGAACCTACCTGGCTCTGAGAAGGCCAAGGGGACATTGGGGCTTGGTGGAAAGGAGATGATGGTAACTGCATGGGGAAATCATCCTACAGAGTTCATGAGAGCAGCTGGGCTCTTACACTATATGCTTGTGGCAAAGCTGATGTTTAAGCCATGGCATGTCTGGAGCTGTACCTCACAAACTGACTAGAGATTTTAAAACAATAGTATGAGATAATTACTGCTCACAAAGTCATATGTGAGGACAGGGAACAAAGACTAAATGAATCCAGTAATTAATAGAGAAAGGAGGGCATACGTGATCCTGGTAAAACTGAAGGTCTGCACTGAGAATTAGCAAAAGAGTCCAACWGGTTTAGCTGGGAAGCAGGCAGAGGCTGACTGGTTGGGAAGTTGACTGGAA
>NW_026623450.1:528252-532141 GCF_030028575.1 Malurus melanocephalus
AAGATTGGTTTCAGTCCATGAAGTAAACCATGAGCATGGAGGAAAAAAAGTGAGACATGCAGAGGTGAGGACTGTGTTTGATTTCAGTGACATGTTACAGACACATCTGCTATGTCTCACACCAGGCTGTGTGTTACCTCACTCCTCTGTCTGCACATGAGACTCATCATACATGAAAGATTCTGGAAAATCACAGAGCTGTGATTTTCGTTTTTTCACAAGCCTTATAGTGTCAGTCCTCCACAAAAAGTGTATTGAATGCATTTCTGCCCCAACTGATTCCCCTTGGATACATGGTACATGGGCACAAACACAACCCCACAAATTTCAGAGCATCTCCATTCCCAAGGAGGGCTACAGATCCCAGCTCAGAAATCCTGGTGGACTCAGCCACTCTGTTCATCCTTGGACAAGACCCCAGAGCCCCAGAAGCCTCACAGASAGCCTCTCTAAAGGCACAGTTGGTGGAGAGGCAGGGAATATGGAGAAATGTGTTTTTCCAAGTTGGGCTGTCTCAGAAGCAGCACATCGCAACTGCACTATCAATTATAAATTGAAAAAAATACCAAAGCATTGCTGAGGTTCCTAGTCTGTGATTAGGCAGAGACCTTAATTTATGCTTGCCTGAATCCAGAGGATGTCTGCTCCTCAGGGCTGAGCTTTTTYACAGGGACTGAAAAAGAAGCAGATTTCATCAAAGCAATGTACTGACTTGCACTGTTAAAACAAGCAGCTGCCATAGAGAAAGTTCCCTGCAGGACCACTAATGAAACAGAATCCTGTTTCAGGCAGTCTTGATGGAAACAGGAGATAAATCCTCACTTTTTTGTGTTTTGCCCTGTCTCAGCTTCCTTTGGACAAACTATGCTGTGTTGAGTGCATGAGGCCATACCCAGAGAGAGAATGGGGCATGAGGAGGAGGGACACAGCATGAGGAAGCTGGAGGGGAAACTCTCCCCGTGCTTCTTACTCCTCACAAGATCAGCACTTCGACAGGCTGAGCATCTGCAATCTGATTTCTGAGGTGAGGCTCCCCYCACAGATGCAGCWCTTCCCTTCTTCATCCRTGCAGGAGTGCTGGGTGGAATTAARGGTGTATAAAGAAGTAAAATTTAAAAASGTCCCCARCTTCAACRATGCATCAGCTGGATGTGTTCTGCWTTTKYAATAGCTAACTGGATTTTGTCTTTTGGAGGAGGACAAAGTAAAATAGCAACAGAAGATGTTTAACTATTTTTAAAACAAATTATTTATTAGGTAAGTAAGGAAAAAAGGTCATCAAAACTACTGACCTCCTCCTCGACTTGAAAGGATTCACAAATCCTATTTCATTAATGACAGAAGCAATGCTCTCTCCCTGTGTGAGGCAGTTAGATGTTTCTCTGTTTAGCAGAACAAGAAAGACAGAGARTTAAATTAGATCTCTTGCTTCAGAAAGCATCAAAGAACAAATTTTATAGCACATGTTAAAGAGAGGATTTGTTTGTGTAGTGTAGTATATTATTATATTATATTAAATGTACTTTCCAAATACATATCCTCCTCCTGTCCCYGTGCTTCTATGAGATGTCTATTTACACTAAATTATACACTTCCAGAATAATAAAATCCTGCTATTCTTACTTCAAAGACTTYTCTTGAGCATAAGCTGGAGACTTTCATGAAACATTTCACCTAAGTGTTATTGCTTTCAAGTGTCTTCACAACTCCAAAGAAATCTCTCTCCAAGCTTTTACTTGGTTGAAGCAAGCACTTGCAAGATACAGGCACAATTATTTCCCTAGGACACAGGCTTATCATGGCTTCAACCAGAGGGAAGCTGTGTTTTATCTCCCTGATGCAACACCTCATCTCAGTCTTAATTCACTTCTGGTAACCTCTAGGGCACCTTTAATGACTACTGGAAATCTTCTCTAGCAGGCTGTACATTTTAGGAAAAARGTATTTGACTGAAATCGATGGCTTATGGCTTCTGGAAAGGTTTTACTCTCTGTTYCTAGCTACTACATACTTGGAAACACTCCTGAGTGCTTTTGACCATCCAGTGGCTTCACTGCAGGGGTACAGCCATAAAGCCAAGCTAAAATCTCAGCATTTCTCATTCTCTGCTGTCTTATTTGCCTTGCCTGCCACCCCACRCCACAGGGCTCATAAGACAGGTGCTCGCATGGTGAATAAAAAACCGTACCTCGTGTAAGACACCTGCGAATCAATCTCAGCAGCCAACAAAGAGGGTTCCTGAGCAGATGACAGTCTTGTGAGAGGTCACACACTGCCAGTGCTTCACAGACAGATGTTAGCACCATCCCAGAAGGCACCAGCCAAAACATTTTCCCAAGTTTCCATCAGGGGTTAGAGTCTCCCCTCCGTTTGCAACATTAGAAAAGGACATCTGAAGAGTCTTGGATTTCATTCACTTGTGGAAGAAGAAGATGTACTTCTCAAATAATAACAACACCTTTGCAACATCATAACTGAAACATTTTCAAGCCCTCATGCATCTGGGGTGTTGCCTCTATTTTTCAGGTGAAGGAATAGTGAAGCAAAACTCTGCTCTCTCTTCTGGATCAGAGCAGAGCAATGCCAGGTATGGAGTCAGCTCTTCTGACTCCCTGCTCGAAGAACCATGCTTTGCTGGACCTTTAGACCAAAGGCCCTATTTAAGTGAGAAAGAAGGAGAGCCAGAACTATGTTACTATGAATTGGCTTTTGTGGGCTTCCCAGAGTGGAGCAGAGGCTGCTCCATGGCACTGGAGTCAGGAAAGCTGCCATGTCCATAGCACAGCACACTGGGGTGCAGTTTATACGTTTTTGCTGCTCTGCAAGATGTTTTCTCAGTGTGCTTCTCACCTTTATTGATGGAACCAGTTCTGAAATTTAATTTTAGCATTAAAAATAATWAAAAWAAAACCCTACRAAACACCAACAAAWCCATTTTGGCAAGTGTGACACAGTTGCATGTCCTTGAATACTCACAGTAGGGTTCTACCTCATTTCCACAAGGTGCAATTTTAGGGATCCCATTTTCCAGAGGACAGTTTGGCTTTTATTGAGCCCCCTCAGTGCTCATGTCACAAACTTGGTATTTGAATTTGCACTCTGGAGACAGCTTGAACTTGCCATAGCACATGAACATTATGCAACTACTTTCTCTCTCTTTCATTGTTTTAATTGTTTAATTTTTAATGCATAATTTTCCCCTGGATTTTTAATGACAATGCAATTTTTTTGGTTGTTTAATTAAAATATTTTCCTCTTTTTTTTCTGTATAATGATGCAATGAATGTAAGAGTCATTGCATCAGAYTTGTAGATTTAACCAGTGCCATTCTAGCCCAGACAGAAATAAAATAAATATTTTCCCATATAAGGCCCACATTGTAAACCTAGGGCCAAGAAAATAAATGGCATGGGAAGCAACATTTCTGAAGTTACAGCACCAAAACCCCAAAATTACACTGAAGAAAATTTTTAGAGCAGCTAGCTAAGGATGCTTGGATTTCTGTGTTCTAGATTTTCTYTCTTACTTTTGAAACTGTCTACTTACTGTACAGTATTCAATGGTGTTAAAGAAGCATTTACTCCTTTCTCTAGGGCTGGATCAGTGGTGGTGTCTTCTAGGACCCCCCACACCAAACTGTGCTCTGAGCAGAGGTCACTGAGCAGCTGCTACTCTGAATGCAGTCTGGAGTGTTGCTGCAGGCCTGCCTTTGCAACTCAGAGGTATTCTGWGTGCTTTCTAGGTGATATTAACACCAATGCTACTAGAAACCGCAAGAAATTATTGTGGTTTGCAGTTTCATTCCAAGGTCTCAACTCAATCCAGACATTTGTTTCAGGTCTGCACATTTTTTCAGGAAACCTGGACAAAATTCTCAAAAAATTGAGTT